>NC_056734.1:736055408-736400408 GCF_019279795.1 Protopterus annectens | reverse complement strand
GACAGAAATGTTATATTCGCAGTAGCTACTGGTTCAAAAGGAGGCAGGGTTTGTTTTTCCAGTGCAAAATTGAGGTCCCATGCAGGAGCTGGTGCTCTCCTGGGAGGCCTTAAATTTTTGGCCCCTCTGAGACACTGCTTTAGCAGTGGATGAGAAAAGAGGGGAGGCTCTGTGTTGTAATGAGCCGAGATGGCAGAGGCATGGATTTTTATTGAAGAAAAAGATAGGCCCTTGTCAAGCATCTCAGTTAAGTATTGTAAAATCTGAGGAATACTGGGCCTTGCTGTGTCTATTCATTGTGCTTGGTTCCAAGCACAGAATCTTTTACATTTATCAGCATAAGAATTTCTAGTACTAGGCCTTCTGGCTTCCAAAATGACATCCATCACAGGTTTACTGAGAGGTGTGGTTTGAATAATTAGTTGATCAGCCATGCTGCAAGATTCAGAGTTTGGAGCGGAGTGTGCAGAATTTGCTAGTTCTGCTGAGACAGTAGATGAGGTGTTTCAGGCAAGTACCATGGAGGAAGGTGTGACATATTCCTTAGAAGCGGGTACCAGTGTTAGCGAGGAAAGTCCGGAGCAATTAGAATCATTTTTGTTTTTCCTGTCTGACTTTTAGTAAGACCTTGAAGAGTAGTGGCAGAGGGGGAAAGGCATAGACTGATAGGTTTTTCCAGCTGAAGGATAGAGCATCCACTTTACATGCTTTTCTGTGAGGAGTCCTTGTGCAGAATTTGTCCAACTGATAAGTTTTGGGGAGAGGCAAATAGATCTATGTCTGGGCTTCCCCATTTCTGTGTTAACATGCTGAAGATTTGTGGATCCAGTTTCCATTCGTGCGGGTCCATAACATTTCTGCTTAGGTCATCTGCCAGAGTATTTTGCTTTCCTGGCAGGAACTGAGCTTCAAGATGTACTTGGTAAGTCAAGGCTGTGTTCCACAAGGCCATGGCTAGTCTGCAAAGGGGGTAGGAATGTGTACCTCCCTGCTTGTTTAAGTACCACATAACTGTGGTGTTGTACATCTTTATCAGTAGTTGTCCTGGATGAAGTAAGTCTTTGAAGGCTGTCAGAGCATTCTGAACAGCTAGCATTTCTTTCTGGTTGATATGCAGTTGCATTTGGTTTGGGCTCCATTTGCCCTGAATGCATCTCCCTGCCAGGTGGGCCCCCAAGCATAGTCTGATGAGTCTGTAGTTAGGATTTGGGTGGCAGAGGGTAGATTGAATGACAGTCCCTTGTTTTGGTGACATGTCTTTGCCCACCAAAGAAACTCCTGTTGTAGGCAGGGAATGAGAGGAATCATTGTTTCCAGGCTGTGACCACGTTGACTCCATAAACTTTTTAGGTACCATGGAAGTTTCCTCATATGCAGTCTCGCATATGGAATTAGTAGAATGCAGGATGCCATGAACCCCAAAGCCTGCAGAATTTGTCTTGCAGATAACTGGGTTTTTGTTGCCATTTGATTGAAGTACATTGCCAATTGTATTTGCTTGTCTGGCGAGAGGTAAGCCATCTGGGCAGTTGTATTCAAGCTTGCACCCAGGAATGTAATTATTTGAGAGGGTATCAGTTGTGGTTTCTTTTTGTTTATGGTGTACCCTAGGCATGATAGGAGCCTTTTTACAAATGCCAGATGTTGAAGACGTGTGTCCTTGTCCTCTGCCTGAATGAGACAATCGTCCAGATAAGGATAAATCTGAATGTTTCTTTGTCTGCAGAATGCAATTCCTGGTGCCAGGCACTTTGTAAAGACCCTGAGCGCAGTAGATAAGCCAAAGGGCAGTGCAGAGAATTGGTAATGCAAAAAAACCTGCTTTGAAGCGGAGGTATCTTCTGCAAGAATCCCTTATTGGGATATGCAGGCATGCCCCTTTTAAGTCTAGAAAAACAACTGAATATAATCCAAAATGGAAAAACGACTGATATGCAAACAGCCTCGGAATCACCAATAAGTGTTTCACCACTTGTACAGCATAAAACAAATTTATTGTAACAAAATACAAGATGTTTTCCTAAAATAACAAAGTAATGATTAAAAAGGTTAAGCACTTTCACCCAAACCACCTTGGGCTTCATCAGAACATCTTAAAATCCAATACAAAAAGCTTATATACACTTTATGGTGCCAAAAATTTAAATACACTTAAAGAAACAGTATCCGTTAATATATACGAGTTAGTCAACCTTCCAAACCCGTACATAAAAAGAATTGACTGTATCTTAATTATACTGTCATAAATATCCAACTGTTCAAATAAAGTAAATCACTATGTATATAAAAAATATATCATTAGTGTACTATACATAATATAATATATCTAAAAAATAATAACTTAACAAAACTTAACAAAAATCTCCTGACAATACTCGATAAGCTATTAAGTGTGTAATTACTGTGTAACATGTCCAAACACTAATACATATGACGTACGTCTGTTTACCCTTTGTCATAAATATGATGAATTCATATAATAACTGTATTCACTGCTAAAGAAGTGATTATATATATATATATATATATATATATATTAATATTGTGATGTCTCCAAAATGGGTTTGACTGGAATATGGTCATTGAGGCCAGGGGGGGTAGTTGCATCCAAGTATATCTGCCACCAAACCTCCTTATAACTCAACCAAGTTTTGTGATCACCTCCCCTAGGGTCCATTTTCATTGTATCCAGGATGGCAAATTTAAACTGATGCATATCTCCTTTCCTTTCAATGTGTCTATATAGTGCATTTGTGGTGTCTTTTGTTCTTATACTGTATGTGTGATCATAAATCCTCTTTTTGAAACTTCTTTCTGTCTTGCCAATGTAATAACTAGAGCATATATTACACTTTGCCATATACACAAGCATTTTAGTATTACAATTACCTTGCCTAAATCTTACTAGTGTCTTTAATCTGTTATCTAAAATAATGTTATCAGTTTCCAGTATGTAACAGCACTGATTACATGCACCACATTTCTTACTGTGTGTGCTACATCCTTTCTTAATAATCTTTGCCCCTCCAGGCTGATGGATTCTGATGAAGCCCAAGGTGGTTTGGGTGAAAGCTCTTAACCTTTTAAGTCATTACTTTGTTATTTTAGGAAAACATATTGTGTTTTGTTACAATAAATTTGTTTTATGCTGTACAAGTGGTGAAACACTTATTGGTGATTCCGAGGCTGTCTTCATATCAGTCTTTTAAGTCTAGAGTTACTAACCAAGCATTCTTGCCTAGCATAGGCAGTAGCTGTTGTAAAGTCAACATTTTCATAGGTTCATAGGTTAGTACTAGGCCCAAGGAGGCTGCCAAAAGATAAGTGCTTGGAGATGATAGAGGGAAGTCATTGAGACTGCTTACTGTAGGGGTTGTGCTTTACCACCTCCAGATTTGGAGGTGAAGGCACCCCATTGCTTTGACCTGTAAGATCCCTGTGATTGACATCTGGAGCCTTTTGAACACCTGGCCTTGCCCTGATTGGCTCTGCTGGATACATTAAAGGACCAATTTTTAGTAGGCCAGTGCCTACTGAACCTGGGTGGCTGCACTTGCAAGAAATCTTTTACAACTTGCATAGATTTAGCTTTGTCCTCCATTTTCTTTAATATCTCTTCTGCCTTATTACCAAACAGAGTATCATGCTCCAAAAGGGCATCCAGCAATTTAGCTTTAACATGATCAAGCAGATTTTGCTCCTTGAGCCAGGCATGCCTCCTTATCACAGATCCAGTAACGATGGCCCTACAAGATGCCTCCAAGGAATCAAAACCACATTGCAAAGTATGCTTTCCAACCTGTTCTGCTGAATGCAATAAATCCTGTAACTCTATTTTCCACACAATCAGAAATTAACATCATTTTCTGTTTCAGTAATCCCATAACATGCTGTTGATATTTAAGCATATGAAATTGGCAGTTTAAAGCCCTGATAGCCAGGGTTGCAGACATACAAACTTTCTTACCCCATCTATCCAGCGCCCTGGAATCTATCTGAAGGGGTAGGATTTTTGGCTGTAGAAGCCTTTACACCCTTGGGACCCTGAGAAATATTCTCAGGATCAGCAGCAGGATTTTTGAAAATAAATTTGTGGGAGTCAGGAACCCTGTAATATCTGTCTGGCTTACTAGGAGCCGGAGGCAGGGAATCAGGAGCCATGCTTGATGATGTGTTCTCAGAATCAACAATGTCTAAAACAGGAGGTATTGCCAAAGGCCTATGCTGAGGAAGAAGTAGGAAATCCCTAAGCCTCTTTTTTGACTCAGAGAAGTCCTGACTCTTCCAGTGAAAATGTTCCCTTAAGGTATGCAAAGTCTCTCCAAAACAGTAATCCTCAGAAGGAGATGCAGATGGGATGGATTCCTCTGCATCAGAATCCTCATAAGGTGGGATAGAAAATTCCTGATCAGAAGCGGAATCATAAGAAATGGAAACCTGATCTGAAGATTCATAAACAGTGCCTTGCCTAGGCCTCTTAGCAAGGGGGCGGGGGGGTTGGGAACCCCTGATCAAGGTAATTAAATCCTCAGCCATTTTGATCATTTGTTTTTTAGGCATAGGGGCCTGAGCACGTGGCTCATGCATTGGTTTTTTTAGACATAGAAGTTGTTTTTGATCTTGTTTTTGTTGAGAGCGCTGGTTTAATATACAAATGTTGAGGCCTGAAAACACCCTCTGAAGCCGGTGCCTGCTCAACGGCTTCGGACCCATTCAAGGGAGAGACATCCGCAGGTTCAATACTTTACGAATCTCGTGGCATACCGGACTCCGAATGGGTCTCGGTAGAGGCCTGCAACTCAAAAGTAGCGGGTATCGGGGGCTGCGAAAGCACCTCACTGAGTACCAGCGACTGGCTTAGGAGAAGCTTCGTCGTCGGTTTTGGACCTCGACGGTCTGTCTCTGTCTTTTTCCTTGCGTTTTTTGTGAACTCTGGTAGTCGGATTGCTAACCGACGACATTTCAGGGTAGTTAAATCATGAGCCAAAATATTCAGAAGCAAAAATATACTGACGCTTAATAGTGCATTGGTTAAATTTAGCACACAACCGACAGCAAGGCACGTTGTGATCAGGGCCTAGGCAAGGAATACAGTACAAATGAAAATCCTTATGAGGTATTTGCTTCCCACAAGTAATGCAATTATTAATTTTTACTTACATCGGTAAGGAGCAAGAAAAAATTTCCCCAATGGGGTACTTAGCTTTAGTTTGAAGACTTCGGTTCTGAAACTCAAAAACGAAAATTTCAGAAGTCGGCCGACTGGCACTTGCGAATTGCTTCTGCTTCGGGCACCGCACAGCAAGAAAGACTGATTAAAATGGCGTTGGCTGCATGTTTTATACCCCTGACAACCTGACGTCATGGAAGAGGAGACAGCAACCGACGCAGGACCCAAGACTTTGTTATTCAGGCCGACTGAGGGCAGCCTGCCAGCAGATTACCCAAATGTAATGACTGCAACAGTGAAACACGAAGAACATCTCTACATTCACATTGCTTTAATCTTGCACCTGGTCAGGAAACCACAGTAACTAAAGACATTAAACAGTGTGATGAAAAAGTATTTGCCCCTTCCTGATTTCTTTTTTTTTTGCACATTTGTCACACACAAATGTTTCAGATCATCAAACAAATTTAAATATTACACAAAGATAACCCAAGTAAACACAAAATGCAGTTTTTAAGTGATGATTTTATTTATTAAGGAAAAATAATTATCCAAACCTACATGGCCCTATGTGAAAAAGTAACCCCCCCCCCCCCAATGTTAAATCAAGAAGTAACTGTGGTTAATCACATTTTTGGAAAAGCTGAGTTCAAGTTCACTAGCCACACCCAGGCCTGATTACTGCCAGACCTGTTGAATCAAGAGATAACTTGAGATAACTTAAATAGAACCTGTCAGGCAAAGTGAAGTAGGCCAAAAGATCCCAAAAAGGAAGACATCATGCTGCGATCTGAAGAAAATCCGGAACAGATGATAAAGTAATTGACATCTATTAGTCTGGAAAAGGGTACAAAGCCATTTCTAAAGCTTTGGGACTCCAGCGAACCACGGTGAGAGCCATTATCCACAAGTGGAGAAAACATGGAAAAGTGGTGAACCTTCCCGGGAGTGGCCGGCCTACAAAAATTACCCCAAGAATGCAGTGACGACTCATCCAAGAGGTCACAAAAGAACCCGGAACAACATCTAAAGAACTGCAGGCCTCACTTGCCTCAGTTAAGGTCAGTGTTCATGACTCAACCATAAGAAAGAGACTGGGCAAAAATGGCATGCATAGCAGAGTTCCAAAGCAAAAACCACTGCTGACCAAAAAGAACATTAAGGCTCATCTCACTTTTGCCAAAAAACATCAAGACTTTTGGGAAAATATTATGTGGAATGACGAAACAAAAGTTGAACTTTTTGGGGTGTGTGCGTCCCGTTACATCTGGCGTAAAAGTAACGCAGCATTTCAGAAAAAGAACATCATGCCAACAGTCAAACATGGTGGTGGTAGTGTGACGGTCTGGGGCTGCTTTGCTGCTTCTGGACCTGAACGACTTGCTGCGATTGATGGAACCATGAATTCTGTTCTCTACCAAAAAATCCTGAAGGAGAATGTCCAGCCAACAGTTTGTGACCACAAGCTGAAGCGCACTTGGGTTCTGCAGCAGGACAATGATCCAAAACACACCAGAAAGCCCACCTCTGAATGGCTTAAAAAAACAAAATGAAGGTTTTGGAATAGCTTAGTCAAATTCCAGACTTGAATCCAATTGAGATGCTAATGGCATGACCTTTAAAAGGCAGTTCACGCTTGGAAACCCTCCAATATGGCTGAATTAAAACAATTCTGCAAAGAAGAGTGGGCCAAAATTCCTCAACAGCGATGTGAAAGACTCACTGCCAGTTACCGCAAATGCTTGATTGCAATTGTTGCTGCTAAGAGTGGCACAAACAGTTATTAGGTTTATGAGGGCAATTACTTTTTCCACATAGGGCCATGTAGGTTTGGATAGTTTTTTTTTTCTTAATAAATAAAATCATCACTTACAAAGTGCATTATGTGTTTACTTGGGTTATCTTTGTCTAATATTTACATTTGCTTGATGATCCAAAACATTTAAGTGTGACAAACATGCAAAAAAATAAGAAATCAGGAAGAGGGCAAATACTTTTTCATTGCACTGTATATGTAAAATTCCAGCCATTAAATGGTCTCAAAACAATAAGAAGAATTCCTTCATTCAGACATCTCAGCTCCGTGTTTTGAGATAAAAAAATTATACAATGCTTGACTTACCTGCTTTCCTCCAGCAGAGTGCAATGTGGTTACATTTTTAAAGTTTAACATTTACCATAATTTTCTTCCATTTAAGAGAACAAGTATGTGGCTTATATTAATATTTGCAAATGACAGAATTATCTACAAAATTCTATCTAGCTAGGCTGGCAGCCCCCCGGAGAACTCAATCTAGTTTTTCAAGTGACCCTTGAGAAACGTTTCTTGAGAGGGTTAGGTCTATCAGAGTATACCTTACCGCATTCCCTGTCTTCAGAACCCATCTGCTTTGGCATTGCTAATCCCACTGCGGTGCTGCACTGACATATCATATGCTTGCAACCCTAGGCACCATCTTAGCAGCTTGGCATTTTGCTGGCTGGCTCTGTGTAACCATGTTAGGGGATTGTGGTCTGTAACTACAGTGAATTTTCTTCCATACAGATAAGGCTGAAGTTTCTGCAGTGCCCACACTATACCTAGACATTCCTTTTCTACTGCTGCATAGCATTCCTTCCTGGGTTGGAGCCTATGACTGAGATAAACCACTGGGTGCTCTTCTCCCTGAAGAAATGTGGCTAAGCATCCACCCCATGGTTCTTAGAATCCACCTGCGCAACAAATTCTTTGCTGTAATCTGGATTGGCTAACACAGGGGGTCCTCCCAAAGCTTCTTTAAGCTCACATGCTGGGGTCCATATTACCTTATCTGGCCTGTTTTTCCTCATCAGGTCTGTGAGGGGAGCAGCTATGATACTATAACTGGGGACAAACTTTCTGTAGTACCCTGCTGTCCCTAAGAATGCCCTCACCTGCTTTTTGGTAAAAGGTGAAGGCCATGCCTGAATGGCTTCCACTTTGGCCTGATCTTACCACTCTCCACTCTATGTCCCAAGTAGGAGGGGTCCCCTTCACATAGTCGACTTTTCAGAAAGTCGACTTTCATACAGCCGAGACTATATGATCGACTTTCGAAAAGCCAACCATGGGGAATCGCTATCTTTGAACAGTGCGGAATGGGAAATTTCCCTCTTCCGCACTGTAGTGCGATCTCGGTATATTTAAGTTACGGGGGGCGCGGGGGGTGGGGCATGCCCCCCTGCTAACAGTTGAAAAGTAAGGGTTTGTTGTGTGTTTTCTGTTTTCATTTTATATGGTCGGCTTTTCGAAAGTTGATCATATGGTCTCGGCCATATGAAAGTCGACTTTCTGAAAGGTCGACCATGTAAAGTAGATCCGTTAGGAGACCTCTGCCATACCCACATGACATTTGCTCGGCTTAATGGTCAACGCTGTCCTCTGTAGTCTGCCCAGCACCTCCCTGACATGTTGAAGGTGGTCTTGCCAGGAATGACTGTAGATGGCAACATCTATTTAAGCAAGGTCAAACACTCCTGCTCCTGCTAGGATGTGATCTACCAGCCTCTGGAAAGTCATTGGGGCATTTTTCATCCCAAAGGGTATCTTTGTGAACTCATACAAGCCAAAAGGATTCAAAGGCTGACATCTCTTTAGCACTGTGAGTCAATAAGTCAAGGGCACCCGCCAGTAACCCTTGGTAAGATCAATGGCTGTAAGCCCACCCAGCTGCTCTAGGGCCTCATCTGTCCTAGACATGGGGTAAGCATCTGACTCTGTGTGACTATTTAATTTCCTCTAGTCCACACAGAACCTGGTGCTGCCATCCTTCGTTGGCACCAACACCACTCTGGAGGCCCACGGACTGTTGGACTCCTGAATTACCCCTAGTTCCAACATTTCCTGCATCTCCTCCCTCAGAGTCTGTTTGACTGCCTCAGGCACCCTATAAGGGCTCTGCCTAATAGGCCTTTGGGTCCTGTATCCACCCGGTGCTGTACCTGGTGGGTGCACCCTGGTTTCCCAGTGAACATGTCCCCAAATTCCTGTAACACTGCTTGGATTTCTCGAACCTGGGAAGGAGATAGCTGATGGGACATTGCTACCCTTTCCACTGAGGTGTCAGTCCGAGCCTCACTGAGGAGATCAGTCACCAGATCTCCCTCAGACTCTTCCTGCAATCCACTGCAAATACTCAGCATAAGGGCCTCCTTATCATGATAAGGTTTCATCATGTTAACACGGTACAATTTGAGCTCCTGCCTAGAAGTTCCACCATGTAGTTAACATCACTTACCTTTCTTACCACCTTGTAGAGTCCCTCCCAAGCTGCTTGCAGCTTGTGTCTGGCAGGAAAGAGAACCATTACCTGCTGCCCTACGGCACACTCTCCAGCTTGAGCATTCCTGTCATAACATACCTTTTTCTGTTGGGCTTCTGCCAGGTTCTCCTGGGCCAAACCCATGAGTTCCTTAAGCCTTGTCCTGATGTTTAGGACATATGTCACAACAGACTCCTTGTGAGGTTCGCACTCACCTTCCCACTCATCACAAATTAAATCTAGAGGTCCCCTCACCCTACACGCCCATACAACAACTCAAAGGGTGAAAAACCTGTGGATTCCTGGGGAACCTCTTTGTAAGCAAACAGATGGGGCAAATATTTGTCCCACTCCCTCTTAAACTGGTCTGCAAATGCCTGTGCCATAGACATGAGTGCAGAGTTTAATCTCTCAACAAGACCATTAGTCTGGGGATGGTAGGTGGTGGTCTTCAGATGCTTCACCCCACAGTACTTCCACAAACAAGCCAGCAGATCTGACATGAAATTGACACCTCTGTCAGTCAGTATTTCTTTTGGGAAACCTACCCTGATGAAAATCTCTAAAATGCCGCAGTGGTACAGCGGTAGTGTTGTTGCCTCACAGCAAGAGGTTCTCCTGTTCGATTCTTGGCTGGAGCGCCTTCTGTGTGGAGTCTGCATGTCCTCCCCATGGTCGAGTGGCCTCCAAAAGACATGCGTGAATGGGAGTGCCTTCGCTGAAGGTTGAGCGTCGGACTGGCAACTCGGCACCATAAAAACCTACTGCCAATTATTAGCGGACCAAAGTTCCACTGTGGCGACCCCTAACTGGGAAAAGCCGAAAAGACAAACAAACCCTGCTGAAAAACTTTAACAAAGCATTTGCCACCTTTCTGGCCTCAACAGAGGACAAAACAACTGCCACAGGGTATCTTGTAGCATAATCCACTACCACTTGGATATACTTTTTCCCTGTGGAACTTGGGGTACTCAAAGACCCCACGACATCCATAGCTACCCCCTGAAATGGCTCCTCAATCAAAAGCAAAGGCATCAAAGGAGCTCTTACCTTGTCTCCTGCCTTGCCTACCTTTTGGCAATGCTCACAGGTCCTGCAGCACCAGGTTACATCTCTGGAAATTCCAGGCCAATAGAAGTTCTGCATAATACTTCTCTTTGTACATTTTATGCCCATATGACCTGCAAAGGGAATATCATGGCTAGAAGCATCAGACGATAGGCTCTAGGCACTACCAACTGCTGTATTCTCTCACCTTTTAGCCCTCTCTCAAGGGTCCACTCTCTATATAGTAACCCTTTGTCCCAGTATACAGATTTCCCCTTCCCTTGCGAATCAGGTCCCTTACTAGCTACCTCTCTCAGACCTTGCAATGTAGGGTCTGACAGCTGAGCCTGTCTCAACCTTCTCTTTGTAACCCTTCCCAGCTCCCTTTCCACAGGAAGTCTGGCATCCTCTGACAGTGGTGCCTCACTGACAGCCTGGGTACTACTACTCACCTCTATCTTTGCAGTCACTCTGTCCAAGGGAACATCAGTACCCACAAGCAGCTGTGGCTCACTTTCAGTCTCACTGCTACAGCATAGCTTCCTCCCTGAAATAACCATCTCACCAGTCCTGGCTGCAAGTATGCAGTCTGTCTGGGTCTCCCCCAGACTACCAAACCCAAATGCTTTGTCCCTAAGCCTGACTGCGGGTAACTGCACAAGCACATGGTACTGCACTATCAAAATCATTCCCTATCAGGACATCTGTAGGGATATCCTCAAACACACCTACTTACGGGCTTCCATTTCCACCCTAACAGTCAAAGTGAGCCCTTGCCAAAGGTATTTGGAATGGGATCCCTCCTAAAGCTCTGACTGGAGTAGATCGCCTAGGCAAGTAGTGCTCCTCTGTAACCACTGCAGGCTTCACAATGTTTATATCAGATGCTGTGTCTCTCTTAGCAATGGCCTCTTTGCCATTCACTATGATAGGATATAGCCTCTTGTGGTAATTTAGTACCCTTGTTGTCTCAGGACAACCTACTATTTTCATTTTGTCTTTCCCACTTACTGTCTATCTCACCTTTTCTTCCTCACCTTGCCACCGTGGACATCTGTATGCCACATGGCCCCATATGTTGCATTCAAAACATTTAACCTTAGGTCCTGGACGTGGTCATGAACTAGTGGCTTCCCCTGCTACTGGCAGATTCTGTTGGGGTAGTCTGGGCTGCCCACCATGGGGTTCCTTTACACCCATGAGCAGTACTGGGGGTCCCTTTCCTGTGCATGGATGCCCTCCTTGCTAGGTATAGGTCTCCCTTCTTGCCCAACTTCACTTAAGTAGCTCATTGTCTATCAGCCAACCAGATCCTCGTGTCCTCCGGCAAAGTGCTAAGGGCTTGTTCCCTCACCAAAACGTCTGCCAGCCCTTCAAAAGTGGTGACCTGACATCCACTCACCCACCTATGAAAATCAGTGCTCAGTTCAGCAACATATTCACACACATTTTCATCTACCTTGCGTCTATGCTCATGAACCTTTTTCCTATAAGTTTTAGATGTTAGCTTAAAGAATTCTTACAAGCAATTCTTAACAGTATAGTTAAAACAGTCAATGTCAAGACATTTTGGACAAAAGAGTTACAGCTTTACCATGGAGTATGGAGTAAGGGGGTAAGGAACAGTACCCAGAGCCTTTGGTCAACATCAAACTGTTTACGTACCCTCTCAAACATATGAATGAAACTATCAAAATTATACCCTCTGTAAACTGCGGAAGAAATTTACTGACCTTTTGTGCTTCTGGGGTCCAGTTACTCCCTTCCCCATTACCTCCATGACTCTGGCAAAGAGTCAGCATCTCCTTTTCGTGCTGCCTCTGTCTTTCCTTCTCCTCAGCTTCCAGGCATAGTAGTTTCTCATTCTCTTCAGCCTGTAGACATCTCAGTCTCTCTTGCTGCTTCTGTTTCCAAACACCTGGCCTCCAACTCCACTCTCTTTAGCTCCAGATGGATTTTTAAGTCCTCTGCAGAAAGGTTGAGCTGTCCATTCTCTGAGTGTTGTACATCTCCACAGCCAGTCTGATCGCCCTCCTGATTGCTGTTTTCTGATGCAGCTGTGACCAAAGCTGCAATCATGACTGCCTTAGTCGGGTTTCCATGCACCAGTCCCTTAGCCTGGCACATCTTGGCCAAATGGCTCCTTGACAGCTTGCCATACTCCTCTGCTGACATGCTTGCCTGCTCTCCCTGACTAACTAACCTAACAAGAAAAATAAAACAATTGTGATCTGAACTCTGAATATTCACTGCGTGGCTGATTTAGAGTACAATACACCTTTGGTGATCACTGTACACAAGCTACAGGAATTCACTATCCACACCACTACAAGCCAATTGCCAACCAATTAATATCTGATGTGGGTATTCCACCACTGCCAAACAATTAATATGGGACGCCCGTACACTAGCCCAGCAATCAAGGAACCTCAATCCTCACCACTAACACCAGTGAGGGGCGTCCACATTGGGAAGGATAACAAGTACACACACAGTAAATTACAATTTCCCTTAAGAGCACACAGAGATCACAGTCAGTCTGGGGCTGGTTTTCCCTTTCTCTCTAGATCCCCAATAAGACTCCCCACTGGCACAGCTATAGAGTGGGGTCCTTAGCCAGGGTCCAAAGCCAAGTCTTCATAGCACTCTCTCTGTCCAGCGTTTTGTGCCCTGGCCCAAGTAGCTGATACGCGTGCACACCACAGACACACACAGACACACACAGACACACACAGACACACACAGACACACACACTTTGAGATATGACTTGTATACAACCACACAGACACTCCTGGGGAAGGCTGGCACAGGTTCACTAGCTGTGCCCCTTCTGCCCAGGCTATAAGGCAGTAATCACTGCCACCGGGACCCTTACTTATCAGCTACTAAAAAGGCCCTTATAAAGGGTGTCCAATTATTACTGTGCAATATTATTATCCAATTAGTAAGCGTGACCAGAACTTTTCAAGGCTTATTGGAGTGGCTTGGCCAGTATCACTATATACATGCAATACTCTGGAGCTTAAATTCTCTCTATACAAAACAGCCACAGTTGAAAGGATTACAAATATTTAATAATAAATAAATAACACAAGACAATACTTCTTACTACACAGTGCTAGTCAAGAGTTCAGAGATAACAGAGAAATGCTTAAATAATACAGTAGAAAAGTTCTGACATCAATATACAAAACAGCTAGATTAGACTAGACTTACTATTTCCCATCTATATCTATGAGCAAACACAGTTCTAAAATAAACTTATATATACAGCAAGACAGTGCTGGTGATGTCAGTTCTGAAAACAAATGCAACATGCCCTGATTTTCTCTCTCTCTCTCTCTCTCTCTCTCTCTGTCCTTAAATTGATAACACAGTACCACTGACTCATTTCAAATTATATCATTCTTAATTCTCTGGTTTCCCAGGCTAACATAAACTCTATATTTACATTGCTGTAATCTTGCACCTGGTCAAGAAACCACAGTAATTAAAGACATTATATATGTAAAATTCTAGCCATTAACTCTGGTCTCAAAACAACAGGAAGAATTACTTCATTCAGACATCTCGGCTTCGAGTTTTGAGATCAAACAATTATACAATGCTTGACTTATCAGCTATCCTCCAGTAGAGTGCAATGTGGTTACATTTTTGAAGTTCAACATTTCCCATAATTTTCTTCCATTTAAGAGAACAAGCCTGTGGCTTATATTAATATTTACAAATGACAGAATTATCTACAAAATTCTATCTAGCTAGGCTGGCAGCCTTCACATATCGTCACTGTGTTAAAAATGTATAAACAGTGTGCCCTGCTAAAGAAAAAAGAAATTTGCATGCATTACTGTAACTGAATTAAAAGTATATGTTTAACACAGGATACTGGAAGAGAAAGGTTAACCACAATTCGGCTGCAGCAAACTTTGAAAAATAGTTGAAATTAAATTAAGCCATAAACACTGTATCTTACAGTTATGGTTGCAACGAGAGACAACATGCCTGGGAAACCAAGTATTAGGAAGCTTTCTTTATTGTCTCTAGCAGAGAGATCATTGCTACTCTGCAAGGATAGAGGTTTGAAATTGTTTTATGATTTCCAGGAGATACAGCAGATCTGAGCAAAGCTCTGTGTGTATGGTAACACATTGGTGTTAAAAATCCTGGCAGCTTCTAGTGTTGCTGATAGTGTGGGAAATACAGTCAGTCAGATGACCAGATGTGATGTTATTCTGTAAGCTATCCCAGAAATAATATTTACATATTATATTGAAAGGCTTCTCAGTCAGACTGGGCACTCTGTTTTGGAAACATGACACAGAAGGACCCTCACCTACTTCATCTTGCCTTGCTCTATAGTAAGTGTAGCAGGGAATAGTAACTCTTCAGATTAGTCAGGAAAATATAGTGAGAATAGTTGAGTATTGTTTTCCTGTAATTGTATGAATCTTTCCAGCTGTGTTATTTTTATTATTTCCTGTGTCTGAAACTCTGGTGTTTACTGTAAATAGATATTTAGTATTTTCTTGTTCTTTTTTATTTACTATTTTATATATTTAAACTTTTAATTGTGGCTGGTACTTTTAGAAAAAAATTAAGCTTTGTAGAGTATTTGCATATATTTGATGACAGTTCTGGCCACTCCTGAAAGCCTTACTGCTTTGTCAACATTACCATTGGCATTAGTATTAACAACACTCAGCAAAACTGGATACCCTTTTAAGAACCTTACGATAACTGACTGGTGGCAGTGAATCTACCCTATAGTCCGGGCAAAGATGGTAGAGCCAGTAATCTGTGTCAGCCTTTCCCAGGTAGGTGTGTGTGTGTGTGTGTGTGTGTGTGTGTGTGTGTGTGTGTGTGTGTGTGTGTGTGTGTGTGTGTGCGCGTGCGCGCGTGTGTGTCTGTGAAAATTAAATCTAAAAGAATGTGTGTTAACTATTTGGAGCAGGGACACGAAGCACTGGTTTCACAGAGAGGATGCTGATGGGCAAGGCTTGGACACTCGGCAGAGGATTTAACTTAATCCTACTGCTGTGCCAGTGGGAACCCTTACTGTGGACTTGGAAAGAGACAAAGAGAGAAACCCAGACTGAGGGTGTTCCCTGTGTACTCAAGGGAAATTGTGCTTGATGCAGAGAGGTCTCCATTTGTACTCCAAGTGAACATCCCTCTCCAGTGTCAATTGTGAGGATTCAGGCACCTTCATTACTGGCCCAGAGTGGGGAAGTCACAGATGGCTGAGATGGATGGAAGATGACAACATGGATCTGGCATTATAATAAGTACTTAGCTTTCATATGCGATGTTGCCTTTTCCATCTGCCTCAACCTTTGGAACAGAGTCCCTAGCCAATGGTCTTAGGAAAGAACACTGGCCAGAACGGTAGAACCCAAAGTAGATCTGGAACAAGCCTGAATATCTAGCATATAGTAGGAAATGAAGGCGTGACAAGAAGCCCATGTGGCGACTGCACAAGTATCATTTATAGAGCTTCATCAAAAAAGGTTGCAAAATTAGGTACTAGTCTCGCAAAATGATCCCTGAGCCTACAAGCTAATGATGCATCTTTTGAGGCATAAACAGACTATACAAAATCAGAAAACCACATAGACAAAGTAGTTTTTGATACCAGCTGACCTAAGCTCGTCTTAGAAAAGGAAACAAACTCTACTAGAATGTCTGAACTGTTTAGTTATGTCTAAGTAAAACCTTAACTGACAATGAACATCAAGGCAATGTTAACATGTTTTCGCCTTTACTACTGAAATTGGAAAATAAAATGGGCAGTTCAAAAGACTGATTCAGAGAAGACTCAGATGCCACTTTGGGAGGAAAATACATATCAGTTCTCAATCATGCTCTATGCTTATGAAAAGGACGGAAAGGGGAGAGAAGGACAAAGCTTGTAACTTGGATACTCATCTTACAGAAGTGTCAGCTAACAGAAAAATAGTCTTCCAAGGCAAATATTTTAGTTCTGCTATAACTGCCAACTCAAAGGTTTTTTTTTTTTTTTACCAGTGACTGAAGAAGAAAAGTACAGTTGTGTACACTTACAATAAATGTAGATGTTCGAGTGTATTCACTGTTGCAGTCATTACATTTGGGGTTATCTGCTTGCAGTTACCCTCAGTCGGCCTGATTAACAAAGTCTTGGGTCCTGCGTCAGTTGTCCCTTCTTCCATGAAGTCAGGTCGTCAGAGGTATAAAACATGCAGCCGACGCAGTTTTTCTTGTCCCATATGTCAGGTGCCCCCTAATGGGAAGCAATTAAATCTATAAATACAAGGATATGCCTCCAACAAAAAAGCAAATACACCAAAAAGCTTTTTGAGCACAGTAAGTGAGAGTAGAGGTATAGCCAAAGGAAGAAAGGGGGCTGGAGGGAGGGTAACCAGGACTGCAACAGTGAATACACTCGAACAGCTACATTTAAGGTAAGTGTACAAAACTGTACTGCGTTCTTCATGTTTCACTGTTGCAGTCATTACATTTGGGCAAATTCCCAAAGCTAAGGTTGGGAGGAGGAATTTAAATAGAATTAGGACCACCTATAAGGCCCTGCTAGACTGCAGTGGCAAAAAACAGATCTGGATTTAGAGAAAATTGGCAAATGATAATGCTTGGTGAAAGTATGTACAGAACTCCAGGTAGCAGCTTCTAGGATGTCCCTAGTAGGGATGCCCCTGAGAAAGGCTGTAGAGGTAGATGCAGCCCTGGTTGAATGGGGTCTGATGCCCTGTGGGACAGGTTTTCCATGGTGCTTATAGCAGAAATGAATGCAGTGGCCTATCCATTTTGAAAAGGTTTGTTTTGAAATAGCTTTCCCCTCTGTCCGTGAAGCAAATGCCACCAGCAGTTGTTCAGATTTCCTTTGAGGTTTAGTCCTGTCCAAGTAGAATCTAAGCTGTCTGTGCACGTCTAAAGAGTGCAGTATCTGTTCCCCTTTGTTCTGTGGGTTAGGAAAGATGGTAGGCAAATGAATGGATTGATTAAGACCTACACTGGACACCATCTTGGGCATGAAGGCGGGATTGGTTCTGAAGGACACCCTGTCCACATGAAAGATGATGAAAGGTTCCACTGCCATAAGGGCCTGTAATTCAGACACCCTTCTTGCAGAAGTGATTGCTAGAAGGAAAGCTGTTTTCTAGGAAAGAAATTTTAAATCTGCAGTAGCAGCTGGCTCAAAAGGAGGAAGAGTGAGTTTCTCCAAGACTAACTTAAGATCCCAGACTAGAGTTGGAGCTCTTCGGGTGGCCTTAAATTTGTGGTCCCTCTGAGGAAAGTACAGTTGTGTACACTTAACATGAATGTAGATGTTCGAGTGTATTCACTGTTGCAGTCATTACATTCGGGTAACCTGCTGGCAGGTTGCCCTCAGTCGGCCTGAATAACAAAGTCTTGGGTCCTGCGTCGGTTGCTGTCTCTTCTTCCTAGACGGCAGGTCGTCAGGGGTATAAAACATGCAGCAGACGTCATTTTAATCAGTTTTTCATGCCCCAGATGTCAGGTGCCCCCCAAATGAGGAGCAAAAAAAAAAATATATATATATATATATATATATATATATATATATATATATATATATATATATATATACACACATGCATGCATTTTAGAACACAAAATAAATTACCTTTAACTAAAAGCAAATACACCACAAAGGCTTTTGAGCATAGTGATAACAGAGAAGAAAAGGGGGCTGGCGGGTGGGTAACCCGGACTGCAACAGTGAATACACTCAAACATCTACATTTATGGTAAGTGTACACAACTATACCATGTTCTTCGTGTTTCACTGTTCCAGTCATTACATTTGGGTAGAATCCCAAAGCTATGGATGGGAGGATGGAATTAAACAGCATTAGGAGCAGCTATAAGGCTGTGCAGGACTGCAGTGGCAAAGTCTGCCCTGGATTTAGAAAAGAGAGGTAAATGGTAATGTTTTGCGAACGTATGAACTGAGCTCCAAGTAGCAGATTCTAGAATGTCTCTGGTAGGAAGCCCTCTGAGAAAGGCTGCAGAAGTAGAAGCAGCCCTGGAGGAATGGGATCTGATCCCCTTGGGCACAGGTTTACCATGGTGCATGTAGCAGAAACGAATACAATGGCTTATCCATTTTGAAATAGTCTGCTTTGATATAGCGTTCCCCTCTGTTACTGCAGCAAATGCCACCAGTAGTTGCGCAGACTTTCTTAGAGATTTTGCCCTGTTTAAGTAGAATGTTAGTTGTCTGTGTACATCCAATGAATGCAGACTTTGCTCCCCCTTGTTCTGCGGATTTGGGAAAAAAGTTGGCTGGTGAATGGTCTGGTTAAGAGCCACACTGGATACCACCTTAGGCATAAAAGAAGGATTGGTCCTGTGGGTCACCCTGTCCAGGTATAAGCTAATGAAAGGCTCCACTGCCATGACAGCCTGTAGTGCTGAAACTCTTCTAGCTGTAGTGACTGCTAAAAGAAAGGCGGTCTTCCAAGAAAGAAATTTTATGTCCGCAGTAGCAGCTGGTTCAAAAGGAGGTAGAGTGAGTTTTTCCAGCACAAAATTGAGGTCCCATGCTGGAGTCGGTGCTCTCCTGGGAGGTCTTAAATTTTTGGCCCCTCTGAAGTACTGCTTTAGCAGGAGATGAGAAAAGAGAGGAGGCTCTGTGTTGTAATGAGCCGAGATGCCAGAGGCATGGATTTTTACTGAAGAAAAAGATAGACCCTTGTGAAGCATCTCAGTTAAATATTGCATAATCTGTGGAATATTGGGCTTTGCTGCGTCTATTCCTTGTGCTTGGTTCCAAGCACAGAATATCTTCCATTTATCAGCATATGATTTTCTAGTACTAGGCCTTCTAGCCTCCAAAATGACATCCATCACAGGTTTACTGAGAGATATGATTGGTGAAATTAGTTGATTAGCCATGCTGCAAGATTCAGAGTTTGGAGCTGAGAGTGCAGAATTTGATAGTTCTGCTGAGACAATAGATGACGTGTTTGAGGCAAGCACCACGGAGGAAGGTGTGACATATTCCTTAGAAGCGGGTACCAGTGTTAGCGAGGCCAGTCCGGAGCAATCAGAATCATTCTGTTTTTTTCCTGTCTGATTTTTAGTAAGATTTTGGAGAGTAGAGACAGAGGGGGAAAGGCACTGACTGATAGGTTTTTCCAGCTGAAGGACAGAGCATCCACTTAACAAGCTTTTTTGTGATGAGTTCTTGTGCAGAATTTGTCCAACTGATAGTTTTGGGAAGAGGCAAACAGATCTATGTCTGGCCTCCCCCATTTTTGTGTCAACATGCTGAAGATTTGTGGATCCAGTTTCTATTTGTGTGGGTCCATAAGATTTCTGCTTGGGTCGTCTGCCAGACTATTTTGCTTTCCTGGCAGGAACTGAGCTTGAAGATGTATTTGGTAGGTTAAGGCTGTGTTCCACAAGTCCATGGCTAGTCTGCAAAGGGGGTAGGAGTGGGTACCCCCCTGCTTGTTTATGTACCACATAACTGTGGTGTTGTCCGTCTTTATCAGTAGTTGTCCTGGATAAAGGAAGTCCTTGAAGGCTGTCAGAGCATTCTGTATAGCTAGCATTTCTTTCTGGTTGATATGTAGATGCATTTGATTTGGGCTCCATTCGCCCTGAATGCATCTCCCTGCCAGATGGGCCCCCCAAGCAAAGTCTGATGTGTCTGTAGTTAGGGTTTGGGTGGTAGGGGGTAGAATGAATGACAGTCCCTTGTTTTGGTGACATGCCCCTACCCAGCAAAGGAACTCCTGTTGCAGGCAGGGAATGAGAGGAATCATTGTTTCCAGGCTGTGACAATGTTGACTCCATAAGCTTTTTAGGTACCATTGCAGTTTCCACATATGCAGTCTTGCATATGAAATTAGTAGAACGCAGGATACCATGAACCCTAAAGCTTGCAGAATTTGTCTTGCAGATAGCTGGGTTTTTGTTGCCACTTGTTTGAAGTATGTTGTCAATTGAACTTGTTTGCCTAGCATGAGGTAAGCCATCTGGGCAGTTGTATTCAAGCTTGCACCCAGGAATGTAATTATTTGAGAGGGCACCAGTTGTGATTTCTTTTCATTTATAGTGCACCCTAAGCATGTTAGAAGTCTTTTTACAAACGTCAGATGTTGAAGAAGAGTGTCCTTGTCCTCTGCCTGAATGAGACAATCGTCCAGATATAGATAAATTGGAATGTTTCTTTATCTGCAAAATGCAATTACTGGTGCCAGGCACTTTGTGAAGACACTGGGAGCAGTAGATAAGCCAAAGGGCAGTGCAGAGAACTGGTAATGCATATAGCCTGCTTTGAAGTGGCGGTATCGTCTGCAAGATTCCCTGCTTGGGGTATGCAAGTATGCCTCTTTTAATTCTAGAGTTACCAACCAGGCATTCTTGCCTTGCATAGGCAGTAGCTGTTGTAGAGTCAGCATCTTGAATTTTGGAATGTTAAGAAAGCAAAAAATGAATGAATTTGGAATTGTCCAGAATTTTGTCTTAATTCTAGAGTTACCAACCAGGCATTCTTGCCTTGCATAGGCAGTAGCTGTTGTAGAGTCAGCATCTTGAATTTTGGAATGTCCAGGAAAGTATTTAGAATGGATAAGTCCAGAATTGGACGCCATGATTTGTCTTTTCTGGGTACCACGAAAAGTCTTGAATAAAACCCTTGTCCTTTCTCCTTTTCTGGTACTGGTTGAATAGCCCGCATATCCATGAGGGACATGACTTGTTTCTGGGCCTCTGCCCACTGATTTGGGGGCAGATCTGACCATCCGTTTGAAATTGGCAACGTGTGGAAATGAAATCTGTACCCCTGGGATACTATATTTAAGACCCACTTGTCCTGGGTAATTAGATGCCAATTTTGAGCATGAAGTGCTAGTTTTCCCCCCAAAGGGGTTGCCAAAAGATAAGTGCTTGGAGATGGCAGAGGAAAGTCATTGAGACTGTTTACCGTAGGGTGGTGCTTTGCTACCTCCTGATTTGGAGGTGGACGCACCCCATTGTTTTGTCCTGCAAGATCCTTGTGACTGAAACCTGGAGCCTTTGGAGCATCTGGGATTGACCTGACCGGCCCTGTTGGACACTGGAAAGGACCAATTCTTAGTAGGCTAGTGTCTACTGAACCTGGGTGGCTGCGCTTGCAAGAAATCTTTTACAGTTTGCATAGATTTAGCTTTGTCTTCCATCTTTTTTAAAACCTCTTCTGCCTTATTACCAAACAGACTGTCCAACTGTAAAGGAGCATCCAACAATTTAGCTTTAACATGATCAGGCAGAATTTGCTCCTTGAGCCATGCATGCCTTCTTATCACAGATCCAGTTACGGTGGCCCTGCAAGAGGCCTCCAAAAAATCAAAACCACATTGCAAAGCATGCTTTCCAGTTTGTTCAGCTCAATGCAATAAATCCTGTAACTCTTTATTTTCCACACAATCAGAAATCAACATAATTTTCTGTTTCAGTAAGCCCATAACATTGCTGTTGATATTTAAGCATATGAAACTGGCAGTTTAAAGCCCTGATTGCCAAGGTTGCAGACGTATAAACCTTCTTACCCCATCTCTTCCAGCGCCCTGGAGTCTCTATCTGAAGGGGTAGGATTTTTGGCTGTAGAAGCCTCAAAACCTTTGGGACCCTGAGAAATAGTTTCAGGGTCAGCAGCAGGATTTTTGAAAAGAAATTTGTGGGAGTCAGGAACACTGTAATATATATCTGGCTTACTAGGAGCCGGAGGCAGGGAATCAGGGGCCATGCTGGATTCTGAAAAAACATCATCAACAATGTCTAAAACAGGAGGTACAGCCAAAGGCCTATGCTGAGGAAGAAGAAAATCCCTAAACCTCTTTTTGGATTCTGAAAAGTCCTGACGCTCCCAATGAAAATGTTCCCTTAAAGTACGCAAAGTCTCTCCAAAAGAGAAATCCTCAGGAGGAGAAGCAAAAAGGATGGATTCCTCTGCATCAGAGTCCTCATAAGGTGGAATAGAAAATTTCTGATCAGAAGAAATGGAAACCTGATCTGAAGATTTATAATCAGTGCCTTGCCTAGGCCTCTTAGCAGGGGATGGTTGGGAACCCCTGATCAAGGTAATTAAATCCACAGCCATTTTGATCATTTCTTTTTAGGCATAGGGGCCTGAGCACGTGGCTCATGCGTCGGTTTTTTAGACATAGAAGTAGGTTTTGGCCTTGTTTTTGATAATGGAGTTGGTTTAATAAACAAATGTTGAGGCCTGAAAACACCCTCAGAAGCCGGTGCCTGCTCAGCGGCTCCTGACATACCCAAGGGAGAGACATCCGCGGGTTCAATACTTGCAGAATCTCGTGGCATACCGGACTCCGTATGGGTCTCAGTAGAGGCCTGCGATTCAAAAGTAGCGGGCATCAGGGGTTGCGAAAGCACCTCACTGAGTACCGGCGAACCGGTGGCTGGCTTAGGAGAAGCTTCATTGTCGGTTTTGGACCTCGACGGTCTGTCTTTTTCCTTGCGTTTTTTGTGAATTCAGGTAGTCGGATTGCTAACCGACATTTCAGGATAGTTAAATCTAGAAACAAAGTATTTAGAAGCAAAAATATACCGACGCTTAACAGTGCATTGGTTAAATTTAGCACAAAACCGACAGCAAGGCACGTTGTGATCAGGGCCTAGGCAAGAAATACAGTACAAATGAAAATCCTTATGAAGTATTTGCTTCCCACAAGTAATACAATTACTAACTTTTACTGACATCGGTAAGGAGCAAGAAAAAGTTTCCCCAATGGGGTACTTAGCTTTAGTTTGAAGACTTCAGTTCTGAAACTCGAAAATGAAAATTTCAGGAGTCGGCCGACCGGCACTTGTGAACTGCTTCTGCTTCAGGCACCGCATGGCAAGAAAGATGGATTAAAATGGCGTCGGCTGCATGTTTTATACCCCTGACGACCTGACGTCATGGAAGAAGAGAGAGCAACCGACACAGGACCCAAGACTTTGTTATTCAAGCCGACTGAGGGCAACCTGCCAGCAGATTACCCGAACGTAATGACTGCAACAGTGAAACACAAAGAACATCTGCTTGAGCAGTGGGTGAGAGAAGAGGAGAAACTCTGTGCTATAATGAGCTGAAATGGCTGAGGCATGAATTTTGATGGAGGAAAAGGACACGCCCTTATGAAACATCTCAGTCAAATATTGTAGTATCTGAGGTAAACTGGGCACTGCTGCATTCATTCCTTGAGACTGATTCCAGGCACAAAATCTTTTCCATTTTGCAGCATAAGATTTTCTAGTACTAGGCCTCCTTGCCTCTAAAATTATATCTATCACTGACTTACTGAGGGATGGTAAAGGAGAGATTAGGTAATTAGCCAGGCTGCTAGGTTCAGGGTTTGCAGCTGAGGGTGCAGAATCTGGTTCTCCTGCTGAGACAACAGGGAAGGAGTCTGAGGCAGGTGCCATGGAGCCAAGCGTGACACACTGCGCAAGAGTGGGTACCAGTGTTGGCGAGGCCAGTCTGGTGCAATTAAAATCATTCCTGGCTTGTCCTGTTTGATCTTTAGTAGTACCTTGGGGAGCAGAGGTAGAGGAGGAAAGGCATAAACTAATAGGTTTTTCCAGCTGAAGGATAGGGCATCCACTTTCCAAGCTAGCTTGTGGGGAATCCTTGTACAACATTTGTCCAGCTGATGGTTCTGGGGGGAGGCAAACAGGTCTATATCTGGGCTCCCCCATTTGCTTGTCAACATGTTGAAAATCCTTGGTTCCAGTTTCCACTCATATGGGTCCATGATGTTTCTGCTTAGTCCGTCTGCCAGTGTATTTAGTTTTCCTGGCAGGAACTGAGCTTGTAGATTCACTTGGTAGCTCAAGGCTGTGTTCCACAATGCCATGGCTAGTCTGCAGAGGGGGTAAGAATGTATACCCCCCTGCTTGTTTATGTACCACATGACAGTCATGTTGTCCGTCTTTATTATTAGTTGTCCTGGAAGAATGTTGTCCTTGAAGGCTGTCAGAGCATTCTGTACAGCTAACATTTCCTTTTGGTTTATGTGTAGGTGCATTTGACTTGGGTTCCATTTGCCCTGAATGCACTTCCCTGCCAGGTGAGCCCCAAATGCATAGTCTGATGCATCTGTTGTTAAGATTTGGGCGGCAGGGGGTAATGCGAATGGTACTCCCCTGTTTTGGTGGCAGGCCTCTGCTCACCAACGGAGGTAAGCGTAGGTAAGGTATGATAGGAATCCTTGCTTCTAGATCCTGTGAATGTTGACACCATAGGCCTTTGAGATACCATTGTAGTTTCCTCATATGCAGGCTTGCATATGGAATTTGAAGAATGCAGGAGGCCATGAACCCCAAGGCTTGCAGTATTTGCCTTGCAGACAGCTGGGTTTTTGTGGCCACGTGTTTAAAGTAGGTTGTCAAATGAACCAGTTTCTCTGGCGTGAGGAAAGCCATCTGGGAAGTTGTATTCAAGCTTGCTCCCAGGAATATAATTTGTTGACAGGGTACCAGGTGGGATTTCTTTTTGTTTATGGTGAACCCCAGACAAGTCAGTACCCTTTGAACAAAGGCCAGATGATTCAAAAGAATGTCCCAGCTTTCTGTCTTAATTAGGCAATTTTCCTGGTATGGGTATATTTAAATATTTCATTGCCTGCAAAATGCAATGACAGGAGCTAGGCACTTTGTGAATACCCTGGGCACAGTAGATAAGCCAAAGAGCAGTGCAGAGAACTGATGGTGCATGTAGCCTGCTTTGAAGTGAAGGTATCTTCTGCAAGACTCCCTGATAGGGATGTTCAGGTATGCTTCTTTTAAGTCTAGTGTTGTCAACCATGCATGTTTTCCTAGCATAGGAAGCAGCTGGTGAAGAGTCAGCATTTTGAATTTTGGAATCACCAGAAAGGTGTTTAGAGTAGAAAAGTCCAGGATAGGATGCCATGTATTGCCTTTTCTGGGTACCAGGAAAAGTCTCGAATAGAAACCTTGTCCCTTTTCCTCTTCTGGTACCAACTGAATAGCCCTCATGTTCAAGAGAGAGAGTACTTGATTTTGCGCCTCTGCCCATTGATTTGGGGGTAGGATCTGGCCACCCGCTTGGTGTTGGTAACGTGTGGAAGTGAAATCTGTATCCTTGGGACACTATATTTAAAACCCATTTGTCTTGGGTAATGAGTTCCCAATTTATGGCCAGCAGACTAATCTTTCCGCCTAAAGAAGCATTCAGTTGGGAAGTGCTTGGAGGTTTTAAAAGCAAGTCATTGAGACAGTTTTCCATAGGGGGGAGTCTTACTACTCCCAGATTTGGTTGCAGAAACCCCCTACTGCTTAGTCTTGTGTGTCCCTTGGGACTGAAACCTGGGGTTTCTGCTGTGTCTGGGCTTGGCTTGAGAAGACCTGGAAGGGGCTGGAAAGGACCAATTTTTAGAGGGCCAGTGCCTACTAAATCTAGGAGGCTGAACTTGTAAGAAATCTTTAACAGTTTGCATAGATTTAGCTTTATCTTCCATCTTTTTAAGAACTTCCTCAGCCTTGTTGCCAAACAGGCGGTCCTGATTTAAGGGAGCATCCAACAATTTGGCTTTAACATGTTCAGGCAAAGATTGCTCCTTAAGCCAAGCATGCCTTCTGAGCACAGACCCAGTAAGAGCAGCCCTGCAAGAGGCCTCTAATGAATCAAATCCACATTGCAAAGTATGTTTTCTAACCTGTTCAGCAGAATGCATTAAATCCTGTAATTCTTTATTTTCAGCACGGTCAGGAATCAACATCATTTTCTGTTTAAGCAATCCAATAACATGTATGTTGATACTTTAACATATGAAACTGCCAGTTTAAAGCCCTAATGGCCAAGGTTGCAGAAGTGTAAACTTTCTTACCCCATCTACCCAGCGCCCCAGAGTCTCTATCAGAGGGGGTAAGATTTTTAGCAGTAAAAGCCTTAATGCCCTTGGGTCCCTGTGAAATAGTCTCTGGATCCGCAATAGGATTTTTAAAAAGAAACTTGTGTGAATCAGAACCCTGTAATATCAGTCAGGTTTTCTGGGAGCAGGAGGCAAAGAATCAGGGGTCAAACTAGATTCTGAAAAGGTATCCTCAACAATGTCTAGTACAGGAGATCTAGTTAAAGGCCTATACTGAAGCAGGAGTAAGAAATCCCCAAGCCTCTTTTTTGAATCAGAAAAATCCTGGCTTTCCCAGAGGAAATGCTCCCTTAAGAGTATGTAAGGCCTCACCAAAAAAAAAATCCTCTGGAGGGGAAGCAGAAGGAATAGAGTCCTCTGCATCAGAATCCTCATAAGCAGATAAGGGCAAATCCAGATCATCAGAAGAATCAGAAAAATCAGAATCCTGGTCAGAAGATTCATAAACAACTTCAGTCCTGGGTCTCTTAGAAGGGGGAGGTTGGCTTCCCCTGATTAGAGTTATAAGATCTTCAGCCATTCTTATCATTTGTTTGTTAGGCATAAAGGCCTGGGCGCTGGTTTCTTAGGCATGGTTCGAGATTTTGGCCTAAATGAAGAAGAAGGCATCAGTTTAATATGCAAGTCCGTAGGCCTGAATACACCCTCAGAAGCTGGTGACTGCACAGCGGCTCCGGACCCATCCAAGGTAGAGACATCCACAGGATCCACAGATGAAGCATCTCGTGGCATACCGGACTCCAAATGGGTCTCAGTAGAGGCCTGCGAGTCAGAAGTAGCGGGTATCAGGGGCTGCAAAACTGGCATAGGAGAAGAGTCGTCGGCAGCTTTCGACCTTGACAGCCTGTCTCTGTCTTTATCTTTGCGTTTTTTCAGAATCACGGTAGTCGGATGGCTAACCGACGACATTTCTGGATAATTAAACAGAGAACCAAAATATTTAAAGGCGAAAATATACCAACGACGGATAGTGCGCTGAATAAATAAAGCACAAAACCGACAGCAAGGTACTTCGTGGTCAAGGCCTAGGCAAGGAATACAGTACGAATGAAAATCTTTGTGAGGTATTTGCTTTCCACAAGTAATGCAATTATTAACTTTTACTGACATCGGTAAGGAGCAAGAAAAAGTTTCCCCAATGGGGTAGTTGAAGACTTCGGTTCTGAAACTTAAAAACAAAATTTTCGGCCGAACTGCTTCAGCTTCGGGCACCGCACAGCAAGAAAGACTGGTGTAATGGCGTTGGCTGCATGTTTAATACCCCTGAAGACCTGATGTAATGGAAGAAGGGACAGCAACCGACGCAGGACCTAAGACTTTGTTATTCAGGCTGACTGAGGGCTACTGCAAGCAGATAACCCCAAATGTAATGACTGCAACAGTGAAACACGAAGAACATCATAGAATCCATAGTGGGGAGGGATCTCTAATGGGAGATCTGAGAAGGAAGACAGCTTTTAGAAAAGCCTTAAAAAGCTTCAGGGAGTGCAATGGACCATGATTGAGCCCACATAAAAATTGGAGATACTCTGCCATTAATGATCAATTGGCGATGGAGTCCTGCTTGAATGGACCTGCTAAAAACAATCAAGAACTGACTGAACAGGGGTGGAAAGGAATCTAAACCCTTAGAGGAAGCCAAATAGAAAAGCGCTTCCATTTGGATGCAAAAACCTGTCCTGAAGGTGGTGGCTGTGAAGAGGATAAAATAAGATGTCGTCGTTTAGACAGAATGGGATCTCTGGCCATCACTGGAGTTGGAGAAGTCATGCGGTCAACTCTAGGTATTCTAGACTTAGGTGAAGCTGGCATGAAGGATGAAAAATCAGATCTGGAGAAATGTCTAGTACCCATGGTACATGAAGATGAGCCACAGGAAGGAAAAACAAAATTGTCTGGGCCAGAAGGGGGCTAAGGGAATCACTTTGGTCTTGCAATGTGCTGCTTTCTGAAGGAAATTGATTATCAGAGGTATAAGAGGATAAGGCATAATGGAGGCCCACAGGGCCAGGCATACAGAAAAGCATCCTATTTGTCTGTCCCCCTGAAGAATCAGGATGAAGGTTCTGCATTTGGTGTTGAAGGGAGTTGCAAAAAGATCAAAGCATGGCTGCCTCCAGCAGCAAAAGATTTGTGCAGCCACCACTGGATTGAGAGACAACTCATGAGGACATCAGTATGCTTCTGTTCAAGCCGTCTGCTAGGGATGCATTTCCCCAGGATGTGTGTTGCCACCAGAAAACTTTATAAGGTCATCATCTAAAGCCACCCTCCTCATGGCATCTCTATATAACAGGTAAGAATGGGCCCCTCAACCACCATTTGTTCAAGAACCTGACTACAGACGTGTTGCTGGACTGACCATAACAACCTTGGGGAGGAAGCTCTGAAAAGCCTGCAATGCAAGGAAAACTGCCCTTATCTCCAAGCCACTGATGTATATATGAGCTTCTGACTCACAGATCAGTGCCACAGACAAGAAAGCAAAACTATAAAACTGCAACATTTACAAGAAAGTACATTTCGTTACTAAAACTTGTTTTGTACATTCAGGCTCATGTGCATAAACAGGATAGCATCTGTACCTGAACAATGTGCAAGTGTTGTCCAGACATATGCTGAAGACGCCATCTTCTCGAACACTTTT
Source organism: Protopterus annectens (assembly GCF_019279795.1). Taxonomy (NCBI): domain Eukaryota; kingdom Metazoa; phylum Chordata; order Ceratodontiformes; family Protopteridae; genus Protopterus; species Protopterus annectens. The sequence goes on along the minus strand of NC_056734.1, from coordinate 736,371,355 downwards.
CTTGTGTACTGTACCTCCAAATATCTTGTTTATCATCTGCAGGAAAAATGAAAACTCACATCAGGGGACAAAACTAAAATGTCACATCTGAAAAAAGCACAAGTTACTATGTAATCTTGTGGTAGCATTGCCCTACAGAGGTTCTCCTAGTCTAAAAAATTTAAATGGCTCTCAGTATACTCCCATGTCATAATTCTACACGTTAAAATAATAAAATAAAAAAATGGAGCATTGGGTTACAGCTAAACAAAATGTACAAGGTTTCATGCACAGCACTTCAGACATCTTGCAGAATGCTGTGCTGAAGAATGCCGGAATGCAGTGTTAAATTAATGGTAACCCAGTGCCTCAGTTTCAATGCCCCCAGTCTCCTGCCCTTAGCAGTTGGCTTATCAGCTACAAATTACATATGCCAAATACCATTCATACAAGTAAATAAAACAACACAACTTGACAGTAAAGAATTTTTCCAGAGAACAAATTTTTAAGAAATGTGAACAGCTTTCCCTGTGTGACTGAAACGACAGAGCAAAGCTGCTGTTTATTTTTCTGTTAAGGGTTTAAGGCTAACCAAGTTTGCAAATGACTGTAAACTTCATATCATCATAAACTCCCCAGAGGTAGTACAGTTGTTCAAGAACTTACCATAACAGTAGATGTCGTACAGATCACTGCTGCGGTATTCCAAACATATGGGCTGTCACCACTGACGTTTGGCTGGGGTACCAAAACTTTACCTTCCTGATGTTGTAACATCCAAAGCATGGCAGCTCATAAACATAGCAGTGCACAGACAGATTTATGGGCATGTACCTCAGACTATCTCCAAACCGGCAGCCTGAAAACTACTGACAAAGGAAGACCGGTCAGTAGGAGAGGTGTAGTTCAAATAGGTAAGTAAACCCCCCCATTTCCATGCAGCAGAATAGAAAATAAAGCAGATGGGGAGAAGAAAAAGAAGGCTGAAGTAAACCAGAGAAGAGGGGAAGGAGAGTGGGACTCTGGAGATAACTGCTAGCTGTACTCCAATAGTAGAGTAGCTGGCTCCACCATGAAAGTGATATGGCAGAATGCACACAATAGCTGGAAGAGGGGCTGAAATAAAGGATCAAGATTTTTGCTTGAAGCCAGATAAAAAATCTTTTCCACTTGCTTTTATGGATCTTTCTGGTGAAAGGTCTTTGCAAACAGGTCAAAATGTGGACTACTTGGAAAGAAAGCCTGAACTATCTTGCCATCATTGGAATTGGAGAAACTATGCAGTGAGTTTCAGTGCACAGACATATTTGGTAAGATGAGCCAGAGAGATGAGAAAAAATATATGGGGGTGACCCCAGCACCCACGGAAGTTGAACTAGCTGGGACCAGAGGAAGGGAAACTAATCTACTGGGGCCAAAAGAGAGCAATCTGGATCACTGTGGTCCTTCTCAACAATGCTTTCTGAAAAATATTTGGTAAGAAAAGGGTAGGAGAAGGTGTACAGGAGACTGGGGAGCCAACTGTGGATCACAGCATCCCTCAGTGACTTCCCTTCCTGGGGGATAAGGGCAGAGTACCTGCTGCACTTGGTGTTGTAGGGGGAAGTAAAAAGTTTGCAGCAAAGTTGGCTCCAACATGTGAAAATCTGATCTGCCACTGTTGGATAGAGGGACCACTCAGAACACTGGACTTCCCTGGAATGTACATCACTATCAGAAAACGATGAAAAAACATACTCTCGTAGCCTCCTGACACAAGTGGCAGGATCATATTCATTCCAGTTTGTTGATGTACCAGACAACTGGCATTATCTGTCCAGACTGACATAAGAAAAATATGGGTAATAAACAAACACACTAAAGGCCAAACTACTAGCTATTCCTAACAGCTACAACTCTAAGACACCAATAGGCAACACAAGAAGGGGATACATATCTACACAAACACTTTATATACATTTTTTAAAAGGGAAGGACTAAAGCACCGGAAAGAAGACTTCTAGTAAGAGAAAGTGAGAAATCACCACAAAAATTTCTACTTATCTATCTAACAAGCCTGAGCAAAGGGGATCAAGCCCATAACAATTTAGTGGCAAATGATATCTGAAGTTCTCTCTCTCACTGCAGGGGGTTATGGTTAAGGGTAGGAGCCTCAGCACTGTATCCAAAGTCTGACAATGATCAACGTTGGATCAAATTAACCATCCATTGAGGAACAGAAGGAAGAAATATCAGATCACATGCTCAATGCTACTTATAGTCTAATTTAAGCCTATGTGGATGCAGCAATTAAAATGGTACTGAAAGAAACTGGATTCCTTTTTTCATTCATTCTCAAGAGGTGATTATTATTAGCAAAGAAAGTGACAAGAAACCTTAATAAAAAGGTTTCAAAGGGGAGGTGCCAAATCCCTTCTGAAAATATGCTGTCACTTACTCATTTTGTTTACATCTTCTGATTTAGCATTTGCCAATTCAGCATTGATACTGCAGCATTTCTAAATATGCTTGTTTTCTGCATGCCTGACTGCTTCCAAGATGCACTTCTTGACAAGTAACTAGTACTTCTAAGAAACTATCACGGCCAGTATAGCCTATAACTTATTATTAGATCTAGGTGGCTATAAAGCGCTAGCCAGAAAAACCAGCAGCTTTACTTCCTCCCCACTCTGTAACCAATCTAATCTACTTTTTCCATCATTTAAACACTTGGAACCACTACTCCTTTTCTTGCATTAGGAACCTAAACTCCCTCCATTTTTACCCTGCTTACAATAAATTAATTTGGGCCACCAGGTGGCAGACTTGTCCCTTCCAGGCCTTGAAGCCTTCTCCTGACCTGTACTACACCTTTGCTATATCCTGCTTATCCACAGACTTGCTATTAAACTGTAGCCCATAACATCTATTTATTTTTATGGTTAGCTCTCACACACCCTCCAAATAGCTCTATTATCTACTCTTTTAACTTTATTCCAGTATTTAGGGTTACCTACCTACTGTAATCCCTGCTTCAACTGATTGTTCTTTTCAGCTCCTTACCTCTCTTGTCTCTACCCGGGCTCACTCTGCTCCCCTACCCTACCCTCATTTCACACCCACCCCTACTACTACTCAGCTTATACATCCTCACCACACCCTCTTCCTCACCAATCCAATCACAATAGTCATCTTGTTAACATTATACATACACCTCTCTCTAATCACCCCTAGTATTACTCCTCCCCTTTAAAGAACATCAGTAAGCTTATAAGTCACTATGGAACATGACCTTTCTAAATCCAACTAAAGCTCCTAATCATTGTCTTTCTCCTACTTTCTCTAACAGCAGCCTGCCTACTAACCTCATATAAACAGCCAAAATATTTACAGCTAAATTTCCCTTGTGCACAAACAAGTACTACCTCTAATTAACTACCAGAACACATAAATATAACATCTTTACCTAACTATTTACCTGCTAAATATCACAGACTGAACCATATCAAATACAACTATCTAAACCCTAAAAAACCTCTTCACCATTACTTTAACTTCCACAATCCCTTAAACAAACTATTACACCTTTCCTTACTAGATGGGAACATTCATCCTAAAAACAAAATAAAACGCTGTGTGAGTACAGTCAGTGACTTTATTGAATCCAAAGCCAATAGTAAGCGCTTTCGTCTCTTCCCTTAGACACTTCTTCAGACTACGGCTTTATAAATACAAAACATACATTTATACTTAAATGGCTCATTAGCCAATTAACATTTTAAAAACACAGTATCATAAAAACGTTTCACTATATTGCATAAATATATCTAAAATTATCTAAAACTAACTAAATTAATGTTTTAGCCCCTTCCTTTTTAAATACATAATAAATTCTTCCCTATTATTTAACCCTGGAGGGAAACAACCATTTAATTTCACTTGCCAACAGTATTCCAACCATCCCAGTTCTTCCTCAACATTTACTATGTCAACATTAGGGTGTAGATCTTCTAAAACCATACATCTAAAATTTATTTTACATTTTTTCTCAACATAATGTTTACTCATAGCATTTTTCATATTTGCATGAGTGATAGCATAATTATGTTCATAAATTCTTCTGTCTAGTTCTCTCTTAGTTCTCCCTACATAAAATGAACTACATTCTAAACAAATGAATAAATAAACTACATTTTTTGCTTTCCACGTAAACCTCCCTGGGACCTGTACTAATGTTTTACCCACTAGCAAGTCATTACTGTCAGTATATAAATATTGACAATAATTACAATTCTAACACTTTACCATCCCTTTTCTTGCCTCAACTTCTTTAACTTTATTCAATTTACCTTGGAAATAATCTTTAAAGTTTTTAGCCCTTTTTTGTACAACTTGGGTTCATTTCCTATTTTCTCAATAATTTCTCTATTTCCTTTCAAAATCCCAAAATTTCTCCTTACAATATTTTTTATTGCATTTGCATCTGTACTATTTTGTACTGCTAGTGCTGTAGTGTAGCTTTTAATTCTATTATTCCCTTCATTATTGGCAGTACTTACTAATTTTTTTCTTTTTCTCACTTCTTCAGTGAATAACCTTTCTACTTCTACTTGCGGGTATCCTCTTATTTCTATTCTTTTGCAAAAGTTAGAAGCTTCAGATTCAAACACCTCATCTTCTTTTGTTAAATTGCTTATCCTTTTAAGTTGTCCCTTTATTATATTAGTCTTAGTTTTTTTGGGATGTAAACTAGAATACTGTAAATACATATTATTTTGAAAATCTTTCTTATATATCTTAGAAATAAGTATATCCTCATCTTTATAGATGGCCAAGTCCAGAAAATTAATTTTATCAATACTATAACTATGAGTAAATTTTATATATGAACAGACATTAATATAATTTACAAACTTTGTTAACTCATTCATAGTACCATCCAATATTAAAAGGACATCATCAATAAATCTTAACTATATTTACATTATATTCACTTTCTAATATATTAGCAGTTTCCCAACCCTGCATAAATACATTAGCATAACCTGGGGCTAAAGCTGCACCCATTGCAACACCATTTGTTTGTACAAATGTTTGATCATAAAAATCTAAATAGTTGTGACTCAAAACTAAATCAATCATTTCCATTAATAATCCAAATGTATTTGGGGAGAACTCCTTAGTTTTAGATATATTTATGCAATATAGTGAAATGTTTTTATGATACTGTGTTTTTAAAATGTTAATTGGCTAATGAGCCATTTAAGTATAAATGTGTGTTTTGTATTTACAAAGCCATAGACAGAAGAAGTCTCTAAGGGAAGAGATGAAAGTGCTTTGGATTCAGTAAAGTTACTGACTCTGTACTGACACAGCATTTTATTTTGTTTTTATACTTTGGAGTTATTTGCCTGCTGCTATTCTGTAGACATTCATCCTAACCCAGGATCAGACCATAAAACTAGCACAGAACCACAAATTCATGTTCCCTCTACCCCAAATATCCCATCTAAATCTCCCAACTCACTCTATATAGCTCACCTCAATATTTGCAGCATAAATAATAAAATTGCCCACCATCATGCTCTCCTGGATGTTCATTCCTTTGATATACTTTGTTTAACAGAAACATGGCTAAAACCCACTACACAAAATGTTGAAATTATTCCATCTGGGTACATCATCTTGAGACAAGACCACAAAGTAAAAAAAGGAGGGGGTGTTGCTATCCTCTATAAAGAAGGGCTACAAATATCTATACTAGATCTTGGTTCCTCATCTGAAAAACAATGCAGAAATCATTAGCACCAAACTTCAACTTAATCCAAGTAAATCCCTAAATATAATATGTATCTACTTGCCCCCTGGTAACATCACCACCACTCTGGAAGGTATTCTTGCTGAACTCTCCACAAAAATTCCCCAAGAGACAATAATTCTTGGAGACTTTAATATAGACTGGAAGGACTGCTCTACTGAATCACCAACCTCCCATATTAACCTTAATGGCTTCTCTCAAACAATTAACTCCCCAACCAGAATTAATAAAACCCAATAACAAAGAATCCATCCTAGACTGGATTCTAATAAATAATCACCAACAACTCTATAATGTAGGGACCTTCCCTGACGATGTAAGTGACCATTCTCTCACTTACATAATTAGGCAAAGGTCGAGCTCACACAACCCAACCATATATAAAACAATAAGAAGCAACAGAAACTTTAACCCCAATATCTTTCAAGCGGAACTAAAAGAATGTGATTGGTCACCTATAAAATACCTCCCACTTGACGAGGCAACAAACTACTTTAACTCAAAATTCTTAACAATCCTTAACCACCATGCACCAAAGCGTTCCATCAAAATTAAATCTAAACATGCCCCATGGCTTACAAAGAAAACCAGGCAGACAATTCAACAGAGAAATAAAGTTTGGGCACTATGGAGAACAACTAAAAACCCTGTAGACCAACAACAATTCAGGCAAAAAAGAAATAAGACTAAGAAAGCTATACTCGAAGATAAAAAACTTTTACTTCCGCCTCCAACAGAACAACCAAAATAATCCACAAAAGTTCTGGGCTAGCATAAACAGACTACTTCTACCAGGCCAGGAAACGACTCAGCCAGTATATCCAAAGAATTTATTTTATAGTACCAACAATTGATGTTCTCCAGCGCCTCGGCATAAGCCTTTTAACAGAGTATAACAAAACCGATTTCTCATTCCTTTATATAGTAAAAACTATTCTAATAAAAACAATTAAAAAACACTTAATTACAGCAGCCATTTCCAATCAAGCTCTCTATTTAACCCCTTAGGGTGTAGAGTGTCAAATTTTAAAATAAACAGTGCTTCTTTCCATTGTAGTTTATTCTTCAAGCACATACCTTTCACACAATGTACTTTTTCCAAAATTGTGCCTGTTAAATTCTTACCATCACTGTTATGATATTTTTTAAAATGAAAGCCTAAAGGGCTTTCTACCTTTTCATTTTTAATATTTCTCAGATGTTCTAAGAACCTGACTCGAAAACTTCTTTTTGATTCACCTATGTAAAATAAATTACATTCACATTTGAGTACATAAACAATACCCTCTGTGTTACAACTAAAATTACCATTCACATTAAATTTCTTTCCATTTATACAGTCAAAAGAATTTACTGTTTGGTTACATATACTACAATGACCACATGCTTTAAAACCATAATCAGAAATGCATTTAGTTAGACTGGCAGCAGAAAAAATAAAATAAGCATGAACTAGCATATCTTTAATACATACAGTCCTCCTGACCTTCTGTTTCATGCATGCATTTTCACATTTTCTTCTCTTCCCTGAACATTACCCTGTTCAGCACTACCCTACATCATGAGAGCTGCATTCCTGAAATAACAAAGTGGGCCCAATTACCAAGACTGCTAAATGTGGTTACCTGCATCATACAACATCTGATCACTAATTTCAAGATAAAAAACCCTCAGTTTAAGGGGCTTGACATTGATTAAGCATCTATCACTAAGTGAACATTCAGAAAGGGTCAAAATGCACACTTCCAACCTTGGGAGCAGTGCAGTAGCTCTGTTAAAGTACTGAACTAGAAAGCAGTGGTCTAGGATCTGAATCCAGTTAATTGAGAACTGCACATTCTGATAGCTTGTGGATGTGGTTCAACTTTCACGTACTTTGTGAATTAGACGCCATAAAAAAGATCTTTAATCAGATTACCCGGTTATCTATTTAAAGAATGGAAAAAGCATGAGGAACTAAGCACTCAAAAGCATCACTAGGGCATTACTTACTGTCTCAAGAAATAAATATACCTATGTTTTGCTACAGCTACCCTGCATATCTTGTAGAAATGCACAAACCTGGAGAATACGTGGACTACATGATGAACGACAAGCTGAGACAAAACTGCTCAATGTGAAGCATCAGCTATCAGTGAGGCTAACCTAGTAGCTTAGTCTATCAATCCACAGCTTTACATATGAATATATGATGCGACACTATTCATATATTCATTTAAAAACATATGGGAAGGAGAATATATTGGCAAACAAGGCTGCACTGGTCCCAGATTGCTTCTCAATACACACTGGATGTATCAACGGAAGGGATGAGAGGTGGGAAATGAAATATGCAGAGTACATCGTGGACATTAGAAACTTAAGAGGTTATGCTGGGGAACAGGCTTAAAAAATGCAAGGTGTAAGAACTTACTCCATATTAGTGTGACTTTCAGGCTGAATCAATTGACAAGGTTGTCGATACAAAATAATGATGAGGAAGAAGTCCCCAAAGAAAGCCCTGAAGAACAAACACAAAGAGGAGAGCTTCCTCAACAGAATGACATAATCACAACAAATACTGGGTTCAAACACCTTGACCGTAATTATAAACAAATAAAAGTGCAAAGTGGTGGTTGTGCAGGACTTCAAAGATGTCTGCACCATACTCTCAATTTCCTACCACAAGGAATCTGGGCAAAGCTTTAAATAATAGGGGGGGGAGGCAAAAACTCAAAAATAGGGACAGATTTTAAATATCTCTCTTATAAACTTAGACTGTTAATAGAATAACAAGTTTTGTGTTGGCTTGCATTGTCTGAAGGATGTGAAGTCTGAAACTAAAATGTACATCATTATTTAGTAACTTCAATCTTCTGTAGTTTGCCAGAAAAACACAAATTTTAAGAGGCGCAGACCAAAACTATGAGGCAAAAGTCTGGACATTCAGCAGAAATTTGGACAATTGAGAGGAGTGGTCTGCTATAAACAGCTTAATTTCATCTCCATTACTGTGAAAACAGAAATTGAGTAAACGGAGCCAATGAAATTCTCAGTTTGATTTAAAATTCAGTTATTGGTTACTAAGCATACTGCCTAGACACCAACAAATAAGAAATTTAGAGAATACGAAAAAAATCAGCCAGAAAAGGTGAATAGAAAACATGACTGGGAAGAATCCTGCAACTGTTCTACAAAAACAAGTTAAAACATTAGCTTTGATACAACAGATGGTTTCCAGTAGAGTGAAAAAACAAAACTCTCTCCTCTAGACGTTCAAATATTAGTTACACTGTCATCCTCATAGTGCCTTTTTTAGGCAATGCCAAGCTGAAAGTACTTCCGACATAGTAAATTCAAAACCTATAAAATGTAAAGGCGTCACTGATCAATGCTAGGAGTCTAACCAAGAAACTCCATTCCCTACAAGCTCTCCTCACCCTACAGGATGTGGGTGTCTGTGCAGTCACTGAGACAAGGTTTAAAGTCACAGACAGCACACCAGCAGTGCAAGGCTATAATGCCTTCCACACATTTGGACCAGCTATACACAAACAGGGACTAAAGGTGGAGTTGTCTGAATTTACATCAAAAATAAATATACGTCAATGCTGGTCAAACAAGACAATGAACCTGAGCTTCTCCATGTTCAAATTGCCATACAGAAAATTCTATACCACCTCCTTGCAAGGTAAAGGCCTCTCAATATGACCCAAGAAACCCATAACATGCATTCAAGCATTCTGGAAACACTCAAAATCCAACCCAACACCATATTCATAGGAGACTTTAATTAATCCACTTTTAAATGGAATCATATTAGACATCAAACTTGCAGGCACACTGATTCTGTAAACACAACTTCCTTGACCAAACTGTCAATACACCGACCAGAAGCACAAATGTACTGGTTATAGCCCTCACTAGAATGGGAGAATGCTGCACACCCCCTAGAGTAATGTCCTCTCTAAAAATAAAACCCAGAACCCCAGCTAATGTTGGAATGCTCAGAAACTACTCTAAGGCTAAAGAACGGCTGTGTAAGAACTTACCATAACCTTAGGATGTCCTTCTGTTCCATGTTGCAGTATTCATAACTGTAGGGAGCTTGCTGCCTGCAGCACCGGACATCTGGCCAGTATACCAAAGTCTTCGGAGCAGGGGTAAGTGTGACATCTGATGTCAGAGCCATAAACTGACATAGGCCATAAAAGTGACATCTGCACGTACCCACTTCAGAATGGACTACTGCACACAGTAGTACCCGTGTTAAGCAGGAGAAGGAAAAATAAAAAGGCTTTTCAGACCCACATGTGCGACCAGACCAGGGGTTGCTTACGAACCATGTGTCTGCTGTTGAGGTTAACTGGAAGGAGGACCATGTCCCCACAGGTAAATAACAGGTGAAAAAGTAAAGAGAGTAAAAAAGAGGGGGTACGAGGAAGGGACTGAATACTGCAACATGGAAGAGAAGGACATCTAAGGATATGGTAAGTTCTTACACAACTGTTCTATGTCCTTCTATTCTCATGTTGCAGTATTTAAAAAGTACAGTTGTGTACACTTACCATAAATGTAGATGTTCGAGTGTATTCACTGTTGCAGTCATCACACTTGGGTTATCTACCTGCAGGTAGCCCTCAGTCAGCCCGAATACAAGAGTCTTGGGATTTCTGCATCGGATGCAGTCATCTCTTCCATGACGTCAGGTTGTCAGGGGTATAAAACATGCAGCAGATGCCATTACACCATTTTCTTCTTGCCCCAAATGTCAGGAGCCCCCAAAATAGGAGGCTATTACATGATGTGGAAAACCTCCAGTAAAAAGTAAATACTCCTGCCATAAAAGATGGCCATAAAGAGGATAGGTAGAAAGGACAGAGAAAGCCAGGGGGCTGGAGGGATGGAAACCAGGACTGCATCAGTGAATACACTCAAACATCTACATTTATGGTAAGTATACACAACTGTACTATGTTCTTTGTGTTTCACTGTTGCAGTCATTGATTCCCAAAGCTGAGGAAGCAGTCAAGAACTGTTAGGGCTGGCTAAGCTCTGGATTTAAAAAATAGGTAAGTGGTAAGTGAAGGTGTGTACAGAACTCCAGGTTACAGCTTCCAGGATGTGGACTTAGCCCTAGTGGAATGTGTTCTGAGGTTTTCCATGGTGCTTGTAGGAAATGGATGCAGTGTGCTATCCATTTGGAAATGGTTTGTTTTGAAATGGCCTTGCCTTCTGAAAGGTTTAGTCCTGTCAAGGTAGAACCTGAGCTGTCTGTGCACCAATGAGTGCAGGATCCTTTCCGGGTTGGCAAATGGATGGACTGGTTTAAAACAATGATGGGTTCCACAGCCATTAGTGCCTGCAACTCAGACACTCTTCTTGTGAAGTAATGCTAGAATTTTAACTCTGCTGAGTGAGACAAGAGAAGTATGAGCTGAATGAATCTTAATGGATGAGAAGGACAGGCGGTAAGGTGGGCACGGTTGTGTGCTTTCCTTGAGACGGACTCCAAGGACATTATCTTTTCCACTTTTCAGCATAGGATTTCCTAGTACTAGGCCTGGCCTCAAGGATGACGTCCAACACCTGTTTTCTGAGGGTTGCTGGTGGTGTATTCAGGCTGCACAGACAGCAGGGAAGGTGGGTGGCACTGCTGTCAGACTGCATAGGAGTGTGCAAAATTTGCTCAATTTGTCACCCACCTCTGGATTAGAAGTTTGAATTGTTCCAGTTTCCATTGCCAGTGTATTTTGTTTGCCTGGCATGTTCCACAGGGCCATTGTTTTCTGTCTTTATCAGGAGCTGTCAGGATCAGGTATTTGTCTGTACAGCTAGTATCTCTTTGACTGATATGCAGGAGAATTTGCCCTAGGCTCCATTTGCCTCCCCAATGCATAGTCTGATCGTCTGTTGTCAGGGGTCCCTTGTTGTGAGGAATCACTGTTTCCAGGTTTTGAGAATGTTGACCCAGGAATATAATTTTTTGACGGCACCAGTTGTGATTTATTTTTAGTGATGGTGTACCCCAGTGAAGTTACGCCAGGTGCTGAAGTAGACTGTCTGCCTGAACTTGAAGATTTCTCTGCCTGCAGTATGTAATGTGGAGCCAGGAACTTTGTGAATACTCTGGGTGCAGTAGATAAGCCAAAGGAGAACTGATAGTGCATAGAGCTATGGGAATGAGCTTCTTTTAAGTTTAGGGTGACTAACCAGGCATCCTTGGCTAGCACAGGAAGAAGCTGTTGCAGTGTAAGCAGTTTGGATTTTGGGACCACCAGAAAGGTGTTGAGAATTGATAGATCCAGGAAAGGGTGCCAAGAGCTCTATTTTCTGGGCACCAGGAACAGTCTGGAGTAGAAACCCTGTCCCCCTTGTTCTACTGGAACATGTTGAATAGTCCTGATATTGAAAAGGGGAAGTACTTGCTTTTGAGCCTCTGCCCACTGGTTTGCAGGAAGGTCTGGCAATCTGCTGGGGTTAGGCATGGCTGGGAAGGATAATTGAAAAGTCATTGTGAACTTTTCCATATAAGGGGCTTACCACTCCCCCCCATTTTGGAGCACTCACTCAATTGTTCTGTGTCTGTGCATGCCTGAGACTGTAGTCTGTGGTCTCTCTGGTTTGGGGTTTGACTGAGAACTGAGAAGGTCTGGGATGGACTGGAAAGGACCAGTTTTTAGAAGGCCAATGCCTACTGAAATCTAAGTAGCTACACCTGTAAGAAATATTGGACAGTTTGCATAGATTTAGCTTTTTCCTCCATTTTTTAAAGAACTGCTTTGGTGCCAAACAAATGGTCCTGATTTAATGGAGTATCTAGTAATTTTGACATGGTTTGGCAACCCAGTAACTGCAGCCCTGCAAGATGCATCTAAGGCATCAAAACGCACTGCAAAAAATGTTTTACTACTAACTTGGTGCAGCATGCATTCACTCTTCTTGTAATTTCTTTTTTTCTGCACAATCTGGAAGTATTTTTTTGCTTAATTCTGGGCCTGAGAAACTCATCAGTTTTAGCTACATCCGCAGGCTTCATAATCGAGGAGGCATCTCGTGGCATACCGGACTCCGAATGGGTCTCAGCAGAGGCCTGCGAATCTGTAGAAGCAGGTATCAGGGGCTGCAAAGGCACCTCACTGAGTACCGGCAGACTGGCGACTAGCTTAACGGAAGCATTGTCGGCAGTTTTGGACCTATGCAGTCTGTCCCTGTCTTTATCCTTACGTTTTTTTTTTGGAAGACTGGTAGTCGGATATGGCTTATCGATGCCATTTCGGAATACGGAAAATGAGAGCGAAAGAATTTAGCAACAAAGATAGCCCACCAACGAATGGTTCGGGTGCTAAACAAAGCGCAAAACTGACAGGAACGTCCTGGTCTGGGCCTAAACAGGTGACGCAGTAAGAATGAAAATCTCTGATAGGTATTTGCTTTCCATAGGCAAGACAACTGTTAACTTTTTCTGACATCGGTTAGAGCAAGAAAAAGGGATCCCCAACAGGGTACTTAGCTTTAGAAGACTTCAGGTTTGAAACTTGAAAAATGAATATTTCAGGTAGCGGCTGACCGGCACTTGTGAACTGCTTCTGCTTCAGGCTCCTCCACGGCAAGAAAGACTGATGTAATGGCATCGGCTGCATATTTTATACCCCTGATGACCTGATGTCATGGAAGAGGCAACAGCATCCGACGCAGAAATCCCAAGACTCTGGTATTCGGGCCGACTGAGGGCTACCCTGGAGGCAGATAACCCAAGTGTGATGACTGCAACAGTGAAACACGAAAAACATCTGTAGGGAGAGTACCAGAGCTTTTAGGTATGAGCCTGGGTGGAAGGACATGGCCCCTGATCAATGAGAACTTGTAGGATAGATCTAGCAAATCCAGTTCTAGCTCTGGAGACCAAAGCTAGTTTATAATGCTTGGCAAAAGTATGAACTGATGCCAAAGTAGCCTCTTCTAGGATAGAGGTGTAGTCTACCACCTTGAAGAAGGCAGCTGAGGAAGCAACTGCTCTGGTGTAAAGGGCTTTAACATTTCCAGATAAAACCTTTCCACAAAAGGGAATAACATGTACAGATGGCCTTAGAGATCCAATGAGATATAGTATGTTTATAGACTGCCTTCCCTAAAGCCTTGGGTGAAAGGAAATGAAGAGCTGGTCAGACTTTCTAATAGGTTTGGATTTATCTAAGTAATAGCCAAGTTGTCTGTGGACATCTAAGGAATGTAGAGTCCTTTCCGAGGAATTTTGTGGTTGAGGGAGGAAAACAGCAAGGTTAATGGCCTGATTCAGTGAAAGCTCATTAACCAGCATAGGCATTAAGAAGGGTTAGTCCTGAGAGAGACCCTGTCCTTATGGAAGATAAGGTACGGAGGGATGCCCATCAGGGCTTGTATTTCTGATACCCTCCTGGCAGATGTGAGGGCCACCAGCAGAACTGTTTTCAAGGTATATAGCTTCAGAGATGCGGAGTGTGCTGGCTCAAATGGTGGTAAAGTAAGTTTTTCAAGGACAAAATTTATGTCCCAAGGTGGAGGTATTGGTTTATGAGGGGGGTCTGATATGGAGGACCCCTTTCTGGAACAACTGGACCTCCAACCTGGATGCCAAAGGAGGAACCAAAGGCAGACAAGCAGAAATGGCAGACAAGTGGATCTTAACTGAAGAATACGTCAGTCCTGAATGAAAGAGCTCACACAACTAAGAAGGGACCATAGGCACAGGAATTAGTAAAGGGTCCAGTTTTTTCTTTTGACACCATTTAGAGAATCTTTTTCCATTTTGACACAATTTCTTCTGGTGCTATGCTTTCTGGCCTCCTGCAGAACATTGAGTATGTCCTCTGAGTATACGTGTCTGAAAGGGATTAGAACTCTATCACCCATAAGGTCAGTCCGAGACTGGTATCTGAGGGTGTACTAGGGATACCCTGTCTTGTGTGAGTAGTTCTAATCGGTGGGGTAACTTGTGATGATTGCCCATGGCTAAAATGTGGAGAAGGGGAAACCAATGCTGTCTTGGCCAAAAGGGGTTCACCAGCAAGGTTTCTGGTTTGTCTCTCTGAATCTTAAGAAGGACCTTCTGAATTAGTGTGAAGGGGGGGCACAGAGATACATCTTCGTCCAAGAAAAAGAGAAGGCGTCCACTTCCAAGCTTGAGGTTTTGGATCCTTTGTGCAAAACAGAGGCAACTGTCTGTTCTGGGAGGAGGCAAACGGATCTGCTTGTGGAATGCCCCACTTGTGAATGAGATCCAGAACACCTCTCTGTGAAGCATCTATTCGTGAGAGGGTGCAGAAGCTCTGATGAGAGTGTCTGCCATAGCATTCTCTGCTGAAGGAATATACACTGCTTGCAGGTGGATATGAAGTGTTGATGCTAAGGTCCAAGAGGGCAAGATCTTGTCCCCCCGTTTATGTACCACAAGACAGCCATATTGTATATGATTACTTTCAATGTTTCTGGGAGAAGGGCTAGTTGGAAGGTCTGCAAGGCTAAAGTGCTCTCATTTCTTTGATGTTGACATGGTCTCCTTGTCTGAGTGAAGACCATTCTCCCTGCACTTCGCTTTGTTTGTGGTTGTGCAGTAGCACCACTCCCCACCCTACATCCGAGGCATCTGTAGATCTGCTGTAAGGGGATGCCCTGGTTGAATCTGATGGCAGTAATCCACCACTGTAGTTCTTTCTTCAGGAACGTAGGAGAGGGAGAGAGGTATCCAGAGGGTGAATGTTGGCTCCACTGAGTCTTCAGAACTTACTGGATCTTTCTCATATGTAGCCTTGCCAGGGAGCATGGGTATCAGGGATGCCACTTGACCCGAAACTCTTAGGAATTCTCTGTTTGGTAAATAAGGTAGAGTGATAAGATTTTTGAAAGAGAGGGTGAGGTCTGTTATCCTCTGACATGGTATAAAGGCTGCCATCCTGTCTGTTCTGATCCTGCACCCTAAAAAAAATTAGGTCTCGAGTAGGGGTCAGGTGGGATTTTACCTCATTTACAGTGAACCCCAACACTGCCAGGGTATTAGTCACCCTGTGTAGGTGGTGGTTGAGGGTTTGACAGTCCTGGTGAAGTATTAACAAGTCATCTAGGTATGGGTATATTTGAATACCCTGAGTTCTGCAGTGGGCAATCACTGAAGCTAGGCACTTTGTAAACACCCGAGGTGCTGTGGAGAGTCCAAAAGGTAATGCAGAAAACTGAAAATGCAAGGAACCTACTGAAAAGCGTACGAATTTCCTATAGTCTGGGTGTATTTGGAATGTGAAGGTAGGCGTCCTTCAAATCCAGCGCTACCATGAAGTCCCGTTTTGGGATGAGTGGTAAGAGCAGATGTAAAGTGAGCATTTTGAAAGTGTGGACCTTGAGGAAAAGGTTGAGAACACACAAGTCCAGAATTGGTCTCCAAGCACCATCTTTCCTTGGGACCAGAAACATCCTTGAGTAAAAAAAAAGAAGTTATGTCTTACCATAACGTTCCATCTGTGTTGTTCATCTTCTTTCATTCATCACTGATGGGTTCAGTTACAAGCCCTCGGAACAGAGTCAGCTTATTACCAAGCTCGCCAGCCAAAAAACTCTCGAGCTAAGTCTCTACCCAGAATGCCCTTCTCCCTGTTACCTCAGATAGAGTTTGCTAAGAAAGGAAGTAAAGCCGAGGCCACTTCTACACAAGTACCCTAGTGCACTACTCAGACTCAAAGCATCCCCCAGGAGCCTTTGGAGGGGGAAGGAGGGTGGGAAGTAATGAATGAAAGAAGATTAACAACAGAGATGGAACGTTATGATAAGACAAAACTTCTTTATCTGATGTTGTTAATCTTCTTTCCATTCATCACTGATGGGACAGATTCCCAAGCTACCTTGAGGTCCATGGGCTGCCCTTACGGAAGAACATTCCTGAGTACCATTGAGCCAAAGGCAGTTCTTCCCCTGGAGAACAGGTCCAATTTGTAATGACTGATGAAGGTATGAGGCTTAGCTCAAGTAGCTGCTGCACAGATGCCATCCATGGATGGCCTGGAATGGAACGCTATAGAAGTTGCCATAGAGCTAGTGGAGTGGGTTTTAACTTTTGGCATGGATTCATTATGGAGGGAATAAGTGACACATACGCAGTCCCTTAGCCATTTTGATAATGTAACCTTGGAAACAGCCTCTCCCATTTTGGGTCCCGAGAAGGAGATGAAAAGCTGTTCAGATTTATGGATCGGTTTGGTCCTGTCTAGGCAAAACCTTAATTGTCTATGTACGTAGAAGATGTGAAGGCAATACTCTCCTCTATTGGCAAAATTCGGAAAGAACACAGGTAGATCAATGGACTGGTTAATAGAGAATTCAGAAACCACTTTGGGAAGAAATGATGGGTTCATTCAAAGTGACACTCTGCCTTTGTGAAAGGCCGGGTAGGGCTTCTTGATACACAATGCCTGCAGTTCCGAGACTCTACTGGCAGAGGTAATGGCTACGAGTAACAAAGATTTCCAAGACAAAAACTTTAGGTCACACTTATCAGCAGGAGTCAAAGACTGGAGGACTAAAGTGAGGTTCAATGGTACTACGGGCTGTCTAAGAGGAGGCCCGAGATGGGAGGTCCCTTTGAGGAAAGCCTTTCAAAGGCATAACGAAATAAGAGGGGTACCATCTATACCATTGTGGAAGTTGGAAATTGCCAATAGATGTACACGAACTGTAGAGGCAAAAGCCCCGTTATAAAAAAAAACAGCCAAATATTGAAGTACTGCAGCGACTGGAGCTGAATATGGGTCTAGCATGCTATCCTTGGACCAAATGGAAAACCTTTTCCATTTATCCTGATATAGTCTTCTGGTGGATGGTTTGTGAGAGGCCAGAATGATGTCTCGAACAGGTGAGTAGAGGTTAGCCTGCCTGGCAACTAGCGGAAGTGGAGAAACCAAGCTGTCAGCTTGAGAGTGGACAGGTTCGGGTGACTCAGCCCTTGGGGGTGAGTGATCAGATCTGGTAGAGGGTCCAGAATCCATGGCGAGAATACTAGGTGAGGCCGAAAAAAGGGGAACCAAACTTGTCAAGGCCAGAATGGGGCTACGAGGATCAACTTGCATCTTAACCGAAGAGCATTCTTTAGAAATTATGGTATCAGAGGAATGGGAGGATAGACGTTCCATGGGCCAATTGTGGATCACAGCATCTCTCGGTGACTCATCCTGCAGGGGAAATAAGGCAAAGTAGCTGCTGCACTTGGTGTTTGATGGGGAGGAGAAAAGATCGCAGCAAGGCTGGCCTCAATGGCTGAAGATTACAGATGCCACCTAGGGGTTAAGGGACCACTCGTGGGGCATGAGGATGCATCTGCTCAGTTTGTCTGCGATCACTTTGGAGCTCCCCAGGATATGCGTTACTATCAGAAAGTGGTTAGAAGCTATCGCCCACTGCCACATTCTCATGGCTTCTCGACAAAGAGGTTAGGATTTGGTTACTCCTTGCTTGTTGATGTACCAGACCACTGAAATATTGTCTGATTGGACTGTAATTGTCCCGGAGGGGAGAGCCACATGGAATGCCTGCAACGCTAACAGCACGGCCCTCAGTTCTAGGACACTGATATGCAGGTAGGCCTCCGAGGTGGACCGTGTGCCCTGGACAGTCTTTTCCTGAAAATGCCCCCCCCCACTCGACCAGGGAAGCATCTGTGGTCACAATGGCTGTGGGCTGGGAGGGTTGAAAAGGTCGGCTCCAAAGATCTTCATCTGGCCTCATACACCAAAGCAGGTTCTGCTTGCAAGAGTTGGTTATTCAAATCTTGCAATCCAGGGGATGACAGTTTGGGAACCATTGACACAGAAGGAGCCATTGCAGAATTCGCATATGTGGCTTTGCTAGAGGCACTATTGGAATAGACGCAGCCATAGAACCCAGACCTTGGAAAACTTGTCTTGCAGGGGCTAATGTTTGAGAAAGAATCACTCGGATTTAAAACCTCAATCGGTGGAGTCTGTGAAGAGGGAGTGATACCAGACAGGACTGAGTATTGATCACTGCTCCAATGAACTCTGTTGTGTAGGGATAAGATTTGATTTCTTCCAATGTATTGTTATTCCCAACAATTTTGCCAGAGAGAGAGAGTATGTTGTACAGCAGTTACCAGAAGATGCTTGGTGGGGGTGGTAAGGAGCCAGTCATCTAGATATGGAAACACCCAGAATCTTTTTAGTCTCAAGTGAGCTGTTACCACTGCCATGCATTTCTTGGAACACTCTGGGGGCAGCAGAGAGACCAAACAGCAGGGCATGGAATTTGTAATGACTGGCTCCTAGCTGGAAGCGAATCAGACTCCTGGAGCGTTTGTCCATCTTGATGTGGTAATACGTGTCCCAGAGATCTATACAGCACATCCAGTCACCTTCTCTTAAAAGGGAGGGATGGACTGAAAGTACAGTTTTGTATCTACCATAAATGTAGATGTTCGAGTGCTAATACAGCTGCAGTCATAACAGATGGGTTCTCCTGCCGTCAGGCGGGTCCTCGGTCGGCCGAATTCCAAAGTCTAGGTCCGGCGTCGGTTGTTGTCGCTTCTTCCCTGACATCAGAGCGACAGGGGTATAAAAGAACCAGCAGACACCATTTTCTTCAGTTTTTCTTGCCCTAGATGTCAGGTGCCCCCAGAAGGAAGGCAATACATAAATTTGTGTAATAAAGGAGTACAATATAATCAAAATACAGTAGTTGCAAGCAAATACACCATAAATGAATACCCCAATCAGGTTGTATGAGGATGTGTTAGCCTACAGGCCTGTCCCAAGAGGGGAAGGAGGGAGGGAAACCTGGACTGCAGCTGTATTAGCACTCGAACATCTACATTTATGGTAGGTACAAAACTGTACTATGTTCATCGTGCATACAGCTGCAGTCATAACAGATGGGTAGAATCCCAAAGCTAAGAAGGGGGTGGTAGGCACTAGGTGGAACTAGGAGGAGCCAGGATGCCCTGCAAGACTACAGTGGCAAAGCCTGCTCTAGTTTTGGAGTATAATGGTAGGTGGTAGTGCTTGGAGAAGGTATGCACAGAACTCCAAGTGGCTGCTTCCAAAATACCTTTGGTAGGAACTCCTCTGAGGAAAGCTGCAGAGGTAGCTGTGGCCCTTGTGGAGTGAGATCTGATGTCTGTAGGTACAGTTTTGCCATGAAAAGAATAGCAAAAGCGTATGCAGTGGGCTATCCATTTTGAGATTGTCTGTTTTGAAATTGGCATTCCTTGAGCTCCTACAGCATAGGACACAAAGAGCTGTTCTGATTTTCTGAAAGGCTTTGTTCTGTTCAGATAATAATGTAGTTGTCTGTGGATGTCCAAGAAATGTAGTAATCTCTCCCCTTTGTTTTGAGGATTAGGATAAAAGGTAGGTAAGTGTATGGCCTGATTCAAAGCTACCCTGGATACCACTTTAGGCATAAAGGACGGGTTGGTTCGTAAGGAAACTCTGTCCTGATGGAAGATGATAAAAGGCTGCACAGCCATGAGAGCTTGTAGTTCTGAAACTCTACGAGCTGAGGTAATAGCCAGAAGGAAAGCTGTTTTCCAGGACAAATATTGCAAATCTAATGAGGCAGCTGGCTCAAAGGGAGGCAAAGTCAGTTTTTCCAGAATGAAATTGAGATCCCAAGCAGGTATTGGTTGTTTTCTTGGGGGTCTTAGATTCTTAGCCCCTCTGAGGAACTGTCTTAAGAGAGGGTGAGAGAATAAGGGTGGATCAGTGTTGTATTCTGCAGAAATGGCTGAGGCATGGATTTTGATGGAGGAGAATGAAAGTCCACTGCTTAGCAGCTCAGCTAAATACTGTAGTATTTGAGGTAAATTCAGTTTTCCAGGATCCTGGCCCTTTTTCTCATTCCAGACACAAAACCGTTTCCATTTTGCGGAGTAAGCTTTTCTAGTCGACGGCCTTCTGGCCTCCAAAATGACCTCCTGCACCTCCTTGGGGGGTAGGGTCTGTTGTGATGCTAAGGAATCTTCCATGCGGCTAGATTGAGTGTTTTTAGCTGGCTGTGTAGAGTTTTGAAGCTGTGCTGAGTCAGAAGAAGAGGCATTAGAGGCAGGGTCCATGGTAGGGAATGCGTCAGGCTCCTCAGGAGTGGGTACCAGTGTTGTCTTGGCCAGTCCGGAGCAATGAGAATCATCTTTGGTCTGTCTGCTCTGGTTTTCAATAGAACTTTGGGCAGCAGAGGGAGAGGTGGGAAGGCATAAACTGTCATTGATGTCAAACTGAAAGAGAGAGCGTCCACTCTCCAGGCCTTTGGATGGAACTTCCATTCGTGTGGATCTGTCATATTTCTGCTTAGGTCGTCTGCCAGCGTGTTTTCCTTGCCTGGCAAGTACTGTGCTTGTAGTTCGATGTGTAAGTCCATGGCCATGTTCCAAAGTGACATGGCCAGTCTGCATAGGGAGTATGAATGTGTTCCTCCCTGTTTGTTTATGTACCACATAACTGTGGTGTTGTCCGTTCTTATCAATAGTTGACCTGGTTGCAGAAAGTCCTTGAAAGCTATAATAACATTTATTACTGCTAGCATTTCCTTTTGATTGATGTGAAGGTGCTTTTCTTTTTGGGACCATTTGCCCTGAATACACCAATCTGTCATGTGCGCCCCCCAGGCGTAGTCCGAGGCGTCTGTTGTGATGACTTGATTTGCTTGAGGCTTGCTGAATGGAAGACCTGTGTTTGTTTGGCATGCTTGAGCCCACCACAGAAATTCCTTTTGCAGACATGGAATTAGTGGTATTATTATTTCCAAACTGTGGCTGTGTTGAGACCATATGTTTTTCAGGTACCACTGAAGTTTCCTCATATGCAGCTTTGCACATGGGATTAGTAAGATGCAAGATGCCATGAATCCCAGAGCCTGCAGGATTTTCCTTGCAGTCAGCCTGGTGCAATTTGCTAGTGCTCTGAAGTATTGAGTTAGTTGACCCTGCTTCTCTGGCGTGAGGTAGGCCATCTGGGTGTTTGTGTCCAAGTTGGCACCCAGGAAAATTATCTTCCGAGAGGGTATTAGCCTTGATTTCTTTTTGTTGACTGTGTATCCCAGAGAGCTCAACAACATTATTACATAAGCCAGATGTTTCAGAAGAATGTGCTTGCTGTCCGCTTGGATCAGGCAGTCGTCCAAATAAGGGTATATTTGTATCCCTTGAAGTCTGCAGTAGGCAATTACTGATGCCAGGCATTTCGTGAATACTCTGGGCAGTAGATAAGCCAAAGGGCAATGCAGAGAATTGATAATGGGTTGAACCTGCAAGAAATCTGGGGTATCTTCTGCAATTTTGTCTGACTGGGACATGCAGGTATGCCTCCTTGAGGTCCAATGTTACCAGCCAAGACTCCTTGCCCAGCATGGGAAGAAGTTGCTGTAGAGTGAGCATCTTGAATTTTGGTATGAGTAGAAATGTGTTTAGGATGGACAGGTCCAAAATAGGTCTCCAATCTTTTCCCTTCCTTGGTACCAGGAATAGCCTGGAATAAAAACCTTGACCTTGTTCGTGTGTAGGTACCTCTTGAATAGCTTTCATGTCTATGAGATCTGTAATTTGCCTTTGTGCCTCTGCCCTTTGATTGTGTGGCAGGTTTGGCATGCCTCCCATTTTTGGAAGGGTGTGAAAATGGAATCTGTAGCCTCTGTTTATAATGTCCAGGATCCATTTGTCTTTTGTGACAATATGCCAATTCTTTGAAAATAATGCCAGCTTTCCTCCTAAGGGGGCTGCCATTTGAGTCGTGCTTGGCATGCAAAAGGGAAAGTCATTGGGCTTGCTTTCTGAATGATTGTGAGTTATCCTCACCACCTCTTTGTGTAGGAGCTTGCCATTGTCTGCCTCTAAACGATCCTTGGGATTGTCCTCTGCCCCGCGGGCGCCTGTATCTGCCTCTTTGGGGTCTGTCCGTGGCTGGAAAGGACCAATTTTTGGAAGGCCAATTTCTACTGAAACGTGGGGGTTGTACCTGTAGAAAATCTTTCACAGTTTGCATTGATTTAGCCTTTTCCTCCATTTTCCTTAATACCTCCTCAGCATTAGCACCAAATAATACATCCTTTTGAAGAGGGGCATCTAGTAATTTAGCTTTGACATGATCAGGCAAGGTTTGTTCCTTGAGCCAGGCATGTCTATGTATGACTGATCCTGTAACAGCAGCTCTACATGAGGCCTCTAGAGCATCAAAACCACATTGTAAGGTATGCTTACCCACTTGTTCTGCACTATGCATCAAATCCTGCAACTCCTTCAAGTCTGGTTGTTCAGGTTGTGACATTTTACTTTTCAATTGTGATAACAAAAACTGTTGGTATTTTAGCATATGGAACTGACAGTTTAAGGCCCTCATGGTTAAGGTAGCCGAGGTATATACCTTTTTTCCCCACCTTTCTAAGGATCTGGAATCTCTCTCGGAAGGTAAAGGATTTCTAGCAGTGGAGGCCTTAATTCCCTTGGGGCCCTGTGAGATAGTTTCTGGGTCAGCAGCATGGCTTTTGTATAGAAATTGGTGTGAGTCAGAAACCCTGTAGTACCTGTCAGGCTTAACTGGGGCTGGAGGCAGAGAGTCCGGGTTAAGGCAGGCCTCCGAGTAAACATCATCTAGGATGTCCAAGACAGGAGGTATAGCCAGAGGCCTGTGCTGAGGTAGTAAGAGAAATTCCCTAAGCCTTTTCTTGGAATCTGAATAATCTTGGCCTTCCCAGTGGAAGTGTTCCCTTAAAGTATGCAAAGTTTCCCCAAATGAGTAATCCTCTGGGGGGGATACAGAAGGAATGGACTCCTCCACATCAGAGTCTTCAAAAGGGGAGTAAGAATGTTCCTGATCATCAGAGTGCTCTGAAATAATGGAGCCCTGATCAGAGGAGGGGGATTCTTCCTCCACTCTGGGCCTTTTGTCCGGTGGGGTTGAGAACCCCTGATAAGAGTAATTAAATCCTCAGCCATTTTAAGCGTCTGCTTTTTAGGCATGGGGCCTGGAGATGGGCCCTGTGTAGCTTGTCTCAGTGCATGGCTGCTTTAGACTTAGTGAAAGCCTTGATGGAGAAAGAAGAGGAAGGTCTGAAGACACCTTGAGTGGAGGTAGACCTGTCCACATTTTGAGGTTTAACGCCAAGAGTGGCTTCGGTATCTGTAGTCGGGGTGTAGGCCGAGGAGCCTGCGACCTCGGGCACAGGAGACACCGCCAATGAAGTGTCGTCGGTAGTCAGGGGCTGCGTAGGTGCCTCGCTGAGAACCGGACCACGTGTAGTCAGCTTTGGCGTGGTGTCGACAGAGGCCACGGACCTCGTGTGTCGGTCCTTATCTTTGTGTTTTTTAGACAAAACTGGAGTCGGAGTATCCGACGACATAATATAGTTAAATGTTTTTCCAAAATAATGCTGGGCGAATTCCACCCGACGCTTAATGTTGAATGTAGCACAAAAGCGACAGACCGAGACGTCCTGGTCTGGGCCTAAACAAGGTATACAGAGGGAATGGAAATCCTTATGCGGTATTTGCTTCCCACATGAAATACAATTATTAACTTTGTCTGACATCGGTCTGAGGCAAGAAAAGTTTCCCCAATGGGGTACTTAGCTTTCAAGAAGACTTCGGTTGCAAAATTTTCGTAATTTCAGGAGCTGGCCGACCGGCACTTGCGAACTGCTTCTGCTTCGGGCACCGCGCGGCAAGAAAGACTGAAGAAAATGGCGTCGGCTGGTTCTTTTATACCCCTGTCGCTCTGATGTCAGGGAAGAAGTGACGACAACCGACGCCGGACCTAGACTTTGGAATTTGGCCGACCGAGGACCCGCCTGACGGCAGGAAAACCCATCTGTTATGACTGCAGCTGTATGCACGATGAACATCCATGACCATCCAGAATATGGTTTGGGTGACAGACTTGTTTAAGGTGCTGAGATCCAAAATGGGTCTCCAGTCCCCTGTATTTTTTGGCACCAAAAAGAATCTAGAGTAAAATATGGATCCGCGCTGGTCTGGTGGGACCGGGTTGGATGACTCTTTTTTGAGACAGCTTTATAATCTCTGAAGCTGCTGCTTCCCTTTGACTGGGTGGCACGTCGGGAATTTTTCTTGGAAATTTTGGTTGACAAGAAAGGGGAATGGTGTAACCTCTGCTGATAATCTTCTGCACCCAACGATCGGTGGTTATATGAGTGCCAGGCAGTTTGGTGCAGAGAGAAACGAGCCCCAACTGCTTCCAGAGGTAAGCAATAGGGCCGCCCCTCAGGAGCACTGATAAGGCTGTCCAGAGAAATAGTCCATGGACCCTTGGTTGCGAGGACCCCCTCTGCCTTTATAGTGGCGTCTTCCAGAATTGTTACCCCCACTGCCTCTGGAAGTATCATCACCATGTGTGGCATGGAAAGGACCCTGAGATTTCTTATGTCACATTTTCCCACTCCTCTAATTCCTGGAGAAGGTACGTTGAGGGTTGGAAAATTGTAGGCCTATGGCAGACAGGGTTTTTCCGTCTTGCACTCACCTGGCTAGCATGTCCTTCACTTTGGAGCCAAAGAGGGATGAAGATTCAATGGGAGCATTCAGAAAAGAAGACCTGAAGGGATCCGCGAGGTCACAGATGCGCATCCACGCATGACATCTCATAACAATGGCTGAACCCGCTGCTCTAGCCGCCCTTTCGGTCGTGTGTGAGAGCAACCTCATGGACGAGTTGGATACTGATTCCAGGGTTGCTAGCTGCGAAGCCACTTTGTCCCTGACAAGTCAGACAACTGTCCTGTAAGTGTCCCAGAGAGTTCAGAGATCAAGTCCCTCTAGAGTTTTGTAAAATGTGCCAAATAATTCAGGGACTGTATAGCAAAGGTCCCCGATGCAAAAACACGCTTCCCAAGTCTGTCCACCACCACAGACTCCCTGTTGGAAAGGTGGACAGTGGGACTTTCCCTCAGCCAAGTCCTTTTTCGTGGCCACCGCCACCACCATAGAATCAACTGGTAACCCTTTGGTCCAGTGCGGATTCTCAGCAGGAGAGGACAGAATTTTGTCTGGTCTCGGGGGGATCACCTCAATGGAATCAGGGTTCTTCCACGCGTGCTGCACGATGAGCTGGATGAGTTCGTCGGCAGGCTGGGTCACTCAGGAGGTAGATGGCCAGGCAAAAAAAGCCTGCAGGAACATGGACTCCTCAGGTGAAGGGTTGGAGGACTTCCAGTCACCTCTCCATTTTAACATTTCCAGGATGTCTCCTAAGGAGACATCATCAGGAGGTGACCGTGGGGACCCTTCACCATCATCGTAATCCGTGTCTTCCGTTAAGAACTCCTCAGGCAAGTACACGTGCTTCCTCTTGCACATCTTCTTTTGAGGGGGCTCCTCAGTCGGGGTCTCTGAGGAGAACTCATAAGAGTAGGTATCCTGAACAGGGGTGTCCTGTGGCTTCTCTGCCCGGTGTCCCGGGGGTTGGTTTGTGACAGCTGCAGCTCAGGGGGGTAAAAACTGGGATTCTGACATCATAGGAGTGCTACCAGAAGTAACAGCCTTCTCCATCGCATGGAAGGCAGGCCCTCTCGAAGAGGGATGGGAGCCCGGAACCGAGAAAGACAACGTCGGGACTGGGGTCACAAACCTGCTCTGACGGACCCGTCCCCCACGGGTGGAGCCTCAAGTAAGATCGGTGCAGACGCAGCCATCGGTACCGAGGAGAAAGTCGGCACCATACCCCGGGCTGACACATCAGTCCACCAATCCCCAGGTGCCGAGGTGGGGGGTTCTAAGAAGGATGTCGGAACAGAAGGCTTCGGAACCGAGATGGTCATAGGAGGAGTGTAAGATGGAGTCAGTGGATAACAACCCAAGTCCAACAGGTGGATGGGTTTTAGAAAGTGATGGAATCCCCCTGCCTACCAACAGCTGGTCCACAAGATGCACCACATTGTGTTCCGAAAGGCTCCAGGTGGATCTAGTGGATACTCCAGACGGGGAGTCAGGACATTCGAAAAATGGGTATATGCTTGGCCCACAAATGGGTCTACTGAGGGAGAGTATCGGGTTCGTGGTGCAATGTCTGCCGGCACCGAAGTCTCTAGTTCCGTGACCGGAAGCAGAGGGGTCAGATCCAGTGAGGTTGGCACAATGTTTGGTGCCGAAGTGGCACTCAGGGACGAAACGGTCGGTTCCACAATGGAAATCAAAGTAGAAGGTGTGCCCTGAGCCGAAGAAGCTACAGGAGCCGAAGTCAAAACAGGCATAGTAAGATCTATGATTGGTGCCAGAGGCAGGGTCTGTGCCAATACAGGCATCAGTATCGAAGGTTTTGAGACAGTCGGACCCAAGGATGGCGGAGCTGAAGAGGCAGATTTATGCTCTGATGATAACTTGGGGACTTTATATTTCTCAGGTTTGCTCTGATCAACCGATGGTGAAGAAGGAACAGAATGGGATCTCTTTTTGTCCTTAGAAGGAGGGGTTGAGACCTCCACTGCAGAAATGGCCTCTGAGAAGGGAGACCCCTCCAGAATGAGTTTTTTTTTTGTGCTCATTAAGAGTGCATTGGCTGAAATTTTTGACAAATATCACATGGAGGCTGCATCAAAAGGTGAGCCACTCGCAAACACTATACATAATCATCATGCAAGTCACTGTAGGGTAACTTGCCCTTACAAGAAGTACAATGCTTAAAGCCAGAGGTACCCTTCTTGTCTGCCATTTTAACAGAAAGGACACCACAACTAACTGTATAATCCAACAATAATGAAGTCACTCAGTTCAAAAAACACAAGAAATAACAAGACAAATACCAATATTACAACACACTGCATATGTGAAGAAAGAGAAACACCTGAATAGAGATAAAAAGCTAACAGGTTAGGCAAGAGAAAGCAATACCAGCTATGGTACTGAAGAAATACCACAAGGGTAAGAGAAAAGGCCGTACCAACAATGGTACCTACGTTTACCAATGGTAACAAAGGGTACAGTGGAGAATATACGATTAGATCGAAGAAGAGACACTAGAGGTTTAGTAAAGATATCCAAAACCTTAACACAAATATCAAAAAAGATTTTACTTAGCTGAGAGCTCGGCTGAAATACAACTATAAGGCTAAGCGGCAAATGAGATCTGGGGTAACAGGGAGAAGGGCATTCTGGGTAGAGACTTAGCTTGAGAGTTTTTTGGCTGGCGCGAGCTTGGTAATAGGCTGATTCTGTTCCAAGGGCTCAAAACCGAACCCATCAGTGATGAATGGAAAGATGATTAACAACATCAAATCCCTTGTTTATCTGTAGAGTAAGTACCCTTTCTATAGTGCCTTGAGCCTGTAATTGGTGGAGAATGGGGGGAAAGAGATGAATCTGGCTTGATGGAGGTTGGGGTATCCCCTGGAAGGGGGGGCAATGTCCACCAAGTCATAAAGTAACCTGTCTGAATAATGGAGAAGACCCAGTTTTCTGATGTGATCTTCTGCCAGGAGGGTAGGGAAAGGGTGAGACGAAGGGATAGAGGTGTGTTTGAATGTAAAGGTTCTGAGTCACAGTGGAGGTGGTCTGGCTTGGTCAGACAGACTCCAAAGGGAAGTGGAAAAGGCAGTGGGAAGGAGTCCAGGAGTGGAGTGTTTCCCAGTTTGCCTTCGTCCCTTTACCTGAGGTGGAGCAGAATGAGAAGACTGCCTCCTAACAAAGGTAGACCTTTGTGGATAATTCCTATGATAACTGACAATAGGTGACACCAGTAAATGCTTCAGATTTTGTAATTCATTTCCCTTTTCTTGAAGAAATTTAAGGAGTTCTGCTGAAGCTCGTCTGAAGAGGGGCTTATTATCAAGAGGAGCATCTAACAACTTGGTTTGTACATCCACAGGAAGGGGTTGAAGCCTCACCCAAGCAACCAAGAGTCTCTCTCCTCAGAACACAGGCAGAAGCTGCGGATTTTGAGGAGGCTTCCACAGCATCATAGCTGCACTTAATGGAGTGCCTCATCACCTGTGATGTTGTGGAAAGAAGGGTGTTAGTTTTGTCTTAGCTGGTGAGTCTGGTACATCAGGTAGGAGAGCTGAGGCCTTGGAGAGCGTGTCCAAGACAGACCTAGCTAAGTGGGCTCGGTAATTAAGGGCTCTAATGCCAAGAGTGGAGGAGGTATAGACCTTCTTGCCTAACCTATCCATAAATTTCCTGTCCTTGTCAGTAAGGTAAAGAGCAGATGAAGGGAGCTGTCTGGAAGATTTATCAGCAGAAACTGTTACAAATGCAGGGTCTGCAGGAGGGTTCTTAAACAGAAATTGAGTGTCCTGAGGTACTTTGTAGAACCTCTCTAGACATTTGGAAGCTGGGGTTTGGAAATCAGGGGCCTGTGAAGCAGCCAGAAAGGCATCTTGAAAGGCCAGAAGTAAGGGGAGGGCTGCTCCATTGTCAAAAGTACCGCTTCTTTGTCAGAAACATCTGAGGCCTGCCATTTAAAATGTTCCCTCATAAGAGAGATAGTATCTCCAAAAGTAAATTCTTCTCCTGGAGACTCAGGACTGATGGAATCCTCTTCATCAGGGGTGATAAAATCCTTAGGAGACTCAATCAGTGGGCAGTAGGTCAAGGATTCCACAGAAGAGGAATATTCTTCCTCTGATACCTCTAAGGCCTGTATTGGAGGAGTGACAGACTGAGATAACTGTGTCTGTAGGGCCTGGAATGTCCTGAAAAGTTTCTGGGAGTAAACTTCCCATCCAGGAACAGATCATTGTTCTGTATGTTTCAACTTCTGTTTCCTCTTCAGAGGAGTGGAAGGCTGTGTTGGTTTAGAGGCCGACATCTGGGAGGATGGAAGAGCAGGCTAGCATAACCTGGTAAATTTTCAAGCCCCCTAAAAACACACAACAGTGCTGCCTATGAGGAACTGTTCACAGAAACCCTATACGAACATGTTAATAGGTATATAGGAACAGCTGTACCAACTAGGAATAAGTGCAGAACTAATTCAAAAAACAAGCCACCCTGGTAGAATCACAATATTAATAGGTTCTAAAGCAGAAAGAAAAATATCTTGGTAAGAATTATGAAGTGTAGCATCTAGGCTGACAAAAACACTCTCAAGCTAAACAAACAACAAATGATGTCTACTAAAGCTACATTTGAGGTAAATTTGGTCTCTCAGGCCAAAGACAACACAAGGCATTCTTTAGCTATGTCCATAACATTAAATGCAATTCACAATTGTGTGCAGAGCTTATTGCTAATGGAGTCACCTATACTGAGCCTTTCCCCTTCAACCTTCCCACAGGAAATACTATCAAATATAATTCCCCCTGCTATCATTAGGGAACAGGTCCTCAATGCTCTCTAAGGCAAAGAACACTAACTACATCAATGGGCCCAGATAACATCATAGGATGCCTTCTAAATAGCGTGAAATGAGACTTACCACCACCTATGGAATCAATGTTTAACCAAAGCCTCCAAACAGCCTTTGTCCCTAATGAATGGAGAATGGCAACAGTCCTCCCTCGGCACAAAAGTGGGCTACCTACAGAGCCTGGATTCTAGAGAGCCACTAGTCTCATATGCAAAGCCATGGAAAGAATTACCGTGGAAATGATCAATAATGACAAAGGAAACCTCCAGACATTGGTCCGACTCAACCCAATTTGGTTTCAACAAGGGAAGATCATGTCTACAAATCTGATAGACTTCTTCGAGAAGGATGCCAAAGCAATGGATGTGGGCACCCCAGTTCAAAATGCCCACCTTGACCTGGCCAAGGAATTTGACACAATACCCCCACTAGGGTACTCCTGAAAATTTCAAGAGGTTAGGTATAAACCCTTATGTCACCCAGTGGATAGCCAGCTGGCTCACAGACAGGACCAAAGAAGTTAGAATTGGGGAGATCACCTCTACAAAGAGGACAGTCACAAATGGAGTCTCTCAGGGATCAGTCCTGGGGCCACTTAATTTTGGCATTCATCTCTCTGGAATCAAGGCCAATGTTAAGGGCCTCTAGCTGACCAAAGCTGCAGACAATACTAGAAGTCTAAACCTCAAAATGCACTCCCTCGAGGCACTCCTAAATATGAAGAACATCGATATCTGTGCAGGAACTGAGACCTGGTTCAAGGCTCCAGAGTGCATCCCTGCAATACCAGGCTACAACTCTTACCACAATTTTTGGCCACCAAACCAGGACCGAAACACTAAAGGTGGAGGAGTGCCCATATTCACCAAGGATATTCACAACACCAGGCTAGTTGCCCAACACAATGCACCTGAAATTCTCCAGGTGCAACTAACACTAGGCAAGAATGCAATCCAAATTGTAGCTTGCTACAGACCCCCCACCATGCCCCAAGATTCTCACTACACCTTTCTAAACATACTGGAAAATATTAAGATACAACCAAACACCCTAATACTGGGTAACTTCAACTACCCTGACATTAACTGGGAAAACTACTCGTGTACCAACACCTTTGCCCAACGGTTTTTGGAATTCATAAATTCCAACTCTCTGGATCAACTCATCCTTAGTCCCACCAGCGGCTCCAATATTCTAGACCTGATCATTTCCAACATGGGAAATCGATGCTCCAGACCTATGGTCACCCCCTCGTTGGTCAGGTCTGACCATAAGCTAATCACCCTTGACATCCACATCCCAACCCCCCCAGTAAAGACACCTCGATAAAAAAATTCTCCAAAGCCAACTTCATGCTACTCAAGTCAGAAGTGACAAACTTCATATGCAGATGGGAAAGTACAGTTGTGTACACTTACCATAAATGTAGATGTTAGAGTGTATTCACTGTTGCAGTCATTACATTTGGGTAATCTGCTGGCAGGTTACCCTCAGTCGGCCTGAATATCAAAGTCTTGGGTCCTGAGTCGGTTGCTGTCTCCTCTTCCATGACGTCAGGTCGTCCAGGGTATAAAACATGCAGCCAACGCCATTTTCTTCAGTTTTTCTTGCCCCAGAAAGTCAGGTGCCCCCGAAATGGGGAGCAAATATATATATATATATATATATATATATATATATATATATATATATATAGATGATATATAAATATAGCTATAGATATACATATATATATATACACATCTATACATATATATATATATCTAAAACTATATATAAATGCAATTGTAACAACATAAACTTTACCTTCATCTAAAAGCAAATACACCACAAAGGTTGTAGAATAAAGTTAAGGAAAGAGAAGTTCTAGGAAAAAGGGGGAAGGCGGGCGGGTAACCCGGACTGCAAGAGTGAATACACTCGAACATCTACATTTATGTTAAGTGTACACAACTGTAATATGTCCTTCGTGTTTCATTGTTGCAGTCATTACATTTGGGTAGAATCCCAAAGCAATGGATGGGAGGATAGAGCTAAATAGCATTAGGAGCGGCTATAAGGCCCTGCAGAACTGCAGTGGCAAAGCCTGCCCTGGACTTAGAAAAGAAAGGCAAATGATAACGCTTTGTAAATGTATGAACAGAGCTCCAAGTAGCATCTTCTAGAATGTCTTTGGTTGGAACTCCTCTGAGAAAATCTGCTAAGATAGATGCAGCCCTGGTGGAGTGTGACCCGATTTCCTTGGGCACCGGTTTACCATGATGCAAGTAGCAGAAACGAATGCAGCGGCTTATCCACTTTGAAATAGTCTGCTTTGAAATAGCCTTCCCCTATGATCCTGCAGCAAATGCCACCAGTAGTTGCTCAGACTTTCTTAGAGATCTGGTCCTGTTTAAGTAGAATCTTAGTTGTCTGTGTACGTCCAAGGAATGCAGAATCCACTCCTCCTTGTTCTGCGGATTTGGGTCAAAAGTTGGCAGGTGAATAGTTTGGTTAAGAGCCACACTGGATACCACCTTAGGCATAAAAGAAGGACTGGTCCTAAGGGACACCCTGTCCGGATGAAATGCAATAAAAGGCTCCACAGCCATGAGGGCCTGTAGTTCCGAAACCCTCCTTGCTGAAGTGATTGCCAGAAGGAAAGCTGTTTTCCAAGATAAAAATGTTATATCCGCAGTAGCTGCTGGTTCAAAAGGAGGCAGGGTGAGCTTTTCCAGCACAAAATTGAGGTCCCATGCAGGAGTGGGTGATCTTCTGGGAGGCCTTAAATATTTGGTCCCTCTAAGATACTGTTTCAGCAGAGGATGAGAAAAGATGGGAGGCTCTGTGTTGTAATGAGCCGAGATGGCAGAGGCATGGATTTTTATTGATGAAAAGGATAGGCCCTTGTCAAGCATCTCAGTTAAGTATTATAAAATCTGAGGAATATTTGGCTTTGCTGTGCCCGTTCCTTGTGCTTGGTTCCAAGCACAGAATCTCTTCCATTTATCAGCATAAGATTTTCTAGTACTAGGCCTTCTGGCTTCCAAAATGACATCCATCACAGATTTACTGAGAGGTGTTGTTTGAATAATTACAGGATCAGCCATGCTGCCACCTTTAGAGTTTGGAACGGATTGCTCTGCTGAGACAGTAGGTGAGGTATTTGAGGCAAGTACCAAGGAGGGAGTTGAGATATATTCCTTAGAATTGGGTAACAGTGCTGGCGAGGCCAGTCCGGGGCAATTAGGATCATTTTTGGTTTTTCCTGTCTGACCTTTAGTAAGACCTTGGGTAGCAGAGGCAGAGGAGGAAAGGCGTAGACTGACAGGTTTTTCCAACTGAAGGATACGGCATCCATTTTCCATGCTTGTCTGTGATAAGTCCGTGTGCAGAATTTGTCCAGTTGATAATGTTGGGGAGAGGCAAATAGATCTATGTCTGGACTCTCCCATTTCTCTGTTATCATGCTGAAGACTTGTGGGTCCAGTTTCCACTCGTGAGGGTCCATAAGATTTCTGCTTAGATCGTCTGCCAGAGTATTTTGTTTTCCTGGCAGGAATTGAGCTTGAAGATGTACTTGGTAAGAAAGGGCTGTGTCCCACAATGCCATGGCTAGTCTGCAAAGGGGGTAGGAATGTGTACCCCCCTGCTTGTTTATGTACCACATCACCGTGGTGTTGTCCGTCTTTATCAATAGTTGTCCTGGATGAAGTAAATCCTTGAAGGCTGTCAGGGCATTCTGAACAGCTAACATCTCCTCCTGGTTGATATGCAGGCGCATTTGTTTTGGGCTCTATATGCCCTGAATGCATCTCCCCGCCAGATGGGCTCCCCAAGCATAGTCTGATGCGTCTGTAGTTAGGGTTTGGGTGGCAGGGGGTAGAGTGAATGACCATCCCATGTTCTGGTGACATGTCTCTGCCCACCAAAGAAACTCGTGTTGTAGACAGGGAATGAGAGGGATCATTGTTTCCAGACTGTGACTCCATAAACATTTTATATACGACTGTAGTTTCCTCATATGCAGTCTTGCATATGGAATTAGTAGAATGCAGGATGCCATGAACCCCAAAGCCAGCAGAATTTGTCTTGCAGATCACTGGGTTTTTGTTGCCATCTGTTTGAAGTAAATAGTCAGTTGCCTTTGTTTGTCTGGCGTAAGGTAAGCCATCTGGGCAGTTGTATTCAAGCTTGCACCGAGGAATGTAATTTTTTGAGAGGGTACCAGCTGAGATTTCTTTTCGTTTATTGTGTACCCTAGGCATGTTAGAAGCCTTTTTACAAACGCCAGTTGTTGAAGAAGAATGTCCTTGTTTTCTGCTTGAATGAGACAGTCGTCCAAGTAAGGATAGATTTGTATGCTTCTTTGTCTGCAAAATGCAATTACTGGTGCCAGGCACTTTGTAAAGACCCTGGGTGCAGTAGATAAGCCAAAGGGCAGTGCAGAGAATTGGCAATGCATGAAACCAGCCTTGAAACGGAGGTAACTTCTGCATGATTCCCTTACTGGGATATGCAGGTATGCCTCTTTTAAGTCTAGAGTCACTAATCAAGCATTCTTGCCCAGCATGTGCAGAAGCTGTTGTAAAGTCAGCATTTTGAATTTTGGGATGTCCAAGAATGTGTTCAAAATCGATAAATCCAATACTGGATGTCCAAGAATGTGTTCAAAATCGATAAATCCAATACTGGACGCCAGGCATTGTCTTTTTTGGGTACCAGGAACAGTCTTGAATAAAACCCTTGCCCTTTTTTCCTGTTCTGGTACTGGTTGAATAGCCCCCATATCCATGAGGGATGCATCTTGTTTCTGTGCCTCTGCCCATTGATTTTGTGGCAGATCTGGCCAACCGTTTGGAACTGGCAAGGTATGGAAATGAAATCTGTCCCCCTGGGATACTATGTTTAATACCCACTTGTCCTGGGTTATTAACTGCCAATTTTGAGCATGAAGTGCTAATCTTCCCCCCAAGGGGGCTGCCAAAAGATAAGTGCTTGGTGATGGCAGAGGGAAGTCACTGAGACTGCTTACTGTAGGATTGTGCTTTGTTTCCTCCAGATTTGGAGGTAGAGGCACCCCATTGCTTTGACCTGTAAGAACCCTGTGATTGGTATCTAGAGCCTTTTGAGCACCTGGATTTGCCTTGTGAGGCTCTGTTTGACACAGGAAAGGACCATTTTTTTGTAGGCCAGTGTCTACCGAATCTGAGTGGCTGTACTTGTAAGAAATCTTTTACAGTTTGCATAGATTTTGCTTTGTCTTCCATTTTCTTTAAAACCTCTTCTGCCTTATTACCAAACAGAGTATCATGCTGTAAAGGTGCATCAAACAATTTAGCTTTAACATGATCAGGCAGATTTTGCTCCTTGAGCCAGGCATGCCTTCTAATCACAGATCCAGTAACTGCAGCCCTGCAAGAGGCCTCCAAGGAATCAAAACCACATTGCAAAGTATGTTTTCCAACCTGTTCTGCTGCATGCAATAATTCCTGTAATTCTTTGTTTTCCACACATTCAGAAATCAACATCATTTTCTGCTTCAATAATCCCATAACATGCTGTTGATATTTAAGCATATGAAACTGGCAGTTTACGGCTCTAATTGCCAAGGTTGCAGACGTATAAACTTTCTTTCCCCATCTATCCAGCTCCCTGGAATTTCTATCAGCGGGGGTAGGATTCTTGGCTGAAGAGGCCTTTACACCTTTAGGACACTGTGAGATAGTTTCAGGGTCAGCAGCAGGATTTTTGAATAAAAATTAGTGGGAGTCAGGAACCCTGTAATATCTGTCTGGCTTACTAGGAGCCGGAGGCAGGGAATTAGGAGCCATGCTAGATTCCGAAAACACATCATCTACAATGTCTAATACAGGAGGTATAGCCAAAGGCCTATGCTGAGGAAGAAGGAAATCCCTAAACCTCTTTTTTGATTCCGAGAAATCCTGACTCTCCCAATGAAAATGTTCCCTTAAAGTATGCAAGGTTTCTCCAAAAGAATAATCTTCAGGAGGAGATGCAGATGGGATGGAGTCTTCTGCATCTGAATCCTCATAGGGTGGTATAGAAAATTCCTGATCAGAAGAGGAATCAGAAGAAATAGAAACCTGATCTGAAGATTCATAATCAGTGTCTTGCCTAGGCCTCTTATCAGGAGGGGGTTGTGAACCCCTGATCAAGGTAATGAAGTCCTCAGCCATTTTGATCATCTGTTTTTTAGGTATAAGGGCCTGAGCACGTGGCTCATGCATCGGTTATTTAGCCTTAGAAGTTGTTTTTGAAGCTGGCGTCGGTTTTATATAGAAATGTTGAGGCCTGAAAACACCCTCTGAAGTCGGTGCCTGCTCTGCGGGTCCGGACTCATCTGAGGGAGAGACATCCATGGGTACAATACTCTGAGAATCTCGCGGTATACCAGACTCCACATGGGTCTCGGTAGAGGCCTGCGACTCAAAAGTAGCGGGTATCAGGGGCTGCGAAAGCACCTCATTGAGTACCAGCGGACCGGTGACTGGCTTAGGAGAAGCTTCGTCGTTGGTTTTGGACTTCGACTGTCTGTCTCTGTCCTTTTCTTTGCGTTTTTTGTGAACTGCAGTAGTCGGATTGCTACCCATTGACATTTTAGGATAATTAAAACTGTTGCCAAAATATTTTGAAGCAAAGATATACAGACGCTTAATAGTGCGTTGGTTAAATCTAGCACAAAACCGACAGCAAGGCACATTATGATCTGGGCCTAGGCAAGGAATACAGTACAAATGAAAATCCTTATGAGGTATTTGCTTCCCACAAGTAATGCAATTATTAACTTTTACTGACATTGGTAAGAAGCAAGAAAAAGTTTCCCCAACGGGGTACTTAGCTTTAGTAGAAGACTTCAGTTCTGAAACTCGAATGCGAAAACTTCAGGAGTCGGCCAACCGGCACTTGTGAACTGCTTTTGCTTCGGACACCGCATGGCAAGAAAGACTGAAAAAAATGGAGTTGGCTGCATGTTTTATACCCCTGACGACCTGACGTCATGAAAGAGGAGACAGCAACCGAAGCAGGACCCAAGACTTTGATATTCAGGCCGACTGAGGGCAACCTGCCAGCAGATTACCCAAATATAATGACTGCAACAGTGAAATACGAAGAACATCTGAAAGTTAGACTGCTGAATCCTACACTAAGGCACTGTACGAGCACATCCACTCATGCATGAATCGTGCCATCCCCAATAGAACCAAGACACTCTCCTCCAAAAAAAGGAAGCCAAACTGGTGGTCCCTTGTCATAAACAAACTTTACAACATAAGGAAGAAACTGCTGCAGGAAAGAGGAAAATCTCAGGATGCAAAAAACTCCCTTACCAGCCTCAGTAAGAAGCTGAGATCCCTCATAAAATCCTCCAAAGCCAGTTACAAAAATAAAATTGCCAAAGATTCCAAAGACAACCACAAGGCATTCTATAGCTATGTCAAGAATCTAAATGGCAATGCTCAGATCTGCTCTGAGCTACAACAGAATGGCATTAAATCTACTGATCCCAACGATATTGCCAATATCCTGGCAGATCGATTCAGTGCAAACTTCAACCCCCTCTCATTCCCTAAAGGACTCATCTCAATACCGAAAGATTGTCAAATTCCGGTAATAACGGCCACACAGGTAAAAAAAACACACTCTCCAAAGCTAAGAATACAGCATCCATGGGACCAGACGACATCCCAGGCTGTGTACTACATGAACTACAAAATGAACTGGCACCTCACCTAAGTGTCATGTTTAATCATAGCCTCAGCTCAGGCTTCATGCCCCTCTGAGTGGCGCATAGCTACAGTTATCCTACTCCACAAGGGAGGATCCACCTTGGATCCCGGGAACTACTGCCCCATCAATCTGACAAGCCTGATCTGCAAGGCCATGGAATGCATTATCATGGAACTTACAAAGACACTGGCAACCTTCAAACACTGGACCCCACGCACTTTGGGTTCGTGAAGGGCCGATCTTGACTCCTGAACCTGATTGAACTTTTAGAATCACTCTCCAGAAAGGTGGTCCACACAACCTATCTGGACCTCGCCAAGGCCTTTGACACCATCCCCCACTCTGGAATCATAGATAAACTTACTAACTGGGCATTAATCCCCACATCACTCGATGGGTTGCCAACTGGCTTAAAGACAGAACCCACACTGTAAAAGTATCCGACTCCAAATCCAGCTCTAGACAAGTGACAAGTGGAGTATCTCAGGGTTCAGTCCTGGGACCGCTCTTGTTTGGCATCTACTTCTCTGAAGTACAGGCAAACACTAAGGGACTCTGGCTAACAAAGTTTGCAGATCACTGCAAACTGGGAGCCATTACTGAATCCCCAAATTATGTGGATATTCTACAAAAGGGCCTTAAAGAAACAGATGCTTGGTGCCAGAGCCATGGGCTCAAGCTCAATGCCAAGAAATGTACAGTTATCCCCTTTAGGAAAAAACACATGTACCCGTGGCGATACACTAAACACTGAAAGTCTGATAAGAGACTTAGGGACACAGGTGGACAGTGGTCTCACCTTCGATAACCACATCGTCACAACAGTCAGGAAATCCTTCTATGTGGCACATCACATCACTAAGGGCTTTTCATCCAGAAAAAAGGAGGGCATTGTCCCACTATACTCATCCCTCATTAGACCCATTATAGAATACAACGGCCCGTTTGGTATGTATCTCTCAAGACATCTGCAACAACTAGAAAGGCTGCAGAAATACCTCACTAAAAGAATCACAGGCCTAAAGCAGATGCCCAATGCTGACAGTCTAAAAAATCTCCACCTATACTCTGTCGCATATCGTCTACTCAGATGCGATCTCTGCTTAACATACAAGGCCATGTCACACCCAGTGCTGTTGGACATGCGACACTTAAAGAAATCCCTCAGACAAGCACACTCCAGGGATCTAAACCTTGTCATCACATTGAACAAAACATGCTGGAAGGATAGGTTACTGACTCGGAGACTCCCCAGACTCTGGAAAAGACTGCACAAACATGTCAAGCAGAGCGCCTCTTCTGCACACTTCAAAAGGAACCTTGACGATTGAATGGGAGATAGGAAATTCACCCCGGGGACCACGTCAGTCGCCCTGCTAGACAGGGGTCCAGGGAAGTAAATACTGTGGGAAGAAATAGCCAGGGAATTGTTATGGCTAGGCTTGTATAGGCCCTAGGGCCGATAGCCTAGTACCAACCTATGAACAAATGCAAATTAGGAGCAGTCACAGAATACTCCACCAATGCTAATTCTCCAGGAAGGGCTGACACAGACAAACTGCTTGTGTCACAGCCATGGACTAAAACTAAATGCCAAGAAATGCATAATAGTATCCTTCAGGAAGTCTTCCACCTCTGCTAACTATCATATTGAAAGCACACCCCTAAGAGTCGACACAGTAGTCAAGAACTTGGGGACACGGACAGTAATTAAGGCTTTGACCATCACATGTCTACAATAATGAGGAAATTGTTCTATGTGTTACAATAAACAAAGGTATTGCATCTAAGTCAAAGCAGGTCCTCCTTTCACTGTATTCAGAATTCAACAGCCCTATCATTGAGTACAACGTTACTACTGGTATGCATCTAATCAAACACATCTAACAATTGGATCATCCTCTCACCAGAGACATACAGGGTCTTTGTAATATGTCCTATGCAGACTGCTTCAAAGCCCTATCCCTGTGTTGTCTCCTGCAGGGGATACTTGGCATAGAAGGCATTGTCAGACCCCACCCTGATGAATATCCACAAAAAACACCAGAATTATCAGTTCTAAAGACTTAACCATAGCCTGTGACATAAATAAGATCTGCTGGACAGAAAGGTAAGCATCCTAGAGACTACCCCTTTCTCTGGAACAGGCTCCCATAATTGTGAAGCAGAGTTCCTCCCTAACCCAATTCAAGTGCAACTTCGACAACTGGATGCTGAAAATGAAATTCATCCCTTGTTTGGCACCTATGTTTCTACTGAACACAGACAGCCTGGAAATGGATCATCTCTCAGGCCACTGATAGTGTTTCATCTCCCAAGACCATGCTTACATTTAGCAAAGGCACCAGAACTTGTCAGAGAGATGGGATGCATGGCTAGGTTTTAAAAGGTCCTAGTGGTTGATAGCCCAATACAAGCCTATAAATCAGCAACACTGAAATTAGTGAATAAATGGAAAACTATAAAGCATCAGTCACATTTGTGAAATATGGCTTAGTAAAACAAAGTTTCTTACGCTTGACGGTGGACTGTAAAGCACATACCCCACTTAATGTCAATGTTTAGGAGAACAATAAGGGGAGGTACTTGTAAGTAAAACAATTTGTTTTAAATAGCATTTGGACAAAACATTTCATGATATACATTGCATGTTATATATAGTAAAACAGTTTTGAGTAGTGTGTAGTCAGGGGTACTTTAAATGTGGGGAAATCATTTTGGTGACTGTTGTGTGTATTAAAAGATATTAAAGTAAACAAGTACTTTCTAGTTGTAAGAAATATAGATTTTTATTTTATTTTATATATATATATATATATATATATATATATATATATAAAACAAGAGCTGAAACAACAGTTGAAAGGCTTGGCAAAATCAAGTTTACTGCGAATACGCTGTGATATTGGGCTGGCTGGGATGGGGTGGGGTGTAAAATGCACTGATTACATTATATGCAGAACTAGTACCTCGATTAAATGAGTTTGGCTTTTTTTTTCCAATAAACATCTTTAGTAAATTATCACATTTGACATAGGCAACCTTAAATTTATATAAATGAAAAACAAACAAAATGACACCACTTTAGCTGCAAACATTATACATTACAGACACCACTGAAACAACTGCAGTTGCAAACATTATACATCACTTATAATCTAACCAGTCATTGTTACTTAAGCATTATTTGCCTCTTAACCCTTGCTCCTTCTCTACATATACTGTTTCCACAATTCCCATTTTTTCCAATGTAGTTTACTCCTTCCCTTTTGTAAATATCCCAGTTCCAGTTGTTTTATCTCTATTACTATATTCACTACTTCTAGTAAAGCTAGTATAGACCGATTTCCATTTTCTACTAATTGTTTTTTTGGCAGCCACCACAATTACACTCCGCATGGCTTTACTATGTCTAAGCAATTCTGATTCTGTATCATAGCTCAAAAAAAATCATCACCCCAGTCAATCCAATCTGCTTACCCAGCATCTCCGACACAGCGATCTGCAGGGAATCGCTAAAGTCTGCCAGCTCATTATACTTCATGTTCCCAGCCACTTCTTTCTTGCCCGCCACACCTCCAACATTTAGGTTCATAGGTTCATAGGTTCATAGGTAGGTACTAGGCTATCTGCCCGAAGGCATTTATAAGCCTAGCCAGAATGTGTTGGGATTAGTTCCTTGTGCCTCTGTCCAGCAGAGCCACTGAAGTGATCCCCGGTGTAAACTTTCTGTTTCCAATCCACTCGTCAATGTTTCTCTTGAAGAGTTAGCAAGGAGCTCTGCCTAATGTAGATTGGAATCTTGTTCCAAAGCATGGGAAGTCAATGGGACAGGAATCTATCCCTCCAGCATGTTCTATTTATTGTTGTGGTGAGGTTTAGATCCCTAGAGCATGTGGCTCAAGGGGATGAAGTTTTCTTTAGGTGGAGCATGTATATCAATTCTGGGTTGGACATGGCCTTGTATATCAGGCAGATATCACCTCTGAGTAGGAAGTATGCAACAGAGTACAGCTGGAGTTTCTTCAGTCAAGTTGCATAGGGCATCTGTGGCCAGTGATCCTCTTGGTGAGGTACTTCTGTAGTCTTTACAGCTGTTGCAGGTGTCTTGTAAGGTACATCCCAAATGGGACGTTGTACTCTGATGGGTCTGATGAGTGATGAGTAGAGTGGCACAATGACCTCTTTTAATCTAGATGTCAACCCTTTTGTGATTACGTGGGCCACAGAGAAGGATTTTCTAACCATTTTGGCAATGTGATTATCGTTTTTCTAAAGGGATGACTATGCACT
The DNA here is from genome assembly GCF_019279795.1 of Protopterus annectens. Taxonomy (NCBI): domain Eukaryota; kingdom Metazoa; phylum Chordata; order Ceratodontiformes; family Protopteridae; genus Protopterus; species Protopterus annectens. The sequence continues at coordinate 736,329,256 of NC_056734.1, read as the reverse complement.
TTTGGTAAGGTATCCATTTCAGTGAGACCCTTTTAGAGGATGTCTGGGTCAGCCAGAGAGTCAATTATATCTTTGCCTGTACCACTGAGAAGTATATGCCAATCAGAAACATGGAGTGGGCATCTTGAGGTATGGTGGGGTATCTGTAACAAGCTACAACCTGGGTTGCAGTCTTCCCCAGTGTTAGTTGCACTTGGATAATTTCAGATTCATTATGTTGAGCAACTAGCCTGGAGGTGTGTGTATCCTTAATGAATATGGACAGGCCTCCTCCTTTAGTGTTTCAGTCAAGGTTAGATGGCCAAAAGGTGTGGTATGAATTATAGCCTGATAATGCAGAAGGTATGTTTATATATAGGTATATTTGGTATTCACCTGAGGAAAAATTCCTTTGAGTCTACTTGGAGTATAAAAATACAGTTTACCTCCATAATACCGATGATCCACAATGCCAAACCCACTTCAGCGAACACTAAACTGCGCCTTCACAAAACCTTGAATACCAATATTCCAAACCACAAAATCTTACCTCCTTTTTGACCCATGTTAGCACTTGTTTGTAGGTGTGGTGCAGTCTGAAGTTCCAACTTTTATTGTTTTGTCAGTTTTCTGAGGGTTCGGCGGTACAGGTTTTGCGGAAATGGTTCAGCATTGTGCATGTTCTCTGTTGTGGCCGTCGACATTTATGAAGGTAAATCTAAAAACAACTATGTAAACACTTCCAGGCAAAGATCCTAAATCTTCTAGACTTTGTTGCATATTTGGGAGATATACATATATCTCGCCATTGTCTCTTTGTGAATTGCTTATTCAGTCTTTCCTCCCAATCCTCCTTTCTAAGCTCCTCTGATTGATTCTTATAATTATCATGCAATATTTTATATGCTTTACTAATTATTCCTTTAATGGCAGCTTATGTTGGAGAATCTATTAAGAACTCTACCAGTGCTGGTCTTTCATTTAGGACCCCCCCCCCCTATTTCTTTCGCTTTGCCTATACTCGGATATCAATTCTTGATAGGGAAACCAATCTCTAACCTGCAGTTCAAATAAATTCTTGGCCTCTTCCCATTCTTTTACCTTTCTACTTATTTGCTCCCAGTACCTTGGTTCCTCGGCCACTTTTCTCCAATAAATTCCAGCCCCCTCTTGCCTATTACTTGTATCCCTAACCACAGTCATCCATATTGGCAGAATCTTTTCTCCATTCTCATGCTGGTTTAGTTCTTAGAATATTCCCTATTTTACGACTATAATACTCTGTATGATTTTTGTTGTTTTCCTTAAGAGTCTGCATCCAAAATCCCAATCTCTCTATTTCTTGTGCTTCCTTCCTGAATCATCATCATTCCTTTCCAATTTGAATTATAGTTTTCTGCCTGTGATATGTATAAAGAGCCTTAACTGTGTTGCTCTAAAATACCACCTCAAATTGGGTAATAATAGTCTACCTTGTTCCATTGGAAGAATCAGCTTATCCCACTTGACCCTTGCTGTTTTCCCTTCCCAGATAAAATCCTTCAACTCTTTTCTAACTGCTATTCACAGCTTCTCCTCTAGTTGATAAAACTATGCCTGACCTGTGTATAAGATTAAAGGGACTAAAAAATTTTAATTGGTTGTACCTTAGTATCCATATTCATATAACAAAGCTTCCATTTTCTCAATTTTTGTTTTATCTTCTGTTTAGTCTCTTCCCACATATCCTTAGCTGTCACAACAGACTCATTTCTAATCTATACTCCTAAACAGATCATTTTATCATGTCCCCATAAAGATGGATATTGCTGGACCAATTTGTGTGTGGGTATATCATTTACCACTATTGCCTCTGTTTTAGCATCTTTAATTTTGTATCCCGAGATTTGAAACTCTCTTAAAATGTTCCATAACACTGTAATGTAACTTTCTGGTTTTATCCTGTACAAAATATTCTCATCTGCAAATACAGCCAGCTTTTCCTGACTACCATACCAATCATATAGTTAAATTTCTGGGTCCCTTATTTTCTGTGCCAATGATTCTAAATGTAATGCAAACAACAAAGGGGAGAGCAGACAACCCTGCCTGGTTTCTCTACTCAAGCAAAAGTTATCGGAGAAGAACCCACCCACTTTAATTTTCACCTCCAACACCTCATATATACTCCTAATCAACCTTATAATTGCATCAGGAAAGCAAATGCTTCCATTGCCCTGCTCATGAAGTCTCATTCTACTCTGTCAAATGATTTCTCTGCATCAAGACACACCAATAAAAGTGGTCTTTCCTTACATTCTGCTTCCCTCTGGGTCATCTATGTTCCGTTAATATTGTCAAATGTTTGCCTCCCCTCCACAAAACCAAACTAATCCATATCTATCAATTTTGGTATCACGTTTGCCATTCCTTTAGACATTACAGACAAACACTTTATTAATCATTGTTTAGTATTGAAATGGGCCTGTATGAAACGAGATCCGAAGGATCTTTACCTCTTTAGGAATTACCATTACCACCACCTTCCTTCCAAAATGCTGGTACTTCTCCTCCTCTTAAAATACTGTTAAACAAAAGCTTCTAGATCTTTATCAGTATTTCCCCTCCTAGTTTCCAAACTTCCAGAGGAATACCATCTCTTCCTGGGGACTTTCCTGTAGACTGACTATACTTAGTCATTTTTACTTTATCCCTTCCTAGCCTGTCAGTAATTGAGCTTTATCTACCGCTAACCTTGGCATATTTAATTCATCCATAAACATTTCCATTTGTACCTTTTCTTGATTTCCATATTTCTCTGCTTTATGCAAACTTTCATAACATTTCCGAAATATTTCTAATACTTCTACAGGATCTCGTTATCTTCCTTGTTATAGGCTCCCTAAGCTTGGTGACGGCCCTTTCTACTTTCTGTTCCCTGAGTAGTTGTGCTAAAAGTTTTTGTGCTCTAGAATTATCATCAAAAACAGTTGCTAAACAGCAATCCTTCTAAACTCGCTCATATTATCGAGGTAATCCCTTATTTTCTGTTTAGCATTCTGCAGTTGCTCCTTTTCTTTTTCTGACAGATTCCCTCTATTCTGCAGTACTTTAACATTTGTCAGTCCTTCTAAATAATTCTCATTACTTCTTAACCACACCTCCCTTTCTTTACTTTCACCCTAGTTTTAAACTTCATTTTAACTTTATCCCACTCTCTAGCTATATTTTCAGAAGAAAAATCTATCTTCTCTAGTAGCTCCTGAATGAATTCCAAAACCTATTTCTTAAATTCTTCTTTTTAACCGATAGGTGGAAAAGCACCAGTGTCTCATTTTTATTTCATTTCCTTGTGTTTTTATTTTAGTTATTGGCGTATGATCTGAAATAGTTATTGGATATATTTCAAGACCTTCAATTAAACGCACATGCTCCTGAGAGACATAAAATCTATCTTGCCTAGCCCAGTTTTTGTATCTCAGTGAATAATATGTAAATTCACTCAAAACTCCCAGTACTGAATTCACATCTTCCATGCTAAAAATGTTCCTACATTTCCTCAAAAATCTATCTTCTTTGTTATATTTTCCCTTCTAGGCCACCAAGACACATGTTCAGTGTTGCAAACCAAATTCCAGTCTCCCCCTAGAAGTAATATTTCTTGCATAACTCTCAATATGTCTCCAAGAATTTTCTTAAGTTCCATTACAGCACTTTTAGGTGGAATGTAAATGCATGCCAGTGTAATCCTCCTCACTAGCCAGTAGCCCCTCAGTACTATACATCTTCCTTTATTACCTTTTTTCCCTCTTCTATTACTATTGGAGCTCCTCTTGCAATTAATACAAGTACTCTTGGTTTTACCTCACCCCAGATACTCGGCTGAAATCCTGAAAACCTTTTTTTATCAAATTTGCATGTACAGTTCTTTCCATGTGCGTCTCCTGTAGCATAGCTATTTGTACTCTACATTTTTAATATAGTTCACTACTCTTTCTTTTTTATATTTATCTATAAGACCATTCAGAATGAAAGACATTACAGAAAGCATCATATTCTTATATAGTTATTACTACCACCCTTTATGTATAATTGCTTTTTTGTTAAATGTATAATTCCAACTTTTATGTTACATGCATATACTGTTCGGCAGGTTGGTTTTTATACAGTTGTTTCTTGTCATATCCATTTGTGCCTATGCCACATCTACATAACTCTTTTTTTGAAAGCGAAAAAGAACAAACAACCCCATTAAAACCTATAAACTTAATAACACACAAAACTATATACACATTCAAATACTGAAGTTTTTGCTTCCTAATAAGAGCAAAAGTTCTACATTGACAGCCACACAGACAGGCTAGAGTTAATCAAAAAGAAAGGTTAGTCATGCTAAGATGCATGGTACAGCCTGTGCTATTAGTAAGTGCTATTTGATTTTGTCTATCTTTCTAGCTCTCCTAGCTGTAAAAACACGAATGCTTTCAGTAAATACTTTCTCCAAGACATTTCTCTTTATCAAATTGTCTTCTAGTGACATACAAACCAGACACAAAACTGCTAAGGGTACATTGTTTAACAGAAAAAAGCCTTATAATAATCTTTTTCATTTACATACTTTGTAATAATCTTCTTAGTGGATAACACCTAGGGCCATAACACAGTTCTTTCCCTATGCAAGCATGAAGAAAAAGCACACTGATTTTTCTTTAGTCATACTCTCTTAACCAGACCCTTCCTCTTTCCCCACTTCTCCTCCCCCTTTCTTTCAATGCAGTGCCTACAGTTCTTAAAACTGAATAAAGAGAGAGAAAGGAGGGGAAAAAACGCCTGTTTATATTAGTACCCCCATTACATTTAAAAGAAAACTGAGAAAACTTTACTTCAAGTCTAATTGGTTTTGTATTATCTTTAAAGCTCTCACAGCTGGGAAAACCCCTGATTATTTTCAGAGAACATTATGTCCTAGCCAATTTCTCTTTTCCTTTTTTTTTTTCTTTTTCCCTCAGCCAACCCCCTTCCACCAGACTGTCTCCAGTTTCTCTTTATCTGACTGTCTCCATGGAGACATGAAATCCAGCTGCAGAAATGCTACTTAGTGTAAACACATTTTCTAGGGAAAAAGCCTCATAATATTCAATATACTTTTTCATTTACTTGTTCTGTCTTCAGCCACTTTTCCATGCAAGAATGAAAAAAGCACATTAATTTTAACTTTGTCATGCCTTTATAACCAGTCTCCGTTTTTTTAAACATTGCATTGCCTATACTTCTCAAAATTGTACAAGAAAGAGAAAAGAGGGGAGTAAAAAAACAACAAAAGAGGGGAGTAAAAAACACCTGTTTACAATCCCTATTACATTTAAAAATAGCAAGCAAAGAAAACCATGCATCACAAATACAGTACTATTAAGAGAAGAAAGCATTTTCTTTACTTACAGTTAGCTTTCTCCCCTCTCTTCCTCTCCTCAAAGCATTTTTACAAACATTAATGAAATGAAGAAGGGCAGAGTCCCCCACAAATCCAAACATTTTGAGAAAGTCTAATATTTCCAGAATTTCTTGTTCTGTCATATTTCACAAATATAATTACTGCATTGTAATCCCACATTAAGTTACTGGTTTTATTACTGCTCTACCCAAATCCTGTCTCTGCTTCATTTCCAACATACTCTCAATTCTTCTAGTCAACTCTTGTGTTTCAATCCTTCCCTCCAACATTTTCCATTGAAATACTGGAAAAGGTTTCACAGGTACAGTCTTTCTGTGGTCTTTACTACCAGAGGAACAAGAAGCAGAATCTCATTCTGTTTTTTTGTTGGACAAACTTCTGTATGTCGTCCTTAGCATGCACTTCATCAAAAATGACTTTGTTCCTCCAAGGAAGAATACCTTAAAGCTGGATACAGCAGTTTGAATCTCATACCTGCACCTCGACAATCTCTAAATAATGGAATGAATTTACTTCTCTTTTGCCTGGTGTACAATGAATAATCATGCTCCACTAACACTCTGCTGTCTCCCACTCTTAGTATTTTGTCATTCTGCCACAGTTTTATCAGAATCATCTCTTTCTGCTGGTAGGATTGCATCTTTACTATTAAAGGTCTAGGTTGCTTTCTTATAGCTAGGTTTGGAGCACACACAATGTTCCTTTTCAACTAACAGCTCTTGCTGTGGAATACCAGTCCAGTTGTTTATTTGTGCTTTCATAAAATTAATGCAGTCTGTTCCCTCCAACTTCTCTGATATAGCTGAATATCTCAGGTTTTCCCTACGTGCTCTGTCCTCTAATTCTATTACTTTTTGAAACATCTCTTCTTGAGTAGTCTCAAATTCAGTCAGCCTTTTCTTCATTTCCACATCTGATTTTGATTTTTGCAGCTTTATCATTTCATTTGAATATCTGTTTAAAGCTTTTTCTATTTTTCCAGCCTTTTGTTGTTTGTGTTGATCTACTCCACCAGTGTATTGTTTATTTTAACAAGGTCTGTATGTAGTTGTCGTGTATCTTCCTGTAGGTCATTGGAAGTTATGTCCGAAGGTTGCATTGCTTTTTGCTGTGAACAGTTGCAGAACTTTCCCTAGTCAGTGTTTCTTCCTCACTTTTTGTAGCCAATTTTTTTCCAGGTCTTCTGTACTTCTTTATTCCTGGCATTCAGGCAGTGTACTTACTAGCTAGCTACTTAAATTTATCCATAAACACACGTCTACTGGCCTTCTCTGCCAAGTTTCTGCTTTCACACTGGGAGAGCTATAAACAAGTTGTTGCCCAGTGTGCAGCCATCTTGGAAGTCCTACATGATTTTGGCTTACGCTATAAACATTTTTTAAGCAAGCAGGCTTAAACAATAATGCAAAATGATGAAAAAGTACAGTTGTGTACCTGCCATAAATGTAGATGTTCGAGTGCATTCACTGTTGCAGTCATTACACTTGGGTTATCCTGCTGGCAGGCGACCCGCAGTCGGCCCGAGTTCCAAAGTCTTGGTCCGGTGTTGGTTGCTGTCGCCTCTTCCCTGACGTCAGCGTGCCAGGGGTATAAAAGTTGCAACTGATGCCATTTTCTTCAGTTTTTCTTGCCCCAGATGTCAGGTGCCCCTAGATAGGAAGGCTGAAAAGATAAAAATATGCCAAATAGCCATGCATATATTACTATAAACCATGAGTGTCCAACCCATGCCCCCCGCATGCATGCCCCCTCCTCAGAGCTCTTCCATGCGGCCCCTGACCCTTAAATTGAAATTTTACTGTGTTTTCATGTCCGCGTCCTTCAGCGGTTCTTCTTGTTTCATGCCAGCGTCTTTCAGCTGAAGAGTGAGGAGGATTTATTTATTTTTACAAACTGGCTACATCTCCAGCAGTAAAAGGTAAGTTAAGCTATACAAATTATAAAAGATGACCGTTAAGCTGCATTTGCTACCTGGTTATCAGAGCAGGAAGATCATCTTCGTACAATGGGGATGTTGCTGTGGTAAAGTTTATATTAGTTGTAAAATGACAGTCATTAAAACCTTCATGTGTCCAGTTACATCAGCATTTGGCTGACCTATATCCAGTGGGATGCCCGTAATAACAGTGTAGTTTTATGTTTCCTACCTTAAATTGGAACTCTAAGGATGTTGCTGTAGGTAGGGATTTCTTAAAATTACACAGTCAGTACAAGCGCCTGTAAGCATCACACAAATTAAATGTTAAGTTCTCTAAATAGCACATATTTTGTAATGCTGTTTAAATAATGATCCATTACATGTTAGTTTTAGAATAAAATGACAGTCAGTTTATTTTAAAAATGGTACATGTCCAAAATATGTTCCTAGATTCTAATCAAACAGGGATGTCAACAGAGACTTGCTTAAAAATCTAATCTCTCACGAGCAGTATTTTTATGAAGCTACACTAATGTAGCATATACATTTTACTCTGTATTTCAAACAAATTGAACTTTACTTTCAAATGCTATAATTAATGTGATATCAATGATGCCATTGGAAAGCCATTACATATTGCTTTGCGTTTTGCAGATTCACTAATTGTAAGTTCGATCATTATTCTTTGAAACTATACCAAAATTCGAATGAGTGCATTTCTGAATTTTGATGATAAACTGTGCAGTGCTTAATGTTCAAGGAATGTATATTCATAGTGCCAGAGCAGAGAGAAACATTTGCAATACTACATAAATCTCACTTCGGTACTAGCAAGTGTAAAGAAGAAACTTGTGTCGTGCAGTACTGGGTAGGAATGTACAAACTACGATGAAGTTCATACCCCTGTGGTGGTGTAGCACTTATCACAATAAAACTGTGCCTCATGACTGGAAATGTTTTGTTTTATTAACTGTGTTGATTATTATTCAATTTCCAGAGTTTGTCACATCAGATATTGAGCCCAGGTGTGATCAGTGCACTAAAGTTAAACTATATTTTCAAGGCATGGTACTTCCGATGTGGTTGGATCAGATAAGTTTACAGCAGGGATTCTCAAACTCAAACCACTGATGCTGTAAGAGGGCTAGAAAACTTTGGTAATGGCCAAAATCTCCAAGACAAAATGGAAATACACGTAGTGTAGCTATAAAAGTTATGTAGTCACTTCTCTCTCCAATAATTGTGCTAGTTTGAGGAGTAGTAGATGTCTGAAGGGCGTAAGTTTCACATCCCTGGTTTGCAGTATGCAGTCATAGACTTATTCAGAGTAGTGAAAATTTGACCTTGCATCTATTGTAAAAGGGGGCCATCTGATTAACATCCTTGAGTCTCCGAACTGAAACGGAGCTGGAACATGAGACCTAGTCTTCATTAGCTGTAGTAAACATTTGATTAAATATGTGTAGATTAAACTAAAAAGAACAGGAGAGCCATGAGATGCTTACTGTATGATCTGCAATTAGTGCATTCTGAGCCCAAAAGTCAACCCTGCAATCATTTATTTATCTGTACTTCATAAGAAAAAGAGAGACAGATTTCTTTTTGTCATTAAAGTAGCATTTTCAAAAAGTATTCTTTTACTGGTCCTGTCAATAAAATTCAGTCATTTGCATGTGGTTGTAGTAAGGTATTCATTACTTGAAACAATGAACTTTACCAACTCAGAACTGCTTTAGCTTCATTTTTTCTATGCTCCTTGGTGAAAAGAAATGTTAAAATGTTGCTATGTTTAGTTTGTGGCATCTGCAAATATATTAATTTTTTACTTGGTTGATATGAAGTTTTAACACACAATCTACACATACAGATTTTTGAATTTTTCTTCTTTATTTCCCACTGTCAGTATTAGATATTTACATAACTCCTTATTCTTGTGTTGCGTACTTTGGAGTGAGGGCTATCTTTTTTCCAGCACATGCAGAGAAAGAAAACATGAAACCAAAAGCACCCTAACCATACTATAAAATAGCATAACATACATGGTTATGGTGTGGGTTATGATGTCATACATTCACTCCATTTCAGCAACTCTGACAGTCCTACCAGTCATGAGAATATGACATCATAACCCACATGCTAACCATCCATTAATTAATAGTATGCTATGCAGTGGCTTGGAAAAGCTAACCAGTTGGCCTCAGACCACATTTAGCATGATGGTAACATTTCCAGATCCCTCACAGGAAGAAGTGCCAGCAATTTATGGCATGAGCTTGACCGTCCTAAGCAAATAGCATACAACAAAAAGTAATCATTATATCTTCCTAATGTGTTCAATCCCAAACAGAGTGTCACTAATGCGTGCAAGAGTGACATATCTATTGGTGTGATCCTCTGTAATGTGAGAGTTCCAGGCATGTCCAGGACCATCTGATGTTTGCTGTTTCACAAATAAGAACAGTTTCCAGTGTATGGATTGTACCATAAAAGAAACGTTTTTCTGCTACTTCCTGTTTCTGTGTAATTTTTTTACAAGTTAGAAAGGTGACAGGTCTAATGGTCATACACTCTAATTTGTGCTGTAGAAATTTTGGTGGCTATCTTTTTTAGTACTGCCCTACACTGCAGTTTGTTTGGGGTTGGGGGCAGGTTTCTGATGTGTCATATAGTTGCTTTCCCAAAATTTTAAACAAGAGTTAACATCTGTATTCAACACCATAAATTAATTGCTTTTCATACTTCCCTGTAGTTTCTGAATTTATTCCAACTAGGGAAAGTTAGATGAAACACAACCCTCCCAGTCTGACACATGCTTGAATGTGACAACAGTGACCATCTCCATCTCCTTCAGATGGCAGTAAAATGGACTTCTCTCTGTAGTTACAAAGCCTGTCTCTTGACACTTATTGAAAATGCACAGGCTCTCTGTCCGAGCACAGGAATATCACTAGAAACGTGTTGCATTGCATGTTACACATCCCTCTTTAAAACAAAAAAAGTTAGAAACCAAGGTAAATATTGCATAATGGAAATGTTCCATGACATACAGCCAGCGGGTCAACTTTGAGACCTTTTTTTTTTTTTTTTTTTTTTGCTCCTCACTTGCCGTTTGCAATGATATATTTTACATGTGGCCCCCAGACCATTTCTGTTGACTGAATGCGGCCCTTCTAACTGAAAAGGTTGGACACCCCTGCTATAAACATTTCCTTCATCTACAAGTAAATACACCACATAGGTTGTATAGAGTTGAGAAGTACAGAATAGTCCCAGCAAAGAGGGGGATGGAGGATGGGTAACCTGGACTGCAACAGTGAATACACTCAAACATCTACATTTATGGTAGGTACACAACTGTACTATGTTCATCGTGTTTCACTGTTGCAGTCATTACACTTGGGTAGAATCCCAAAGCCGAGGTTGGGTGGATGGGTCTAGATTGGATTTGGAGAGGTTAACAAGCATTGCAGAACTGCAGTGGCAAAGCCTGCTCTGGATTTGGAGTAGAGAGGTAGGTGGTAGTGCTTGGTAAAAGTGTGCACTGAGCTCCAGGTTACAGCTTCTAATATGTCTTTGGTTGGTACCCCTCTGAGGAAAGCTGCTGAAGTGGCTGCTGCTCTGGTAGAATGAGGCCTAATGCCCTTAGGCACAGATTTGCCATGTTGTGCATAACAGAAGCAGATGCAGTGTCCTATCCATTTGGAGATTGTCTGCTTTGTAATAGGCTTTCCTTGTGATCCTGCAGCATAAGCTACAAACAGTTGCTCAGTTTTTCTGAAAGCTTTTGTTTTGTCCAAGTAAAATCGTAGCTGCCTGTGTATATCCAAAGCGTGCAGAAGTCTTTCCCCTTTATTCTAGGGATTTGGGTAGAAAGTAGGTAAATGAATGGTTTGGTTTAAGGCCACATTGGGGACCACTTTTGGCATGAATGTTGGGTTTGTCCTAAGAGAAACCCTGTCCTGATGAAAAATGAGGAAAGGTTCCACAGCCATCAATGCCTGCAACTCTGAGACTCTTCTTGCTGAAGTTATTGCTAGGAGCAGAGCAGTTTTCAGTGGCAAGAATTTTAGATCAGCTATGCTGGCTGGTTCAAATGGAGGCAGTGTTAGTTTTTCTAAAACAAAGTTGAGGACCCAAGTATGTACTGGTGCTCTCCTAGGGGGTCTTATATTCTTTGCCCCTCTGAGGTACTGTCGTAGTACAGGATGTGAAAAAATAGGAGGATCCGTATTGTAATGAGCTGAAATGGCAGAGGCATGGATTTTAATAGATGAAAAAGATAGGCCTTTGTCCAACATCTCAGTTAGGTATTGCAAAATCTGAGGTATATTAGGGACCAGTGGGTCGAGCCCTTGTGCCTGGTTCCAAGCACAGAATCTCTTCCATTTTTCTGCATAAGATTTCCTAGTGCTGGGCCTCCTGGCTTCCAAAATTACATCCATAACAGCTTTAGAGAGAGGTGCAGTCTGAGTGGCTACATTATCTGCCATGCTGCCAGGTTTAAGGTTCTGAGTTGACTGTGCAGAATCTGATTGTTTTGCTGTGTCAGAAGATGAGGGATTTGAGGTAGAGGCCAAGGTGGGCCTTGGGTTAAAGTTTTTAGGACTGGGTACCAGTGCTGGCATGGCCAGTCTGGTGCAATCAGTATCATTTTTGGCCTCTCTTGTCTGACTTTTAGTAGCACCTTGGTGAGAAGAGGCATCAGAGGGAAGGCACAGACTGTCAGGTTTTTCCAGCTGAATGATAGAGCAGCCACTTTCCATGCTTGAGAGTGATAAGTCCTTGTGCAAAATTTCTGTATTTGGCAATTGTGAGGGGAGGCAAAAAGATCTATATCTGGGTGTCCCCATTTCCTTGTTATCATGTTGAACACTTGTGGATTTAGTTTCCAGTCGTGAGGATCCATGAGATTTCTGCTTAGTTTGTCTGCCAGTGTATTTTTTGTTCCTGGCAGGAATTGTGCTTGCAGATGTACCTGGTAGGTCAGTGCTGTGTTCCACAAAGTCATGGCTTGTCTGCATAGGGGGTAGGAATGTGTACCCCTTGCTTGTTTATGTACCACATAACTGTGGTATTGTCCGCCTTTATTAATAGTTGTCCTGGATGCATTAGGTCCTTGAAGGCTGTCAGGGCATTCTGTACAGCTAGCATCTCTTTTTGATTGACGTGAAGATGCATTTGCTCCTTGGGCCACGTGCCCTGAATACATTTTCCTGCCATATGTGCTCCCCAGGCATAATCCGATGCATCCGTTGTTATTGTCTGCCTGGCTGTAGGTAAGGTGAAAGGCTGTCCCTTGTTGTGGTGACAGGCCTGGGACCACCATCGAAACTCCTGTTGTAGGCAGGGAATCAAGGTTATGACAGTCTCTAGGCTGTGACAATGTGGAGTCCAAACACTTTTTAGATACCATTGTAGTTTCCTCATATGCAGTTTTGCATATGGAATTAGTAGAATGCAGGATACCATGAAACCTAGGGCCTGCAGAATTTTTCTTGCAGGGAGCTTGGTCTTTGTTGCCATCATTTGAAAGTAATGAGTCAGTTGCCTTTGTTCGTCTGGTGTGAGATAAGCCATCTGGGCAGTTGTATTTAAGCTTGCACCCAGGAATATTATCTCTTGAGAGGGCACTTGTTTTGATTTCTTTTTGTTTACTGTGTACCCTAGGCAAATCAGACGCCAGGTGCTTTAGAAGAATGTCCTTGCTCTCTGCTTGAATAAGGCAGTCGTCCAAGTAGGGATAAATTTTAATTCCTTTTTGTCTGCAAAATGCAATTACTGGTGCCAGGCATTTTGTGAAGACCCTGGGCGCAGTAGATAAGCCAAAGGGCAATGCAGAGAATTGGTAATGCATTGAGCCTGCTATAAATCTGAGGTATCTTCTGCACGATTGTCTGATTGGGATGTGCAGGTATGCCTCCTTGAGATCCAAAGTAACTAGCCAAGCATCCTTGCCCAGCATGGGCAGAAGTTGTTGAAGTGTTAACATTTTGAATTTTGGAACATCCAGAAAAGTATTCAGGATTGACAGGTCCAGTATTGGTCTCCAGGCTTTGTCTTTTCTGGGTACTAAGAAAAGTCTTGAGTAAAATCCTTGTCCCTGTTCTTCTTGTGGAACTTTTTGAATAGCTCCCATATCCATAAGAGCAGCAATCTGTTTTTGTGCCCATTGAATTTTTGTGCCCTTTGGTTTTTTGGCAAGTTTGGCATACCTTTTGGTTTTGGAAGCGTGTGGAAGTGGAACCTGTACCCCTGAGAAACTATATTCAGTAACCATTGGTCTTGGGTGATCATGTGCCAATTTTTTGAGAAAAATGCTAGCTTTCCCCCTAGGGGTGCTGTCAACTGGTAAGAGCTTGGCATTTGCAGAGGGAAGTCATTGTGACTGTTTCCTATAAGGTTGTGATTTGTCTTCTCCTCCTTTGGGGGCTGAAGCACCCCATTGTTTAGGTTTGTAGGAGCCCTGGGGCTGAGATCTGCCTCTTGGGTGTCTGTATCTGCCTCTTTGTGGCCTGTCAGACACTGGAAAGGACCAATTTTTTGAAGGCCAGTTTCTGCTAAATCTAGGTGGTTGAACTTGTAAGAAATCTTTCACCGTTTGCATTGACTTTGCTTTATCCTCCATTTTCTTTAACACCTCTTCTGCCTTAACACCAAACAAAGTATCATGCTGTAGAGGAGCATCCAATAATTTTACTTTAACATGGTCAGGTAAACTTTGTTCTTTCAACCAAGCATGTCTTCGAATTACTGAGCCTGTAACTGCGGCTCTACAAGAAGCCTCTAATGAATCAAAACCACATTGCAGAGTATGCTTTCCCACTTGTTTAACTGCATGCAATAAATCCTGCATTTCTTTACTGTCAGGACTTTCTATATTTGTAACTATTTTCTGCTTTAACAATGACATGAGATACTGTTGATATTTAAGCATGTGAAACTGACAGTTTAAAGCTCTTACAGCTAAAGTAGCAGAAGTGTAAACTTTTTCCCCCATTTGTCCAGAGCTCTGGAATACCTATCTGAGGGGACAGGATTTTTGGCAGTGGAAGCTTTAACCCCTTTAGGACCCTGAGAAATTGTTTCTGGGTCTGCAGCGGGTTTTTTATAAATAAATTTATGAGAGTCAGGGACCCTGTAGTACCTGTCTGGCTTTACTGGAGCAGGGGGTAAAGAATCTGGAGACAGACTGGATTCAGAAAAAACATCATCTACAATATCAAGCACAGGAGGGATAGCCAGGGGCCTGTGCTGAGGCAATAAAAGGAAATCTGGGCCTTTTCTTGGATTCTGAGTAATCCTGGCTTTCCCAATGGAAATGCTCCCTCATGGTGTGCAGGTTTCCCCAAAAGAATAATCCTCAGGCGGTGAGGCTGAAGGAATGGACTCTTCAGCATCAGAGTCCTCATAGGGAGGGAGGGAATAGCCCTGATCAGAAGAAGAATCAGAGGAAATGGAAGCCTGATCAGAGGAATCATAATCAGTGTCTTGCCTAGGCCTTTTGTCAGGAGGGGAATGGGAGCCCCTGATTAAAGTAATAAGGTCTTCAGCCATTTTAAGCATCTGTTTCTTTGGCATGGATGACTGTTCTGGAGAATGCTGTACTTGGTTCCTTGTCTTTAATGGTGTTTCTGACTTTGCCTTTGCCACTGTAGTAGCCTTAATTGTAAGCTGTGAAGGTCTGAAAACACCCTCAGAAGCCAGTGCCTGCTCAGCAGCTCCGGACCCATCTGAGGGTATAGTTTCCGTAGGCCCAATACCTTGAGTTTCCACAGGCCTCGGTGTCTCCATGTGGCTGTCGGTTAGGTCCTGTGGCTCTGAGGTAGCGGGTGTCAGGGGCTGCAAAAGTGCCCCACTGAGAACCGACGACTGGCCTAGAAGAGGCTTCGTCGTCGGTTTTGGACCTCGGATGCCTGTCTTTTTCTTTGTCTTTGCGTTTTTTTATACATTCCGGTCGTCAGTTGTTCCGACGACATTATATAATTAAATCTTCGTCCAAAACAATGTAAAGCAAAATCAAACCGACGTTTAATAGTGCGTTTATTGAATCTAGCACAAAACCGACAACTAGTAACGTCGTGGTCAGGGCCTAGGCAAGGAATGCAGTAAGAGTGAAAGTCCTTATGAGGTATTTGCTTCCCACAAGAAATACAATTATTAACTTTTACTGACATCGTTCTGGAGCAAGAAAAAGTTTCCCCAACAGGGTACTTAGCTTTATTGAAGACTTTGGTTCTGAAATTCAATTTTGAAAATCTCAGGAGTCGGCCGACCGGCACTTGCGAACTGCTTTTGCTTTGGGCACCGCGCAGCAAGAAAGACTGAAGAAAATGGCGTCGGTTGCAACTTTTATACCCCTGGCGCACTGACGTCAGGGAAGAGGCGACAGCAACCAACGCCGGACCAAGACTTTGGAACTCGGGCTGACTGCGGGTCACCTGCCAGCAGGATAACCCAAGTGTAATGACTGCAACAGTGAAACACGATGAACATCCATGAAAATACCAAGTTTCTTACATCTGCAAAGGTATTAGCTTTTTTTTTCCAATTAGCAAATTCTAATGGGAGCCAAGTCTACAAATGAAGGCAGCTGTACATTCTGATCTGAGTGAAACTGACAAAGACTCATTGCTGACTACTTCTACATGGAGACAAGCTGTCTGCATGTGCAAGTAATTAATTTTGAGAGTTCTAAGCATTCTTTGCTGAGGGAAATACAAAAGTTAAACAGTAGCAAGCAGTTCAGTGAAAAATAATGTTTAAAATTATGGGAAGTGAATAAGAGGTAGCAGCCTTAATACTTTAATGCATTTAATAAAACAGTGTGCAATTCAGTTTAATTCCTTCAGTCTTTAAGTTCAAGTCCTTTTCTCTGGACTAAAAGTTAATGTTTTCTGAAATCATACAAGCCATTTTTCACATCTGGGAGGGGAACAGAGATAAGAAATGAACAGACAGCAATCGGTGGAAGTGGAAACACAGGCTGTAGTATGCTCTTTAGCATGGGTAACTTTATTTTCAGGTTATTCAATTAGGAACACCACTGAACTGCTAAAGGTAACCGAATGAAACAAGAAAAATGTAAGAAACAAGAAAAATGTAAGAAACAATCTTCGGTACACCTCCACGGCTTTAGTTGCACTATTCTGAACAACTTTTTAAAAAAACCTTTAAAAACAAACTTTTAATAGAAACAGTAGTAATAAAAACAGCCACAGTCAAACTTTAGCATGGAGAGCTATAACAACAGATAAGCGCTTTCGGCAATGATCTTTCTTCAGATCATGATTTCTTCCTGCTCTCCTCCTAGAGTAAAAGTAAGAACTATCGAAAAACAAGCAGACAGCTTGAAAACGCTAAAGCAAATTCTCTCTCAGTTTACTGAAGCGCTTTTCGTCTTGCACATGTGGCAAGACTTCATCAGAAACTGAAAAAACTTCAACACAAACAATATATATACCCCCTTTTGTATCACATGACACTTCTAATTAGAACTTTGCCTCTTAAAGGCACATACCTGTTGTTACTACTTAAAACATTTTTTTAAAACAAATATAACTAACAGTATTTTAAAACACCTTGACTCAACTCTCCTTTAGAAATGTTTACCTGCCATAATAATAGAAATATACATACAGAATTCATATACTTAAAATACTTATGCCTCAAAATATCATGTTAACTTTAAAGATATAATATCACTTAGTTCTTTTTAACTTAGGGAAGTGTGGCATGTATAAATGCCAAATGTGCAATTACTGTAAATACATGAGTACAGGACAAGATATCAAAGTTAAAAATGCCAGGTTTAAAATCAAATTGAAGTATACGTGCCAGTCCAAATCTGTAGTTTATTTAGCTCAGTGCCACTTTTGTGCAGCGTTTTACGTAGGTAAAACGGATAGAAAGTTAAAAGAACGAGTATATGAACATTTATATAAAATAAGGACTCTTAATACGGACAATGCATTGGCTAGACACATTATTTCCCATCCACAACATTCATTTTTGTTTAAAGCAATTGATTCAGTTGTAGATGATAATCAGGGGGGCCCACTTACACTTTTGCTCGAGCAACTTGAGTTAAGTTGGCAAATATGTACTGGGGCAATGTTCTACCCGGGATTGAATGAGACAATATCTTTAACTAGTATTTTGAAGTTAAAAAATCTTAAACGTTAACTTGTGTATACATTTTCATAAAATGTGTTTAAATTTGTGACATTTGATTTTAATTGATTTGTATATACAAGTTTTTGACTTCATAGTGAACTAAGTAATATTATATCTTTAAAGTTAACATGATATTTTGAGGCATAAGTATTATAAGTATATGAATTCTGTATGTATACTTCTATTATTATGGCAGATAAAAATTTCTAAAGGAGGGTTGAGTCAAGGTGTATTAAAATACTCAATTATATGTGTTTTAAAAAAATGTTTTAAGTAGTAACAACAGGTATGTGCCTTTAAGAGGTAAAATTCTAATTAGAAGTGTCATGTGATACAAAAGGGGGTATATATTGTTTGTGTTGAAGTTTTTTCAGTTTCTGATGAAGTCTTTCCACATGTGCAAAACGAAAAGTGCTTCAATAAACTGAGAGAGAATTTGCTTTGGTGTTTTCAAGCTGTCTGCTTGTTTTTCGATAGTGTGTCTTTTTTTTTGTTCCTGCTTATAAAAGTAAGAACTAACCAGTGAGGGCTAGGATAGGAGACACACCTATCCATTATCTTATTAGCAAATTAACCAATGGCTGGTTTCCTAATGACCAGCCTCCTAGCTTGCACCAATAGGTACTCTCCTATTCTTAAGGATCGGCTTGCGTGATACTATGCTGTTCAGCCTAGGTGGCAGATCAGCCCTCAAATTCACAATCCAGCTAGTTTTGCATAGCTCAGTATGGTTGGTGATGTTTCCTTCCCCGACAGTATAGGGTACACATTGAACTACTTTAAAAATAAATCTATGTGTAGGTTGTGTAGAAATATGCAAGGCAAGTACATTCTTGAAATTTAAGTTCCGAATGTCCCAAAGATGAAGAAGTATTCTGTCTTTCAAGCACTGGTCAGTCTTGCCAATGTAAATAGCTTCACAATGGCAGCACGTCTCAAGATAGACTAAGTGTCGACTATTACAGTCTACATACACTTTAAAAACAGTTTTTCTTCGATTTAATATGTGCAAAAATGTTGCTATTATCAATGCGTGGGCAAGCTTTGCATCTTGTACATTTAAATGTCCCTTTCCTCCGAGATCTCAATATTTGGCAAAGACAAAGATGTTATATGTGAATGCTTCAAACAACCAAGTACATTTGTACCTGTTAATTCCCCAACAGTGCAACTCTCCCTATGGTTTTGTGAAAATGAAGTTGAAAAGATAAAGAGAGAAATCTAGTAAAGAGAGATTTCCATAATATTACTTTTCATGAAAAACAAGCACTTTTTCAACTCAAGGGGTGCGACGATCTTGTCATCAAACCGGCTGATGAGGGAGGAGCCACTGTGGTGATGGATTCTCTGTGGTACAAGAACAGAATGTTGAACATGCTGGAGGATGTCAATACCTATAAAAAGATTAATAATAGAGAACTAGATGTAATGGTCATGACCTTTCAGAGTAATTTACTTGACTTGCTTATGGAAAGACATATCTCTAAAGAATTGTTTGACTTCTTTGAAGTGACACAACCAACTATCCCAAGCATTAGTGGTCTACTCAAGGTTCATAAAGACCCTAATAATCCACCCCTATGGCCTATTGTAGCAGGAAGGGGCTGGTTAACTGAACCTTTGCCAATACTTGTGGAAAATGAGCTGAAGAAGGTGCTACCCAAAGCTGATTCAGTACTAAAAGACATGGGCAGCTTTTTGACAGATCTCTATGAGAAAACAGGAAGCTTGACCAATACTACGGATCTCAGCTTAGTTACAATGGACATCAATAGTTTGTTTACTGTGATTCCCAATACCTATGGGATTGAAGCAATTTGTGAGTACCTACACCGGAATGGCTTCAATGCTGATCTTTTGTGCTTCTTACTGGAGCTTATTCTAGAGAACGTTTTTGTCTATGACAGGGATTACTATTGGCAGAAATGGGGTGTGGCAATGGGCACACCCTGTGCTAATAGTTATTCCAATCTGGTACTTGCCTTTTCGGAAGAAAACAATGTCCTTACACATGATAACCCATGGCATCTGCAGCTATTGCACAATGCCCATTTTCTGGATATTTTTATCATGTGGCAAGGTGATGATGAACAGTTGGCACTGTTTACGGAGTTCTTAAACTCAAGTACCACTTTTTTGAAATTTAAGGTTAAATCTTCCAGAAGTGGTTTTCTAAATGCTGAATTATGATCTGGGACTTGATACCAACTTGTAAAGAAAAGGAACATGGAAGAACCATTATCTACATTGTAACAGCATGCATCCGAATCACATATTTAAGAACATCAAGGAGAATCGAGTACTTCGGATTTCTAGACTTTGTACTGATGATGCCTGTTTCAATCAAGAATGTCTTCAGCCCGAGGAGAACCTACAAGACAAAGGCTATAAAATGCAATATCTAAGAATTAAATCTGACCGTAATGAAATAAAGGAAGGAAAAGGTAGACCGTTCTATAAAAGAAAGGAACCCTTCAACAAGAATGTCAACAGCACAAAAGAGAGGAACAACACTTTGAATTGTGCACTCATATACAGCACAGATAAAGAGATTTGTGATATCCAGAGGCTTTGGCCAATACTTATGGAAGATGATAAAATAAAGCACACAGTAGGTAAGCATCCGAGGTTCACTTTTAAAAACGAGAAAAATATTAAAAGACTGCTCTGCAATAATGATGGATTTAGCTCTATAATGATCTCGGACAGGAAAGGGACATTTAAATGTACACGATGTAAAGCTTGCCTGCTCATTAATAGTAG
This sequence comes from Protopterus annectens, assembly GCF_019279795.1. Classification (NCBI taxonomy): domain Eukaryota; kingdom Metazoa; phylum Chordata; order Ceratodontiformes; family Protopteridae; genus Protopterus; species Protopterus annectens. Next base: position 736,308,992 of record NC_056734.1, on the reverse strand, counting down.
CAACACTTTTACACATCCTAAATCGAAGAAAAACTATGTTTTTAAAGTGTATGCAGACAGTAATAATCGACACAGTCTATTTGCGACTTGTGCCATTGCGAAACGTTTTACATTGGCAAGACTGATCAGTGCTTGAAAGATAGAATACTTCAACTTAGGGACATTCGTAACTTAGATCTCAAAAATGCACTTGCCATACATATTTCTACAACCTACACATAGATTTATTTTTAAAGTGGTTCAATGTGTACCCTATACTGTCAGGGAAGGAGACATCACAGACCATACTGAGCTATGCAAAACTATCTGAATTGTGAATTTGACGGCTGACTGGCCACCTTGAGTATCACTCAAGCCAATCCTTAAGAATAGAAGAGTATCTATTAGTGCAAGCTAGGAGGCTGGTCATTAGGAAACCAGCCATTGGTTAATTTGCTAATAAGATAATGGATAGGTGTTGTCTCCTATCCTATCCCTCATAGGTTAGTTCTTACTTTTACTCTGGGAGGAGAGCAGGAAGAAATCATGATCTGAGGAAGGCTCATTGTCGAAAGCGCTTATCTGTTTTTATAGCTCTCCATGCTAAAGTTTGACTGTGGCTGTTTTTATTAAAAGTTTGTTTTTAAATGTTTTTAAAAATACGTTCTTCAGAAAAGTGCAACTAAAGTCATGGAGGTGTACCGAAGATTGTTTCTTACATTATACTTTTATTTTTAGATTAGGTATTTCCTTGTAGTTTAGCTGTTGATTTGTGGCAATTGTTCCTATATGGAGGGTTAAACTTCATTTCTGAAGGTGTACATAGTTTTCTGTTTGTTCTAAGTTAGAGGAGGATGGAGTGTTCTAAAAACATATTTAGTTTTTTTCTGTTTGAGAGACGTCATTAAAACAAAATGTCTTGAAAAATGTGTCACGTTCAAATGGGGATGAGACAAAGCAACTGTATAAAAGATCCACCTGCCAAACAGTGTGTGCATGTAATACAAAAGTTGGAAATACATACTTAAAAAAACTCATGTACAATAGGCGGGAACAATACTTTTTTTTATCACAATGGCTATGATATCCATATTATCCTGGAATGTAAATGACTTTACAGATATAGACAAAAAGGAAACAGCATTCAATTATATTAAGACATTCAAAGTGCAAGTATCAGTGCTGCAGAAGGCACACTTGGAAAGAAATGAGTATATGAATTTGGCAAAGAAAGGATTTCAGAATGGACAGTCAACAGAGTATCGGAGACAAAGGAAAAGGGGATTAAGTACACTAACTGAGAGAAAGGCTCTAACACTAACAGAAGAACAGAAAAAGACAATAATGATAGATTTATGGTAGTAAGGGGCTATTGGCAGGGGAGGAAGATTACGCTGGCATGTATTTATAATCCAGTATTTATGCAACTTAAGAAAATTTTGGAAGAAATAATCTTCAGCAGGGTATATTACTTGTACGTGGGGACTAGAATTTGATTTCCAATAGTGAGGATGCATTGAGGGGACCCTAGAAGGGAAAATAAAACAAAGAGGATACATTTCTGAATACATTTGTGAAAATATTTGGTATTAAAATGTGAATTCATTAGTAGAAACTCGACAGAATCTGCATATTATTCTTCTTCAAGGTACAATAACTGGGTTAGAGACAAGACAGAATTTACAGTTCAAAGGAACATCTGTTTAATTGAAAGCTTCAACATACATCCAGTAACTACTTCAGATCAAGTACTGATAAAAACTAAGATAAAAATGCAGAGTACTTAAGTAAAAATGAGACGCTGGAGCTTTCCAACCTATTTGTTAAAAAGGAGGAATTTAAGGAATGGGTATTGGAAATTACTCCGGAGTTATTAAAGAAGATATAAAAATCTTCAGAAGTTACAGATAGTGTACAAGATAAAATGAAAATGGGGTAGAAATAAAACAGAAATAGATATGGTTAACAACTAATAGGAATTACTTAGAGGGGCTGACAAAGGTTATTGCAGAATAGGTCTCACAGAAGAGGAGAAGATGCAGAGTGCTAAAGAGAAAATAAGTGAATGTCTTTATAATACGTATCAGTTTTGAAAGACTGCTGTTAAATCAGCTATTTTCGATAACTACACAGCAAAAAAAATTTAGCAAAAGAACTTAGGAAACAGAAAGTAGAAAGGGTGTCACCGACTTAGGGAGCTTATGACTAGAACAAAACAACAGGGATCCTGTAAAGGTGTAGGACATATTCCAGAAGTTTTATGAATATTTTTATAAAACAGAAAAATGTGGAAATCATGAGAGAGCACAAATGGAAACATTTGTGCAAGACTTAATTATACCAAGGTTAGAGGTAGAGGAGGCTCAATAACAGTCAAGGCAGGATAAGAGGAGATAAAATGGTGATGTATACTCAATCCAGGAAAGCTTCTGGGAAAAGATTGCATTCCTTTGGAAGTTTGGAGGGAAGAAAGTGCTAAAGATTTGGAAGATTTTGTTTAACAGTATTTTAAAAGGAGGGGAAGCATCAACATTTTGGAAAAAAGCTGTGATGGCTGTAATACCTAAAGACAGTAAGGATCCACCAGACCTAACTTCATACAGGCCCATTTCAATGTTAAACCATGATTACAAATTATGTCTACACTCGTTAAAAGCATGACAAAGGTGCTGCCAACACTGATGGATATGGATCAATGTGGCTTTGTGGAAAGGAGGCAACCATTTGACAACATTAATAAAGCAATGATGACCCAGAGGGAAGCAGAATGTAAAGAAATACCACTATTGCTGGTGGGTCTTGCACAGAAAACAGTCAAAAGAGTAAGCTAGAGTTTTGAGTAGGGTAATGGAAATATTTGCATTCTCTGATACACTACTACAGTTAATTAGGGGGATTTATGAAGGATTGAAGGCAAAAATTAAAGTGGGTGGGGGGTTTGTCTCTGATTAGATACATTTGAACTGAGGAATCCTGCAGGAGTGTCCTCTTTCCCCTTTGCTTTATGTTTACAGACACTGGCAAAGAAAATAAGGGACTCAGAAATGCAAATATATGACTGGTATGCTAATCTAGAACAGTTGGCTTTTTTGCAGATGGTGTTTTGTAAATGGTAAATCCATAAGAGGATACCTCGGTGTTGTGGAACATTTTGAGGCAAGTTCAAGTCTTTTCAGGACATAAAATGAATTAAAACAAAGGCTATAACTGTAAATTATGTACCCATACATGAATTGGTTCAGCAATACTCAAGGGGATGTGAATATGGATTACACAGGCGTCTGTTACATCAGCTATGTGGGAAGGTAAACTACAAGTTCTTGTTTATGGACATAGATACAAAGAAAAAAGCAGCGAAAATGTTTTTAGTCCCTTTAGTTTTATATACAGGTCAGTCATATTTTTATCAACCAGAGGAGAAGTTGTGAACAATTATTAATAAAGAGTTGAAGCAATTTATCTTACAGGGGAAGAGGGCAAAAGTTAAGCGGAATAAAATGATCCTTCCAATAGAACAAGGTGGTTTGGGATAACATGATTTGAAGGGATATTTTACAGCTAGACAGTTAAGGCTCATATATAGAACACAAGCAGAAAGTTTGAATCCAAATTGGAAAGGGATGATGATGAAGTAGGGGGACCTTCAACAAATAAAGAGAAAGTGGGGTTTTGAATGCAGATGCTCAAGGAGAATAATGACCATGATAAATATTATATTCATACAGTAGCAGAAAGTATTCCAAGGACTAAGGCAACAACAGAATGGATAAAGGAGATTTTGCCAATAGGGATAACTGCAAGTAGAGGTACATAAAGTAGGAAAGAGGGGGCGTGGAATTTACTGGAAAAAATGGCAAAAGAACCAAGATATTGGGAGCAAATAACTAAAGCAGGAAAGGTAACAGAGTGGGATGAGGCCAAGAAGACATCTGGACTGCAGTCTACAGCATACCTCTCAAATGTCCCATATTTGATGGAAAGTTCCATTTTGGGGCTGATAACAAGAGGGTACCATGAATTCCCAAGTAGCCTCTTTAAATTCGGAATTATTTTTCACTTTTAAATTTACATCATCACGCAGTGCCAGCATGCCCTGGGGTGTGTCATTAATGTGCAAAGATGAATGTGATTACATCAGAGCCACAACAGTGCTGCGAATGAGCAGCTAGCACTCAAGAGCGTAAACAATAAGCAAGCAAATGTTATCAGGCAAGTAACAAACTTTGAGCAACTGCTAGTATGCGGCACAGTGCCAAACACATTGGTGGAAGGTTTTCTGAAGTTTTACTATACCTGGACCCTCTATAATATAGTTGGATAGTCAGGAAAGAAAAGAAGAATTAGAATGACAGATTCCTAAACAGATGCAAGCCAGCTAGTCATGACTAACCCAGGATGTCACAGGAAGCAAAATACTGGTCCACTCCACACCACTACCAGGAAGACAAGATTGTAAATTAGTAAGTAACACTGAAAAATAACCCAAGCCACACAGGAGAAAAAATATTATGGATATTATGGGACTGGATATACAAGGTTTAATGGGCTAGAAGCAAGGTTTCTCTGAGTGTGTTGCAGGGTGATATTTTAAGGTGCTGAGAAAGTGGTTTTACAAAAAAAATATTGTATGCTACTACCTAATTGCTGACTGTAGTAAGTCAAACATGTAGATTAAACTATAAATTTGAATTCACAATGGCACTGAATTTGTATCTCCTATAACATTGTAAGCAGATGAAATATTCTTTACCATTTTAGAATAATGTTTATATATAGAATAGTTATGTAAGAACTTACCATAACCTTAGATATCCTTCTCTTCTATGTTGCAGTATTCATAACAGTAGGGAGTTGCTGCTTGCAGTGCCACCGTCTGACCAGTATACCAAAGTCTTTGTTCCAGGAGGGTACGTGTGACGTCTGTTATCAGGGCCATAAACTGACGTAAGGTATAAAAGTGACGTCTGCACATACCCTCATCAGAAATGTTTTGCCACATACAGAGTGCCTGTGAGGTTTGACCAGGAGGGTCCTAGTATGAGACCCTTAGACTTACATGTAGGCCAGTCCCAGGGCAGTAGGATGGCTGTGTAGGTTGACACCAGGAGAGATGATGGCAATGTGCCCACAGGTGATACCTGGGATAGTAGTCAGAAAGAGACAGGTGGATGGGATTGAATACTGCAACACAGAAGAGAAGGACATCTAAGGTTATGCTAAGTTCTTACACAACTATTCTATGTTGCAGTATTCATAACAGTAGGGAGAGTACCAGAGCTTTAAGTATGAACCTGGGAGGAGGAAGGGGTCCTGTGGTCAAGTAGTCCCTGTAGGATAAAGTAGAATTCGAACCAACAACCAAATACCAATAAAAACTTCGTCCCAACACGTTTTTAAAGGCTTTATTGACCAACATCCACCAGATTGAGCGCTTTCATCTGCCCTAAGTAGATTTCTTCAGAATACTTCATAATCAGTGCCACACATTTTTATACTGTTCTTAAACTACATAATTATTCAATTAAATTAAAATTATACAATTAGTCACTTAAAAAACCTAAAACTTTTAACCCTTCGGTAAATTCCTACATTTCTTTCGAAATTTAGATGTTAAAGTGTTGAAGTGCAACTGTGCATATAAATACATGAAATTCTAGCATTTTAAAAAACAATTATTCACTTTGTGCAGAATTATTCTTAGTATGAATATAAATAACAATAAAAATCTGTATAAAAAATGAACATAATTAAATTTCATTAAGGTCAACCGTGTAAAATTCATTGTTAGTTAACCTGTTTCATGTTTTTTTAAAAATATGCTCATATTAATTAACACTAAAAGTTATCTTAATCTTAATATTTGTATGTGTGTTGTATATATGAGGGTTTAAAAACTGTATTGTACAGATTATGGTAATCTAATAATGTTACCAGAAGGCCAAGGAATCGACAACCATAACAAGCATTCAAATATTATATATTTTATATATATAAGAAAAATATACACAAAATACAATATAAATGTAAAAATGAAAATATTAATGGAAAATAAAATAAAATAAAATTAAAATTGAAAAATAAACTGTTGACATATGGAATGTAAAATGTGAAAGAGGAAAGGGAGAACACTTTACCAACATATTTGGTGTTTTTTGTGTGTATAAAAAACATGTTTTTAAACTGTGGCAGCCTTGTCCACAAGAATAGCTTTGATGTTAATATATTCATTGAGACCAGGCCTAAAATTTGATTTCAGTCTCAACTGCCATTTAATCTCTTTAACTAGTAAGTGGTTTTTCAAATCACCTCTATCCTTATCCATTTGAATGGTTTCTAAAATGGCAAATTTGAAACCCACAAAACCCACACATTCCACAGAGTGTTTGTAAAGGGCACTCGTCTCTTTTTTAGTCTTAATGTCATTGATGTGCTCAGATACTCTCTCTTTGAGTGCCCTCTCTGTTTTGCCTCGTAAAAGGCTGTACATGTGTCGCAGGTGGCTAAATAAACTAACATTCTAGTGTAACAGTTGCCCTTGCTAAAGGATACCTTACTATTAAGACCATTACTAAGTACTGTACCCTCTGCCTCATTAATATATCTACATTGTCGACAACTGCCACATTTAATGGTACCTTTCCTTGCTTTTTTGTCAAAATCAAATTTTCCTCTCTCAAATAACCTCTTGAAATTCATACCTGTCTTATATGTCAAAAGTGGTTTATTCCCCACTATATCATAAATTTCCTTATTAGTCTTTAAAATAGACCAATTTTCCTCCATTATTCTAGTAAAATGTTCTGAAAATTCATTGTATTCTATAATACATGCTTTAGGGAAGTTCTTCGTGTTAGTATTTAAATGTTCTTTACAAATACATTTCTGCCCCAGCAGTGGTTTATATTTCAACCCCCATCCTAGGTAAACCTCTTCCAAGATTTCACCAATAAGTTCAATAGGATAGCCTCTTTCTAAAAATGCTTCCATCAAAAATCTAAACTCAGGTAATAGGTCCTCTCTTTCGGAGGTCATTCTTGCAACCCTAACAGCCTGCCCTTTGATGACACTTTTCTTTTGATGGCAAGGATGTTGGCTGTTGTAATGGAGGTAAGAGTTACACCAGGTTTCTTTACGAAATACATTGGACTTAAAACCTTTTCCTTTTTTACTTAACTTTATGTCTAGGTAAGTAATGACCTGATCCTGGACCTCATGGGTGAAGGACAAAAAACTAGAAGTTCCATTTATATATTTAATAAAATCTTCCACTTTCTTTCCATGACCATCCTCCCAAATGAGGAAGATGTCATCTAAAAACCTGAAGTATACCTTTATGTTCTTCATAAATATACTTGTGAAAACTTTTCCTCCTCCCATCCAAGGAGAACCAAATTGTAAATGGGGGCACAGGCTGCCCCATGGCCCTCCTATAGTTTGTCTATAATATTTACCCAAAAGGCTATAAAATTATTATCCAGAACTATTTCTGTCATTTCCAACAACAATAATTTTTCATCTAAAGTGGCCTCTAAATATTTATGGACCATTTTTCAAAAATTCAAATCCTTCTGTTCTGGGAATACAGGTAAAAGGTCCTTAACATCAATTGTAACCATTTTACTTGTTTCAGACCATATTTCTTCATTAATTTTACCCAAAAGTCCCATGAATCTTGTATTAAATGTTCCTGCTTATTTACTACATTTTAACTTTTGGTCTATAAAAGCGGCCAATGGATGCGTTTTAGAACCTTTTGCCGATACTATAGGACGGAAGGGGGGTTTTTGTATATCTTTGTGTATCTTTGGAATACCAAAGAATTGAGAAATACAAGGATACTTTTGTTTCAAAAAATTGTATGTCCCATTTTCAATTCTGTTTTCTATAAGGTATTCCTCTAGTAATGAGTCTATCATCCTATAAGCCATTTGAATCTCATTAAATGAACAGGTTTCATAAGTTTCACCAGAATTTAACATGCTTAATAAAACCTCATTATACACTTTTGTTCAAAAATAACAACCCCCCCACCTTTGTCGGGTTGCATGAACCTCAAGTCTCCATTTTCCTTAAGTGAATTAAGAAGTTCATTTTCTTTTTGTTTCAAGTTGTTGTTTTGGACCATTTCTTTTGGCTATATGTTTTGTATACCTCATTAGTTACTATATTCTCAAACATGTAAATAACAGGGTGCAAGGGGTTGTAGACACTACTTCTTTTTAAGCTTTGAGGGATATTGCCTATATTACTCATAGAGGGACTAACCTGTTCATTTGTGTTGTTACTTTTAAATAGTTCACCCTGTTTGTTCAACAGACTTAGATTTAACTTCCTCAAATATATTTTTAACTCTGTCAAAATATTTGCTAAGTCTCCAGGGGTAGACCTAACAAACTTGAATCCCTTTGAAAACAATTCAAAATGCTCTTTTTCTAATTTCATGTTCACGTAATTATGTATCTTATATCCCTTATACTGGAATGTAATTCCATTTTTCTCCATTTTAATTGTGTCTACTTCCCTCTCCTTCCCATCCTTTTCCATGCAAAATCGCTTCCACCCATTTGCTCCTGTGGACATAGGTCCGATGGGTTCCGTTGCTTGCTTGCTATCCTTTCTGATCTCCGTGGTCCTCCGTTGGCCTTCTGGTAACATTATTAGATTACCATAATCTGTACAATACAGTTTTTAAACCCTCATATATACAACACACATACAAATATTAAGATTAAGATAACTTTTAGTGTTAATTAATATGAGCATATTTTTAAAAAAACATGAAACAGGTTAACTAACAATGAATTTTACACGGTTGACCTTAATGAAATTTAATTATGTTCATTTTTTATACAGATTTTTATTGTTATTTATATTCATACTAAGAATAATTCTGCACAAAGTGAATAATTGTTTTTTAAAATGCTAGAATTTCATGTATTTATATGCACAGTTGCACTTCAACACTTTAACATCTAAATTTCGAAAGAAATGTAGGAATTTACGAAGGGTTAAAAGTTTTAGGTTTTTAAGTGACTAATTGTATAATTTTAATTTAATTGAATAATTATGTAGTTTAAGAACAGTATAAAATGTGTGGCACTGATTATGAAGTATTCTGAAGAAATCTGCTTAGGGCAGATGAAAGCTCAATCTGGTGGATGTTGGTCAATAAAGCCTTTAAAACGTGTTGGGACGAAGTTTTATTGGTATTTGGTTGTTGGTTCAATTCTACTTTATCAGTCTGTTTTTTGGAAACTTCGTACAACCATTGTGGTAATAAGTCGTTCAATTCGTTCACCTTTCTACTTTATATCAGTGCCTTGACATGGAAGTGAGTTTGAATGATTCTACTCTTGTTGGACTTGACGTGATCATGAATGATAGTGCGAACTTGTTACAGACTCAAAGAGAGGTCTCCCAGCTTAGAGAGGAGCTTATCCGTGGGGACCTAACCAAGTTGATTGAACTATTTTCGCAGGATGACAGAGTTACAGGAAGAAAAGTGCAGGAGAACGAGAATGCCGTTGCCGTTGCCAGTACCTCTATGCGCCCAATGACGTCATCTCCACGCTCGGATCCAGAGAGTAATGGTGGGTTGAACAGAAACGACGGGGCAGAAGAGTAAACAAAGCGGTTCCAACGTAGAAGGAAGGTTAACTGTGAACCAAGGAATTAAATCTACAACGGAAAACAGGGGACTGTCGAAATTTAACAAAAACACAAAAGGTACTGTAAATTTTAATGTGCAAGCCACTGATCAAACGGCAACAAGTTCAAATAAGGCACGACAATCTGTTCAAATGCTGGACAATAATGCATCTAGTTTTAAAGACATTCTTGAAAAAGTGTATGTATTTGATAAATCTATGAATGTGGAACGTGATATACCACAATTTACAAAAGAAAAGGTTTATAGAAGGAATGAAGAAACATTACAGGATAAGATATATCGTTTAGAAAAAATGCTATATAAATACAAATGCATTGAGATTGATAACAATTATTTACACCAATGTTTGATTAAACAAGTAGTCCCTCAGGGACTAAGATTTTATAAGTACCCTTTTGGTATTCACTATAGTGAAGATGTATTGTTAGAATTTTATTAGTTTTGATGACTGTGGTTTTAGTTGATAACAAAGCTTATAAAACACAATGAATTGCAACTGAAGAAAATGTTATATGACGTCAACTGTGCTCAAACTGAAATTGTGAATGATTTAGCTTTTGAACAACATGAGGGTTTATATGTTAGAATTTTGAAGAGAGTAGAAAATAAGGTAGAAAAAGTATATCAGAGGAAGCAGGGTAAACTATTGAGAGACATTGAGCAGTATAAAAAAGGTAAAAGTTACCCAACTCCTTTTCAAAAAGTTTGGAAACAGAATGAAGGCCAAGGAAAAAGGAAAGATAGGAATAATTTAAATGTTAATGAAGGCTGGGGCAACAGGAGAAGTGAAGTATTTGAAAGTTATGAACAAGGAAGATACTAATAGGAGAAATGGTCCTTTAGATGAGTTAGATTCATTCCCCGAAACAACAGAAGTTTTTTTAGGACCACGGAGATCAGAAAGGATAGCAAGCAAGCAACGGAACCCATCGGACCTATGTCCACAGGAGCAAATGGGTGGAAGCGATTTTGCATGGAAAAGGATGGGAAGGAGAGGGAAGTAGACACAATTAAAATGGAGAAAAATGGAATTACATTCCAGTATAAGGGATATAAGATACATAATTACGTGAACATGAAATTAGAAAAAGAGCATTTTGAATTGTTTTCAAAGGGATTCAAGTTTGTTAGGTCTACCCCTGGAGACTTAGCAAATATTTTGACAGAGTTAAAATATATTTGAGGAAGTTAAATCTAAGTCTGTTGAACAAACAGGGTGAACTATTTAAAAGTAACAACACAAATGAACAGGTTAGTCCCTCTATGAGTAATATAGGCAATATCCCTCAAAGCTTAAAAGAAGTAGTGTCTACTACCATACACCCTGTTATTTACATGTTTGAGAATATAGTAACTAATGAGGTATACAAAACATATAGCCAAAAGAAATGGTCCAAAACAACAACTTGAAACAAAAGAAAATGAACTTCTTAATTCACTTAAGGAAAATGGAGACTTGAGGTTCATGCAACCCGACAAAGGTGGGTGTTGTTATTTTCGAACAAAAAGTGTATAATGAGGTTTTATTAAGCATGTTAAATTCTGGTGAAACTTATGAAACCAGTTCATTTAATGAGATTCAAATGGCTTATAGGATGATAGACTCATTACTAGAGGAATACCTTATAGAAAACAGAATTGAAAATGGGACATACAATTTTTTGAAACAAAAGTATCCTTGTATTTCTCAATTCTTTGGTATTCCAAAGATACACAAAGATATACAAAAACCCCCCTTCCGTCCTATAGTATAAAGGTTCTAAAACGCATCCATTGGCCGTTTTTATAGACCAAAAGTTAAAAAATGTAGTAAAAAAGCAGGAACATTTAATACAAGATTCATGGGACTTTTTGGGTAAAATTAATGAAGAAATATGGTCTGAAACAAGTAAAATGGTTACAATTGATGTTAAGGACCTTTTTACCTGTATTCCCAGAACAGAAGGATTTGAATTTTTTGAAAAAATGGTCCATAAATATTTAGAGGCCACTTTAGATGAAAAATTATTGTTGTTGGAAATGACAGAAATAGTTCTGGATAATAATTTTATAGCCTTTTGGGTAAATATTATAGACAAACTATAGGAGTGGCCATGGGGCAGCCTGTGCCCCATTCATAATTGGTTCTCCTTGGATGGGAGGAGGAAAAAGTTTTCACAAGTATATTTATGAAAAACATAAAGGTATACTTCAGGTTTTAGATGACATCTTCCTCATTTGGGAGGATGGTCATGGAAAGAAAGTGGAAGATTTTATTAAATATATAAATGGAACTTCTAGTTTTTTGTCCTTCACCCATGAGGTCCAGGATCAGGTCATTACTTACCTAGACATAAAGTTAAGTAAAAAAGGAAAAGGTTTTAAGTCCAATGTATTTCGTAAAGAAACCTGGTGTAACTCTTACCTCCATTACAACAGCCAACATCCTTGCCATCAAAAGAAAAGTGTCATCAAAGGGCAGGCTGTTAGGGTTGCAAGAATGACCTCGAAGAGGACCTATTACCTGAGTTTAGATTTTTGATGGAAGCATTTTTAGAAAGAGGCTATCCTATTGAACTTATTGGTGAAATCTTGGAAGAGGTTTACCTAGGATGGGGGTTGAAATATAAACCACTGCTGGGGCAGAAATGTATTTGTAAAGAACATTTAAATACTAACACGAAGAACTTCCCTAAAGCATGTATTATAGAATACAATGAATTTTCAGAACATTTTACTAGAATAATGGAGGAAAATTGGTCTATTTTAAAGACTAATAAGGAAATTTATGATATAGTGGGGAATAAACCACTTTTGACATATAAGACAGGTATGAATTTCAAGAGGTTATTTGAGAGAGGAAAATTTGATTTTGACAAAAAAGCAAGGAAAGGTACCATTAAATGTGGCAGTTGTCGACAATGTAGATATATTAATGAGGCAGAGGGTACAGTACTTAGTAATGGTCTTAATAGTAAGGTATCCTTTAGCAAGGGCAACTGTTACACTAGAATGTTAGTTTATTTAGCCACCTGCGACACATGTACAGCCTTTTACGTAGGCAAAACAGAGAGGGCACTCAAAGAGAGAGTATACGAGCACATCAATGACATTAAGACTAAAAAAGACAAACACTCTGTGGAATGTGTGGGTTTTGTGGGTTTCAAATTTGCCATTTTAGAAACCATTCAAATGGATAAGGATAGAGGTGATTTGAAAAACCACTTACTAGTTAAAGAGATTAAATGGCAGTTGAGACTGAAATCAAATTTTAGGCCTGGTCTCAATGAATATATTAACATCAAAGCTATTCTTGTGGACAAGGCTGCCACAGTTTAAAACATGTTTTTATACACACAAAAACACCAAATATGTTGGTAAAGTGTTCTCCTTTCCTCTTTCACATTTTACATTCCATATGTCAACAGTTTATTTTTCAATTTTAATTTTATTTTATTTTATTTTCCATTAATATTTTCATTTTTACATTTATATTGTATTTTGTGTATATTTTCTTATATATATAAAATATATAATATTTGAATGCTTGTTATGGTTGTCGATTCCTTGGCCTTCTGGTAACATTATTAGATTACCATAATCTGTACAATACAGTTTTAAACCCTCATATATACAACACACATACAAATATTAAGATTAAGATAACTTTTAGTGTTAATTAATATGAGCATATTTTTAAAAAACATGAAACAGGTTAACTAACAATGAATTTTACACGGTTGACCTTAATGAAATTTAATTATGTTCATTTTATACAGATTTTTATTGTTATTTATATTCATACTAAGAATAATTCTGCACAAAGTGAATAATTGTTTTTTAAAATGCTAGAATTTCATGTATTTATATGCACAGTTGCACTTCAACACTTTAACATCTAAATTTGAAAGAAATGTAGGAATTTACGAAGGGTTAAAAGTTTTAGGTTTTTTAAGTGACTAATTGTATAATTTTAATTTAATTGAATAATTATGTAGTTTAAGAACAGTATAAAAATGTGTGGCACTGATTATGAAGTATTCTGAAGAAATCTGCTTAGGGCAGATGAAAGCGCTCAATCTGGTGGATGTTGGTCAATAAAGCCTTTAAAAACGTGTTGGGACGAAGTTTTTATTGGTATTTAGTCCCTGTAGGATAGTCCAGGCAAATCCTGCTCTAGCACGGCATGCTATGTCCAGCTTGCACTGTTTGGTGAAAGTATGTACTGAGGTCCAAGTAGCTGCTTCTAAAATGGAAGGGGAGTCTATGCCTTTGAAAAAGGCAGCAGAGGAAGCAGCTGCTCTGGTAGAATGGGATTTAATATTACCTTGTAAGGATTTCTCATGGTGGGAGTAGCACAAGGAAATGGACTTAAGAGATCCATGAGGTAATGGTTTGCTTAGATATAGCTTTCCCTAGGGCTCTGGGATGGAAGGAAATAAATAACTGATCTGACTTCCTGATATTTTTGGTTTTGTCTAAGTAGTATTGAAGTTGTCTGTGTACATCCAGGGAATGTAGGGTCCTTTCTGAGGCATTTTGTGGATGAGGATAAAAACTGGTAGGTTAATGGATTGACTCAATGAGAGTTCATTAACTACCTTGGGCATGAAGGAAGGGCTGGTCCTGAGGACTACTCTGTCCTTGTGGGAAGCAAGGTAGGGAGAGGTGGCCATAAGGACTTGGATCTCTGAGACCCTCCTGGCGGAGGTGAGGGCTACTAGCAGGACTGCTTTCAATATGCAAAGTTTCAGGGAAACTGTGTGTGCTGGTTCAAAGGGGGGGCAAGGTTAGCTTTTCTAATACAAAGTTTAGGTCAGACGGAGGAGGGATGGGTTTTCGTGGGGGTTTGATGTGGAGGACTCCCTTCAGAAAAAGTTTGACTTCCAGTCTGGATGCCAGAGGGGGTGAAATGGGCAGAATGGCAGACAAATGGACTCTGACTGAAGAATATGTTAGTCCTGATTGGGTAGCTCACACAAGTAGGATAGAATCCTTGGAATGGGGGTAGTGAGGGGGTCCTGGTTGTTCCTATGACACCAATTGGAGACTCTGTGCCACTTAGCTACATAGTTTCTCCTAGTGCTAGGTTTTCTGGCCTCCTGCAGAACACTGAATACGTCCTCTGAATAAAGGTGTCTGTAAAGGATTAGAATCCTATCACCCATAAGGTCAATTTTAGATCGTTTACCTGTGGGTGTATTAGGGATCCTTTGTTCTGTGTGAGTAGGTCTAGACGGCGGGGTAAACCTGTGGTGATTGCCCTTGGCTAGAGAATGTAGACGGGAGAAACCAATGCTGTCTTGGCCAAAAGGGGGTCACCAGCAAGATTTTTGCTTTGTCCTTCTGAATTTTTAGGAGGACTTTTTGAATTAGAGTGAAGTGGGGGAGGTGTACAGATACTCCCCCCCCCCCCATGAGAAGGAGAAGGCATCCACTTTCCAAGCTTGTGGATGCGGGTTCCTTGTGCAGAAGTTGGGTATCTGCCTGTTGAGTGGGGAAGCAAATAGGTCTCTTGCGGAATACTCCACCTGTGTATCAAGTCTAGGAAAACCTCTCTCTGAAGCATCCATTCGTGAGAGGGGGCAGAGGTTCTGCTGAGTGTGTCTGCCATAACATTCTGTGCTGAGGAGATATACATGGCTAACAAGTGGACCCTGAGAGAAGTGGCTAGATCCCTTATCCGGATGGCCAGGCTGCATAGTGGGTAAGACCTGGTCCCCCCTTGCTTGTTTATGTACCACAGGACAGTCATATTTGTATGTGATTACTTTTAGGGTTCCTGGCAGGATAGAGGACTTGAATGTTAGAAGGGCTAAAAGCAGTCCCCTCATTTCCTTGATGTTGATGTGATCGTTTTTCATTTGAGTACACCATTTTCCTTGTACAGAGAGGTGCAGTTGGTTTGTTTGTAACACTGCACCCTAGCCCAAACCTGAAGCATCTGTGGATAGCTGTTGCTGTGGTGCAGGAATCTGAAGGTGGGACCCTGGGTTGGAATGCATTGCAGATAACCACCAATGGATCTTCTTTTTTTTAGGCACAGGAGAAGTGGAGAGTCCAAGGGTTGGGAATGTTGGGTCCACAGGTTTTTTTTTAACACCCATTGAATTTTGTGCATGTGGAGTTTTGCCAAAGGCAGCATGGATATTAGGGATGCCATGTGGCCTAACACTCTCACGAATACCAGAGCTGTCAGGGCGTTTTGGGTAAGGATCTGACTGATGTACAGGCAGAGTTCCTGACTCCTTTGGTTTGGGATGAAGGCTTTCATGCAGTCTGTGCCCCAGGAAAATCATGTCCTGTGATGGGATCAGGTGAGATTTTTCTACATTTATCATGAACCCCAGAAGAGAGAGGGTGTTCAACACCTGTTGTAAATGAAGAAGTAGGAGATGGTGGTCTTGAAGGATGAGTAAGTCGTCCAAGTATGGGTATATTTGTATACCCTGGCTCCAGCAATGGGCAATGAAGGGGGCCAGCACTTTGTAAACACTCTTGGGGCAGTGGAGAGACCAAAAGGCAATGCAGACAATTGAAAATGACGGCAGCCTACTGAAAATCTGAGGAATTTCATGTAATCTGGATAGGTCTCCAAGGACCCTCTTTCCTTGGTACCAGAAACATTCTGGAATAAAAACCTGTGTTTCTTTGAGAGGTGGCCACTGGTTCTATGGTGCCTTGATTTAGAAGTTGATGAATGATGGGTGGGAACCGGTTTATTTGGTTTTTTGGTGGTTGAGAAATACCTTGGAAAGGTTGGAGCATCCACCAAGTCATGTAATATCCTCTCTGGATGATGGAGAGGACCCATTGTTCTGCTGTTAATCTCCACCAGGAAGGAAGGGAGAAGGTGAGTTGAAGGGATAAGGGTGTTGCTGGATGCAAAGGGGGGGGTCACAGTGGAAGAGGCCTGGAGTGGTCAAGTTGGCTCCAAAAGGGTGTGGTAGAGGAGTTGGAGGTAAATCTTGGAGTAGAAGTCTTCCTCAGCCCTTTGACTGTGACACTGAATGAAGGTTCTGAAATTCTTTACCCTTCTCTTGGAGAGATTAGAGAAGCTCAGCAGAAGCTTGCCCGAAAAGGGCCTTATTTGTCCAAGGGTGCATTCAGTAGTTTAGTTTGAACATCCATGGAGAGGGGCTGTAGCCTTACCAAAGAGTAACGTCGAAGCACTGATCCAGAAGCAGCAGCTTTGGATAAAGCTTCCACAGCATCATAGCTGCACTTAATAGAGTGCCTGGTCACTTAGGATGCTGTGGAGAGAAGTGAATTTCGTTGTGCTCTGACAGGGGAGTCCTGAACCTCAGACAGAAGGGTAGACGCTTTAGAAATGGTATCTAGGACATACCTTGCCATGTGGGTTTGGTAGTTTAGGGCCCTGATGGCCACAGTGGAGGAGGTATACACCTTTTTGCCTGTCCAGTACATAAATTTACTATCTTTATTAGTTGGATAAGAGCAGTAGAAGGTACTTGTCTGGATGTCTTATCTCCAGAAACAGCTAGAACAGCTGGGTATGCTGGGAGGGTTCTTGAAAAGAAATTGTGTGTCTTGGGGGACCCTGTAAAATCGATCAGGTCATTTAGCTGCTGGGGGTTGGGAGTCAGGAGACTGTGAAGCAGCTAGGAAGGCATCCTGCAAAGAAGGCAGTAAGAGAGGCACAGCTGAGGGAGATGGTTGCTCCATTTGCAAAAGGTCAAAGTACCTTTTCGTGGAGTCTGAAACCTCAGAGGCCTGCCACTTAAAATGTTCCCTCATGAGGGAGATAGTATCCCCAAAGCTGAATTCTTCTCCTGGGGATTCAGGAGAAATAGGGTCCTCCTCTTCTGGAGTAATGAATTCCTTGGGGGATTAAATTTGTGTTTCCTAGGAGAAAGACTCAGAAGAGGAGTAATCTTCCTCAGATATATGGAGGGGTGGTTGAGGTGAGTGAGTAGGGGGAAGTTGCTGTGATTGTAATGCCTGAAAGGCCTTAAACAGACTTTGAGAGAAAGATTCCCAACCAGGCATCTGTGGAGGCTCAGATTGCCTGTTTTTTTGTTTCTTTTTCAAGGGGGCTGAAGGAGCAGTCAGAAATGAAGTGGACGTCGGCCTAGCATGAATAGGAGGAGCAGGAGCTTTTGAAAATGCGAGCTATGGTTCCCCTCCACCATCAGACTCTGATGGCTGAATTACCTCAGCGGACGTACCTTCGGTATCCTGCGCCCCGGCTTCCATTAAGGTTCCCGGGCCTGCTTTGGTAACCATCATCTGAACAGACTCTGGGTCTTCAATCACCTCTAGAGCCTGCTCGGACGCCTAAGGCAAAGCATGGGATTCGGGCCTAACTTTTTTCGCCTTCTTCCGAGGTGGCTCGCTGGAAGGGCCTATTCCTCCCTCCATGCGTAAAGCCAAGCATCGGAGTCTTTGGTTCTCAAGATATAGATTCAAAGCCACTAATCAGCTATGTAGAGTCTTGGGGACAAACGACTTACAAATCGAACAGGATGTATGGTCGTGGGCCTTGCCTAGACAAAAAACACACTTATCGTGTGTGTCCTTGTGAGGAATTTGTCTCCCACAAGCACACCTCCCTTTCCTAGCTGACATGAAAGTTTAAACAGTATGCAAAATAAGCAAAAAAAAAAAAAAAAAAACATTGGGCACTTAGCTGTTATGGTCAAAAGTGGTCATCTGGTCTTTAACGATCTGGAATTCAGTCATCTGAAGAAACGCGATGCAAAAGTGGAACTGGCAAACGGGTGTTCGATGATCACTGCAGCAGAAAAATTCTGATGAGGGTACGTGCAGACGTCACTTTTATACCTAATGTCGGTTTATGGCCCTGGTAACAGACGTCACCCATACCCTCCTGGAACAAAGACTTTGGTATACTGGCTGGACGGTGGCGTTGCAAGCAGTAACTCCCTACTGCTATGAATACTGCAACATCAGAATAGAAGGACATCAAGTTATGTTATGATCGCTGTAAACATGGCAACATCTTGCCACTTACCAGTGCGGCATTATATGTTTGTCTTTTGAGCTGCAGCATATGTGCTATAATTTTCTCAACGGCTGTTTTAGAACATAATTAACAATTTTCAGAATCTGTTTATCATTATTAAACTTTTTTTTTGTCTGCAGATTTCTCTTCTGTTGTATCCCAATCAACATTTTACTTACAGTTTACTGATACATTGGTGGTGGTGGCAGTGATGGTGATGATAGCTGAGGCAGGAAGTATTTACTGTTCTAAATGTACGGGAAAACAGAAAGAAATCAAAGCCGACTTGTGTTGTTAAGACTGATGTTGGCAGCCTTGAAAGAAATTAGTTAAATGTTAAAAACATTCAGAAATCAGTGTGGGATACAGTTGCGCCGGCAGACAAGAGTGGACAAATAGTGTATTGTTTTTCTAAGTCAAGGCAAGGGACAATGTTGTTCCCAACAGTTTCTTGGGACTGGGTATCATGTAAATAGACCCAGTGGAAACTGCTGCCTGAAAGCATTGTTTCTAACTTACTCCTTTGACTCTCATGCCATCTGACATGACTATCATTCTTTCAGTTCTCAGGCTCAATGCCTGTCAAATAAAGGCTACTAACAGAGTTATGGGATTCACTTTGGGAGACAAAATATGAAATGTGGTTTTAGTGCTTAACTATGTTCCTTTCTTGAATGAAATACTGGAAAGTATACTAAACAGACACACTGACACAAATGAAACAAACACACACACACACACACACACACACAGACACAGCTGACAAAGTACAGCTTTTTTAATTTGTGCTTATTTGAATTTGATAAAAGTTTAGTAGTTACACCTTCTATAATTTTAAATTTTAAGAAAAACTTTATACAACTTTGATAATTTGATTTTATTTTTGTGAAAAAAATAATTTTATTGTTACGCAAGTTCAAATGTTAATATAAACATAGCACAATTACTCTGATTATATGTTGCTTCATTTTGTCACTTCAGTTTTTTAAACTTGTAACTGAGTGGTGACATCCCACTACCCTATGGGCAGCACCTACAGTACTGTGTATACAAAATATATGCTAATTATGGCCCAGATGTTTGGCCAGATGTACCTACTTTTTATGGGTCTTTGTCCAGATTTTTGAGGTCTGAAGTTGGAGAGGTATGGTCTAGAGAATGCCTTCCCTACCAGAGACTGACACGAGGGTACAGTCAAAGAAAAAGGGATACATAAGAATCTTAAGTGAAAGACATGCTCTGGTAGAGTTTTAGTCGAATCCAGAACAGAAGCTGATGTTAAAAAGGGATAATTGGTAAGGCATATACAAAACTGCATGATAACTATAACAATCAGAGGATGTTAAAAGGCATGGGGAAGAGAAACTGGACAAACAATTTACAAGAGAACGATGGAAGGACATATGGACATATGTACAGCTCCCAAGTGCACAAAAAGAGTCCAGAAAGTTTAGGATCTTTCCATGGAAATGTCTGTATAGGTATTTTTATATCCCAAGCAGACTTCAAAGATTTTTTCCTCAGGTAGATGGCAAATGTTGGAGGCATGGTGGAGAAGAAACAGGTAACTGGCAGCATATATTTTGGGAGTATAATGAGTTGGCACATTTTAAAAATTCTCTACAAGATACTGTACCTGTCAGAAATACTGGGTGAGCATATGGCTGTAAATAAGGAGATGATTCTTTTGAGATGGGACACAGGATCTGAACTGCCTAGACATAGTAAAACCTTATTAAGATTAATTCTGTTGGCTTTCAAAAAAAGCAACAACTAGAAAAATAAAATCAAGTCTAAACCAACTGTATTTATACTACTGGTTATGCTAAAAGAACTGGAAGATAGATCTTTAGAAAAAGGAAGGAGCAAATTATATAGAAATAAATGGAAACTGGGAACAATAGATGCAGAATAATGTTCAGGAGGAGAGAAGAGGTTTAAGGGAAGGCAGGAATTCATTTTCTGTAATGTTGAACTGATGACAGTTACAATGAAAAGATATGCGATGTATAATTGTGTACATGGAAAAAAAATATTATCATCTGTTTTATTTTCTGTTAATGTAGACTTGCCTATGTCTAATATAACAACAAACATTCATAATGGTCAGGTACAGACCTTCCTCTGCATCCTGACCCAGTCTGTTCAGGATATATTTTCCTGTGACTTTACTTCATACACATGAACAGACCAACAGTGAAGACTGCCCAACCAATACCTAGTTAAGCAGTCTTCTGTACTATTAGCAGAGATGTCTTCCAGTTTACAGACACACCCACAGCTTAAAACCCCAGAAGCACCACAGTCATAAGTGTTAGTAGGAAGCCCTTTAAGTGATTTACATGTGCTTGTCATTTAGGTAGGCAAGCATAAGCATAAAACATTCCCTCTCCTGTAAACCTTTTGCCAAAGTGGCAAATAAATAGGTATGCACTCTGGGAGTACAGAAGAGACCAAAATTGTAACAAAGAATGAAAGAGAAGCCCACCCAAAGCAAACCAAAAGAATCTCCATGTTCTAAAAGTTTGAGAGCAAGTCCAGATGCACCATTCAATAACACTGCAGGAACAAAAGCATAACAACCTGGAGGGCAAGCATCTGAGACATGATGAAATATAATGCAACAGATGAGCTCAATAAACAATGTAAAGTCCCGTAAGTGATGGGAATATGCTATTCCCAGGGGGACTAACACATAGGACAATCTGAAACCTTTGCCTTCTTTCTAAAGGAGGAGCAGGCTCTCTGGTCTTTGGAGAAACACATTCTGGGTCTGTCTAAGGAGATTTGTGAAGATCATCTTATCCCATGGCAAAAATCATTCTGGGGTGTACAATACTTCGAAGATGCGTCTATCCATGATCTCACTGGCAAACTAGCATACTGTGGTGATAATACAAACGTGGGTAAACTTGGATAACCGGCCTCCTATATGCAGTCTTACACATTACTCAGCACTGTGTCTGCTGCACTGAGGAGTCACTATTTTTGAATTATCTAGTGGAGTAGAGGGAGAGGGAAATCTGTCCAGCATTTCTTAAACACCTTTATAAAATTATCACTTAAAACAGAGGCAAACATGCATTAACAGAAAAAAAAAAAAAACATAACATTTTTCCATTTGCATACATTATGCATCACACATCCTTTCTTTGTAATTATCATCAGTCCAACGTTACATAAACTGTTGAATTCATCCCTTCCCCTAAATCTCACTCCTCCTCCTGATCATTTTGCATTTATTGTTCTCACAATTTCTATTTATTTCTACATCATTTGCTCATTCCCTTTTCTACAGATCCCTCTTCTAGTTATTTTCTCTTTTATAATATTCAGTACTTCAACTATAGCTGGTCTTGACCTTGATTTCTATTTTCTAGAATTTTTTTTTTTTGGCAGACAAAAGAATTAAACTTAATAAGGGGCTCTTTTCATTCTACAGGTGACTTCTTTCTTGGAGGACTGGACTGACAGAGAAAAAGAATTTGGGGGGGTATTGGGGCAACACCAACTTTTATTTTAGGTCGCTGACAAGGTTCTGTGAGGACTAGCAGATGAGGTAACCACCCAAAAAAATGCAGCACCCAGAATAGCCTGTGTAAACTCATTATTAAAGAAAGAGAACTTGAGCATCCCACCTAGAGCAGATACAAAGCACAGCCTCCTACCTTCCCTACTATGTTAAGAACTTTTATACCGGTTCATAGGTAGGTACTAGGCTATCTGCCCAAGGGCATTTATAAGCCTAGCCAGAATGTGTTGGCTTTCCCTTTTAAATTAGTTTCCTGGGCCTCTGTCTACCAGGGCCACTGAAGTGATCCCAGGGGTAAATTTACGATTTCCCATCCACTCGCCAAGATTTCTCTTGAAGACAGTCAGTGAGGGGCTTTGCCTAACATAAACTGGGATTCTATTCCAGAGCGAAGGAAGTCTCTGGGACAGGAATCTATCCCTCCTGCATGTCTTGTTTATTGTTGTGCTGAGGTTTAATTCACTGGAGCGTGTGGCTCTACAAGATTTGGTTTTCTTGAGGTGGAGCATGTCCATTAATTCCGGGTTGGACATGGCCTTATACGTCAGGCAGAGATCACCTCTGAGCAGGCGGTAAGCAACCGAGTAGAGCTGGAGTTTCTTTAGTCAAGCTGCATAGGGCATCTGTTTGAGGCCCATGATCCTCTTGGTGAGGTACTTCTGTGGTCTTTCCAGCTGTTGCAGATGTCGAGTTAGGTACATTCCAGTGGGGCAATGTACTCTATTATGGGCCTAATGAGTGATGAGTAGAGGGGCACAATGACCTCTCTTGATCTAGAGGTGAACCCTTTCGTGATTAGGTGGGCTACATAGAAGGAATTTCTAACCACTTTGGCAATGTGATTATCAAAGGAGAGGTTGCTATCTACCTGGGTCCCCAGGTCCCTAATTACATCTTCCGTACTTAGTGGATTACCACCTATGTGATAATTCGTGGGCACTTTGTTTTTCTCAAAGGGGATGACTACGCATTTTTTGGCATTTAGCTTGAGGCCATGGTTCTGACACCAGGTATCTGTCTCTGTAAGACCCTTCTGGAGGATGTCTGTGTCAGCCGGAGAGTCGATTATGGCCCCCAGTTTGCAGTCATCTGCAAACTTGGTCAGCCATAGTCCTCCCGTGCTTGCCTGTACCTCAGAGAAGTATATACCGAAGAGGAGGGGTCCCAGGACCGAACCCTGTGGGATGCCACTTGTAACTGATTTAGAGTCGGACATGGCACCCGCAACTCTGACTATGTGTGTTCTATCCGTCAGCCAGTTGGCAACCCATCTCATGACATAGGGGTTAATGTTCAAGCTGGTGAGCTTATCTATGATGCCAGAGTGGGGAATGGTGTTGAAGGCCTTAGCGAGGTCCAGGTAGGCTGTCTGGACTACCTTTCCTTCATCTATGGCCTTGGTGACCGTTTCAAAGAAGTCAACTAGGTTTAGGACGCAGGATCTGCCTTTAACAAAGCCGAATTGGGTAGGGTCCAGTGTCTGGAGGTTCCTAATGTCTCTGTTTATGAGTTCCATGATGATTCGCTCCACAGCTTTGCAGACTAGGCTAGTCAGGCTTATAGGGCGATAGTTCCCAGGTTCTGTTGTGGCACCACCTTTGTGGAGCGGGATGACTGTTGCTGTACACCATTCTTTGGGTACATAGCCTGTGGTAAGGCTGAGTTTGAACAGTGAATTTAAGTGAGGGTTTAGTTCCTTTTGGAGCTCCTGTAAGACGCAGCCTGGGATACCATCCGGTCCCATTGATGCTGTGTTGTTAGCTTTGGAGAGGGCTGTTTTACCTACGTGTCTGTGATGTCTGGGGCTTTGCATTCTTCTGGGATGTACATGGGCCCTTTTGAGGGTGGGGGGGTGAAGTTTGCACTGAACCTGTCAGCCAGGATGTTGGCAATGTCAGTTGGTTCAGTGTATTTTTTGCCATTTTGCACTAGCTCAGAGCATATCTGAGAGTTGCCACCTAGATTCTTGACATAGCTAAAGAAGGCTTTGTGGTTATCTTTAGTCTTTGGCAATATTTCTTTCGAAACTGGCCTTGGATGATTTTATGAGGGATCGTAGTTTCTTGTTAATATTTATCAGTGATGCCTTTCCTTTTTGGGATTTTTGCTCTATCATGTAATAGTTTCCTCCTTCTGTTGTACAGCTTATTTATGGCCGGGGAACACCAGACTGGTTTCCTCTTTTTGGAGGAGTGAGTCTTGGTTTTACTTGGGATGGCTCGATCCATGCATTCCTGTAGATGCCCATAGAATGTATTTGTAAAGGATTCTGCAGTTTGGGCAGCATTATCCTTTAGCAAGGGGGCTTTGAAACTTTCCACCTTGGTCTTGAGGAGTGTGAAGTTGGCTTTTGAAAAGTTTTTCACAGTGGTTTCCTTGACTGGGGGTGGGGTCGGGATGTGGATGTCCAGTGTGATTAGTTTATTATCTGATCTTACCAGCGAGGGGTTTACCTCTGGTGTACAGCACTGATCCCTCATGTTGTTGATGATCAGGTCCAATATGTTGTCACCTCTTGTGGGTGTGGTGACGAGCTGTTCCAGGGCGTTTGAGTTTATAAACTCTAGGAAGCGTTGGGCAAAGGAGTTTGTACTTGAGTAGTTATCCCAGCCAATATTTGGGTAGTTGAAATCTCCCAATATTATGGTGTTAGGTAGGACCTTTATATTTGCCAGTGTTCTCAGGAATGCTGAGTGGGGGTCCTGAGACAAGGTAGGTGATCTGTAGCAAGCTACGATCTGAAAAGCAGCTTTGCCTACTGTTAGTTGCACATGGATGGTCTCCGAGGCCTCGTGGTGTGCTACTAACCTGGAGGTGTGGGTATCCTTTATGAAAATGGATACACCCCCTCCTTTTGAATTTTGGTCCGGGTTCTGGGGCCGAATGGTATGGTATGAGTTGTAGCCTGGTAGTGCATGGGTGCTCTCTGGAGCTTTGAACCAGGTTTCTGTTACTAAACAGATATTGATTTGCTCCATGCTAAGGAGTGCCTCCAGTGCATGCATTTTGAGGTTTAGACTTCTGGCATTGAGTAGCATTACCCTCAGTTTATGGTTACTTGTGTTGTTTACGGAGGTGGGTTTGTCTTTTGAGCCTTGCCTAAAAATGGCACTATGGGGGTGGCAAGAGCCTTGGCCAGTATTCGAAAGCCTAAGGATGACAGGTGCAAGCCATCTCTGGCGAAGCAGCGTGGCTTGTCGAGCATGTCGTCCCAGGCTGACAGACACTGGATCCCCTTTGAACGACACTAACAGCTTAGCCAATTGTTAAAACTGATAATTTTTTCTTTGTACTGTGGCATCACTCTTGGTGAGGGCAAGATGCTACTCAGGGTCAGGGTAATACCGGCCTGGGCTACATGATCAGAGAGCTCCTCTATGTCTCTTTTCATGTAGTCCAGGGAGGTACATCTCAGGTCATTCACACCAACATGTACAATGACAGAGTCATATTTGTACTTGTTTTGGAGTGACCTGAGTGCTTGTGTTATGTGGCGGATCCTGGCACCTGAAAGGCAGCTTACAGTAACCTTTTCCTTGTTCAGTCTAGTGAGTGGAACGTCAGTGTGCTTGACAATAGAGTCACCTATTACTAGTGTATTGGGTGTGTTGTTATGCCTTGTGGTTGCATGGTACACTGACTTTGTGAAGTATGTGATACGTGGTTGTTGTTTGAGGGTGGAGGTTGCTTGGATGTCTGCTTTGGAGGTCTCTGCTGCTTAGGCAGATTTTTATTTAGAGCCTCTGTGTATATTTTTGTGTATTTGTGTGTGTTGTTTGCTGGTGCATGTATGACTTATGTGAGACTGGAAGTGTGGTGCAAGTGTTTCCCTTCTCCTCCTGACTGGCTGTTCCAGCCTTGGGTTGAGACAGCTTGGCCTCCAGTTTGGCTGTATAGTTGCATCTCTCACATACATTTGTGTTTGTTGGTAGGAGGAGGGGGTTGTCTGTGTACATGAGGCAACTGTAACATTGCCTCAAGATTCCCAGATTCACCAGATGGACTGGAGGGTATACCTGAAACTGCCCTTTGGACATGCCTGTATGGGTAAATGAACTGTTTTACGAATTGCCCGGTAGGGACGAATAGGGAGCCTTGTACTACTGTATAGTAAAGGGGGAGGTGTAGTGTTAGCGTTTATTAGTGCTTACTGAGAGCTTGGAGCAAGTGCTGGGCTGTAAAAGGAAAGTTAGAGTCCTTAATTTGAAAGTTTGACTAGTTCTTAGGGAAAAATTAAAGAGCAGACTTCGTGGAGCCTGGAATAGTTTAACCCTAGCTAACTGGCGCTGCATGGTGTGCAAAACCGCGCAAATGCGGGTTTTAAGGCAGGGAGATGAAAGAGATAGGAATTAGCCCAAAATGGCCAATAATCTACTAGTTGCAGGGCTGAGATCACTCCCCCAGGGACTGATAGGCTGCTCAAAGCTCCCCACTCTCACTGGTGAACAGAGAAACGTCCTCCTATCCAAGTAAGGATATGGGCAACACAGGAACTTATACCACAGCCCTGAATTCAGCAGAATCTGAAAACTGGACTAGACTAGCTTAGAAAAGGCGGGAAACAAGAATATTTTTTGTTTTTTTCTTTTTTTAAGCAGAGGATACAATAAACTTTCACAAAAACAACTTTAAATGCTTATAACAGGCTAGCACACTGTAGTGTGTAGCCTACAACCGTTAAACAACAAAAAAAGACTTAAATAACTTTAAAAGTGTTTAACAGCAAAAACAGTATAGTATGCAGCAAAGAAAGTTTTTTTTAAGGCACAGAAATGCTAGCAATGGCTTTTCGGCGAAGTTAGCAGTCACAGGAAAAATGTAGAGAAATAAAAAAAAATCCTCCTTGATTCCAAGTGCAGAAAAGTGTACCAGCTTTCACAAAGACTGATCCACAAAGTAGGACAGGATCTGGGAAAGGTGAGATGTTTAACAGAGGGACTTCAGTCCATACATGGTAAACAAGAAAACCCAACTTGTCAACTCTTGCCTATATCTCTAAACTCCTTTATGCAGTAGCAACACACCAAACAGCCAATGCCTTTCTTCACTTTATTTTAAGACCTGGTACCTCGGCAGTTCACCTTCAAGGATCACAATAATTTACTGCAGCTATGGGGGCGGCCTTTGCCCCAACATATGCTGTTGTATATATGGATTTTTTTGAAAAAAGTTTCATATATCCCACTGAATTTTTCAAGAATAGGGTAGTTTTATATAAGCGCTTTATTGATGATTTAATTTTTATTTGTAAAGGGGAAATGCATGAATTTTGTGATTTTTTTGAAAGTTTGAACAATAATGCACATGGACTTTCTTTCTCTTATGAAACAGACAGGAATGAAATTAATTATTTGGACCTAACTCTGTTCATAAGAGATAATGTTATTGAATTTAGACCTTATAGAAACAGTTAATATGTTTTGCATGCCTCCAGTATGCATCCACCCCATTTGTTTTTGGAGAATTTAAAAGAATTTATTCTCATACTACCATAAAGAAAGATGTTGATCATGAATTAAATGAAGTTTTTTTGAGACTGAGGGAAAGAGGATATGACACAAAACACTTAAGAAACTCAATGGTAAAGGTTACAAACAATAAGAATGATAAGGATTTCATAAAATTTGAACATGGTACTTTTAGACCTTCAGTGAAAGAGAGGAATGTGGAGGATTTATTTTTTAGATTAGTTAGTATAGTCAGAAGGTTTTGGTATCTGGTGAGTGAGGATGAAAGTATAGGTGAACTGTTTCCCCATCATGTCATTTTTCTTGAAGAATATATTGAATAATAACTGTTGTAACACAACAGCCACATTTAAATGTAATTCTTGCAGTCTTTGTGATAGGGTTATTAACATAAATTCCATCAATGATATCATTCATGCCCCTAGACATCATTTTAATTGTAAATCTATTGGGGTAGTATATGCCTTGACTTGTAGTTGCATCGATGGTCAGAGTCAGACAGTAGCTAAACATTTTTGGATATTCATAAGGGCAACAGTGATAGTTTAAATATAAAAAATAAAAAATAAATGAATGTTTTGTTATGATGTATGAAGGTATTGTATTTTGTTATTTGTATGTTTTCATAATTAATTGAATTATTGCTTAATTGAAAATAAAGTGAAGAAAGGCATTGGCTGTTTGGTGTGTTGCTTTTGTCCTTTATGCAGTAACCTGGAATGATGCTGCAATCTCTGGAAGCCAGGCTAGACCAAATATATCACAAAAGAATCTACCCTGGGATGATTAACATTGATGTCATAAAACTTAGTTTCTAGGGCTACGTTTACAGGTTACTGCTATGGAGTTGATGGAGTACTACATGGGAGCTGAAGTGCAGCTGCTAGGTTACTAACATAATTCCCACTACTTGCTACTCATTTACGTAAGGAAATACGAAGCAAGACCTTAACTATGGTTACCCATCCATTCATCTAGGTTGTATCAGTAGAGCATGTAAAATGAATGTAAAGTCTGCTCTACAGGACAGGAATTCTTTGGGACAGATATCCATTTTGAAAGCAGGTGCTGCTTACATTCTGGTGGTGGTTTAGTTTTCTTGTTGACAAGAAACTCACAGTGGCTAATTTTTTTTTTTTGCTTTACACAGCTCCTTCCTTTAAGACTAGGCTCAAAGATACAATGTCATGCAGGCAAAAGCTGCAAGTTTTGGGGGAGAACTCTAAACTAAATGTACCAGATAATATGGTAGCTAAGTCGTCAGGGGCGGAAGCTGCTATGTAATTTATCAACACGGTGTAATGCTGGGGACTGCATCTAAAGTTTCTGGCATAGTTGAAAAAGGATTTCTGGTTTTCCTTGACAGGGGTGTCATTAGTAGACTGGATTTTGTTACAATTTTTTTTTGTTTAACATCTGGAGTAAAGCTTTGAAAAGTGGGGTTTTCAGTTTAATCCAATGGGTTAGGAGCTGCAATATGTTTGCCTTGGAGAAACCCCTAAGATAGCATGATTTGAAGGCATTTTTGGGTAGGATCTTAATGTTGAAGCCACCAAATGGTGGCCAGAGCTGATCAATAATGAGGTAACTACAGGCATAGACAAGGGTTTTGTAGTTGGCTAGGATGTGGTAAATTATTCTACTGACCGTTACTAATGCCAACATAGCAAACGCATAGTTCCAATCTAGACAACATTATGGTGCCACTACTCAAAAAGAGAAAGATGCCTCAACCTGAAGAACTGCTGCAACTTGAATCCATTCACATTTGTGTAGTTACTGAAACAATGGCTTCAGTGTAGTGACAGCACTCCCTCTATACCAGGGTTTAGCACTTGTCTTTATTCAGGCTCTCAGGCAACTGAGGATATTAACTGTAGTTGACAGAAATACTATCATCTCACTTCAAATTACCCAAGACTAACCTGGAAATTCTGGAGATCCAAATCTCTTAAGAAAACCAACTATTGCTTCCTTGCTAGCTGCACATCCCTATCAATGTACCCAAAGATCACAGAAATTACCTTAACACCACTGAGGGGTTAAATATTAAACCAAATACCTTCTTGCCAGGGGATTTCAATTACCAATGTCACAATTACACTTCAAAAAATGGATGTGCTCAGCTTTTCTTTGAGTTTGTTAGTCAATGTGCTACAGAAAATTGTAAAACTATCCATTACGGGTTCTAATATCCTTGACCTGGTCCTTACCAACCTTGGCCCTGCATGTACTCCACCCCAGATCACCTCATCCCTAGTTAAATCAGATCACAAGTCAGTCATCTGTCAGGCCTAGTGGTACCACTCTACCATCAAATGAAACTGTCTTAAGGGACTTCACCAGGGCAAACCTACTACAGTCAGGCAAAATTCCCCAACAATCCCCTGCAAATGGACCTGGTTGAGAGGGCTGCCACTTTCACCTCTAACTTTTATTAACACCTGTATAGAGAAGTCAGTACTTGTCCACCATAAAATAATGGTAAAGTCAGAAATAAACTTCTCAGGTGGAAATTCCTCATTAAAAAATTTTATAACAAATGACAGGAAATGAAAAGTTGTAAGAAATCGCCATCCCCTTACCACAGAACCACAATGTCGCATGCCAGCAAGGACCTTGAGAGTAGCATCAGAAAATGTAAAGACAAGTACAAGTGTAAGGTCGCTAAAGCTATCAAAGGAAACTACAAATCTTTTTTCAGTTATGTCAGGAAATTAAAGAGTAATGTCCAACAATGAACTGAGCTCATCCATAATGATATCACATATACCATTTCCAAGGATAGAGCTAATACATTAGCAGACAACATTTACTGTTAATTTTACCTCAGCTACCCACACTGTTGCCAGAGTATCCCTGAAAATGTAGTCTTTCCTGTCATTACCTTGGAACAAGTCTCAATATCCTTGTCATAGGCTAAAAATAATACTTCCATGGGATCAGACAACTTACAAGCTACATTCCCATCAGTGCCAAGTATGTACAGTCTGAGCCTCTACTTAAAACTTTTTAACCTCAGTCTGTCTACAGTGTTTGTGACTGATGTTAGGAGAACAGCTAATGTGACTACCTTATACAAGGGAGGCCCCTGTACAGAAACAGGCAATTACAGGCCCACCAGCCTGACATGGAAAGCCATGGAATGCATCACAACAAAACTCCTTTATGATGCAGACACAGGCAACTTCACGGATCTAGATGCTAATCAGTTTGGATTTCTGAAGGGTACATCCTGTCTAATGAACCTAGTAAGCTTCTCTGAAAAGATCACAGACGCTGACAGTGGTCACTCAATGCACTCTGCATATCTCAATCTGTCCAAGGCTTTTGATACGATCATTCATGCTGGTATTGTTATAAAAATTACAGACATTTAAGGTACACCCCTATGTTGTCTGCTCTATTGCACATTAGTTATCAGACAGATCCCAGGTTGTAAAAGTTACTGGTACCACCTATGAACAAAAAATTACAACTAATGGAGTAACAAAGGGATCAGTGCTAGGACTTCTCCTGTTTGGCATTTACTTTGCAGATGTCTAGACCAATATCCCTGTGGCTGACCAAGTTTCCTGATGATTGCAAGGCTGGCACTCTTATCTGCTAATACACCAATACTAAACTGCTCCAGCAAGGGCTGGAATATGAGTATAACTGGTGTAACGAAAATGGTCTCAAATTAAATTAAAAAAACTGCAGTGTAGCAACATTCAGCAAAGTTATTCTCACCCCCATGTTTTAAATAGTACTCCCCTTCTCACCTCATATTTGAGAGGATACTACCCTTCAGATATACATGATTATAAGAGACTTGGGTACTTTTGTGGACAATTCTGTCTAATTTGATCATCGTGTTTCCGTCATATTCAAGAAATCTTTTTTATATGGCCAAGTTAATTTCCAAGGGAATGCCTTTAAGATCCAAAGTCATCTTATCACTGTACTCTTCTGTTAATCAGACCCATCACTGAATATAATGCCCCCTTTAGTATGAACAAATTAAAGCATACTCTGTGTACCTGGGATGAAGAGACTTTTGAGTGCCTTACTAATCTGTCTTACCCTGGCACCTGCTTAAGTGCCTTTTTGTTGCTAAGGATTTTGTGCATCAGGCTTATGCCTCAGATGATCTTGAGGCTTATGGTGAAGTTTAAGTAGCAAGACATTTCTGAAGTAGCTCAGCATACGATGACATCTACCTCCTGGGGATCAAAAACAGTTCAACCTGGATGCTTTTGGATTCCTCATCCCTGTTGTTCAGACTCAGTCATAACAGGTTGGTGCACAGCAAACTTCATAAGCCTGACAGTCTCCCTAAGAGATCATTTGGAGGGGAGCTAGAGGGAACTGCAATCTCATACTTGTTTGCCACCAAAAGAAGGACTGCTTTACACTCAGAATCCCACTTGTAAGTGTAAAGAAGGAAAGGGAGAATCTACTGTGTCCCTACTTTTAGCATTGGGTAGCAAGAGTTCAGCTAGCAAGCAAAATGATCGAAAAACAGGTAATCTATGGGCTTTGTCCAACAAGGCCCCACTGTTCAAGACAGCACAGTCCAGAAGAAAAAGCCTGATCATAAGACGCCCGTCTGATGGACAGTATCAAATCAGACACCCTAAGGAAGCACTCCTACATCCACGAGAGCAAGCCCCACCAAAACAGCTAATACATACAACATTTGGGATGTCCCAACAGGCCTGAATTGCACAAGATGACCTGAACTATGTCTCTTTAACCTTAGTTTTCCACGTATGTCTCACAAAAACAGAGAAGAGGTCAGAGGAGTAAAAACTCTAATCTCAAGTTCAACCACAAAGCTACTGCTATGGGACTCAAGAGATCATTCCAAATAAAACAGCCAGACAAGGTCACATACCACACATTCAAACGTGGGAGATTATATACAGACATCATTGGAAGCACCCCTCAAAGAAGTCACTACAGGTACAGCTCCCATAATCCTCTTGTCATCAACCAATGATGGGTGTAAGGTAGATGTCTTGCTAGATGCAGAGGAGCTTGCGAAGTACAGGAGGGTTACCATGGGGAGTGGACCCAAAGAAAGCTTTTACCAATGTTTGGTCTTTGGATCCTTTTACTTTTCTCAGTACCACAAAAACCCTGGGATCACATGAAGGACCTTCTTGCAGCTACTGCATTAAGGACTCTCAACAGCTGCCACCTTCCTCACAGTCATGAAAGCCTCAAACATCGCCCTACCTCTCCTGCTGGTCACCAGCTGATGTTATTGCACTGTCAGTGCCTCTCAATGAGTCTCGTCCAGGCAGCCTAGGCAGTGCTGGTGTGGTATTGGATAGTGATCTGAAACGCACATGGACACTTGCAGGGTTTCAGCATTTTGACAAATGAACACCAACAACCTCATTATGATGAGCATTAGACTTGAGATCTAAAAGCATGAGCATTAGAAGCATAGATACATGCCCCTTAAGTGTACCTCATTACGAGGAATGTACCTCATCTGGGGTGTTAAAAAGTTCATGTTCCTCAAATTTCCACACTGAAAAGGTCAGTCACACATCCAGTGTTAGGAACACTTTAACTGATGCTCATGGTAAATAGAAATGAATCATATTCATTCATTAAAAGATCTTTTTTATAAGTAAAAACAGTATATTTTAACCATCGTAAGACCTTCCTAATGAAGATGTTAGTAAAGCATTAGTATGTGTTCTATATTTTGCCCATTTGCTCTACATAAAGAGGGCTAGTGTTCCTCATTTTGGAAATGGGATGTTGAGAGTTATGCATAGATGGCTTCATAGCAGGTAGGGTAAAAGTATGCAACCTCCCCAACTGTAGACGCTAGGAGATACTTTGAACTACGCTGAAACAGAGAGATCAGAAGAAAAGATTTCATTAGCTACTCATTGATGATTGCCTCTAAAAATCACATCAACCGATTTCATTAACAGTCAACATACTTTATTTCCACAAAACTGCTGAAACCTGTATGAATGATTGTAATTCTACACTAAAGTACAGTTGTGTATGCTTACCATAAATGTAGATGTTCGAGTGTATTCACTGTTGCAGTCATTACATTTGGGTTATCTGCTTACAGTAGCCCTCAGTCGGCCTGATTAACAAAGTCTTGGGTCCTGCATTGGTTGCTGTCCCTTCTTCCATGACGTAAGGTCGCCAGGGGTATAAAACATGCAGTCGACGCCATTACATCAGTTTTTCTTGACCCAGATGTCAAGTGCCCCCCTAATGGGAAGCAATTAAATCTATAAATACAAGGATATACCTCCAACAAAAAAGCAAATACACCAAAAAGCTTTTAGAGCACAGTAAGTGAGTGTACAGATATAGCCAAAGGAAGAAAAGGGGGCTGGAGGGAGGGTAACCAGGACTGCAACAGTGAATACACTCGAACATCTACATTTATGGTAAGTGTAAACAACTGTACTATGTTCTTCATGTTTCACTGTTACAGTCACTACATTTGGGTAGATTCCCAAAGCTAAGGTTGGCAAGAGGAATTTAAACAGAATTAGGACCAGCTATAAGGCCCTGCAAAACTGCAGTGGTAAAACCAGCCCTGGATTTATAGAAAATTGGCAAAAGATAATGCTTGGTGAAAGTATGTACAGAACTCCAGGTAGCAGCTTCTAGGATGTCCCTAGTAGGGATGCCCCTAAGAAAGGCTGTAGAGGTAGATGCAGCCCTGGTTGAATGGGGTCTGATGCCCTGTGGGATAGATTTTCCATGTGCTTATAGCAGAAATTAATGCAGTGGCCTATCCATTTTGAAATGTTTTTTTTGAAATAGCTTTCCCCTCTGTCCCTGCAGCAAATGCCACCAGCAGTTGTTCAGATTTTCTTTGATATTTAGTTCTGACCAAGTAGAATCTAAGTTGCCTGTGCACATCTAAAGAGTATAGTATCCGTTCCCTTTCATTTTGTGGGTTAGGAAAAAATTTAGGCAAATGAATGGACTGATTAAGGACCACACTGGATACCACCTAGGGCATGAAGGAGGGATTGGTTCTGAGGGACACCCTGTCTGCATGAAAGATGATGAAAGGTTCCACTGCCATAAGGGCCTGTAATTCAGATACCCTTTCTTGTAGAAGTGATTGCCAAATGGAAAGCTGTGTTCCAGGAAAGAAATTTTAAATCTGCAGTAGCAGCTGGCTCGAAAGGAAGAAGAGTGCGTTTCTCCAAGACAAAGTTAAGATCCCAGGCTGGAGTTGGAGCTCTCCTGGGTGGCCTTAAATTTTTGGCCCCTCTGAGGAACTGCTTGAGCAGTGGGTGAGAGAAGAGGGGAGGCTCTGTGCTATAATGAGCTGAAATGGCTGCGGCATGAATTTTGATGGAGGAAAAAGACAAGCCCTTATGAAGCATCTCAATCAAGTATTGTAGAATCTGAGGTAAATTGGGCACTACTGCGTTCATTCCTTGAGATTGGTTCCAAGCACAGAATCTTTTCCATTTTGCAACATAAGATTTTCTAGTGCTAGGCCTCCTTGCCTCTAAAATGATATCCATTACTGATTTACTGAGGGATGGTAAAGGAGAGACTAGGTAATTAGCCAGGCTGTTAGATTCAGGGTTTGCAGCTGAGGGTGCAGAATCTAGTTCTCCTGCTGAGACAACAGGGAAGGAGTCTGAGGCAGGTGTCATGGAGCCAAGCATAACACACTGCACAAGAGTGGGTACCAGTGTTGGCGAGGCCAATCTGGTGCAATTAAAATCATCCTTGGCTTGTCCTGTTTGATCTTTAGTAGTACCTTGGAAAGCAGAGGCAGAAGAGGAAAGGCATAAACTAATAGGTTTTTCCAGCTGAAGGATAGAGCATCCAGTTTCCAAGCTAGCTTGTGGGGAATCCTTGTGCAACATTTGTCCAGTTGATGGTTCTGGGGGGAGGCAAACAGGTCTATATCTGGGTTCTCCCATTTGCTTGTCAACATGTTGAAAATCCTTGGTTCCGGTTTCCACTTGTGTGGGTCCATGACATTTCTGCTTAGTCCGTCTGCCAGTGTATTTAGTTTTCCAGGCAGGAATTGAGTTTGTAGATTCACTTGGTAGTTCAAGGCTGTCTTCCACAATGCCATGGCTAGTCTGCAGAGGGGGTAAGAATATGTACCCCCCCCTGCTTGTTTATGTACCACATGACAATGGTGTTGTCAGTCTTTACCATTAGTTGTCCTGGAAGCATGTGGTCCTTGAAGGCTGTCAGAGCATTCTGTACAGCTAACATTTCCTTTTGATTTATGTGCAGGTGCATTTGACTTGGGTTCCATTTGCCCTGAATGCACTTCCCAGCCAGGTGAGCCCCCCATGCATAGTCTGATGTGTCTGTTGTTAAGATTTGTGCGGCAGGGGGTAATCTGAATGGTAGTCCCCTGTTTTGGTGGCAGGCCTCTGCCCACCAAAGGAACTCTAGGTGTAGGCAAGGTATGATAGGAATCCTTGCTTCGAGATCCTTTTGAATGTTGATACCATTGTGTATGCAGCCTTGCACATGGAATTAGAGGAATGCAGGAGGCCATAAACCCAAAGGCTTGCAGTATTTGCCTTGCAGATAGCTGGGTTTTTGTGGCCACTTGTTTGAAGTAAGTTGTCAAATGTATCCATTTCTCTGGCGTGAGGAAAGCCATCTGGGAGGTTGTATTCAAGCTTGCTCCCAGGAATATAATTTGTTGACAGGGTACCAGGTGGGATTTCTTTTCATTTATGGTGAACCCCAGACAAGTCAGTACGCTTTGAACAAATGCCAGATTATTGAAAAGAATGTCCTTGCTTTCTGCCTGACAATCGTCCAAGTATGGGTATATTTGAATATATCTTCACCTGCAAAACACAATGACTGAAGCTAGGCACTTTGTGAATACCCTGGGTGCAGTAGATAAGCCAAAGGGCAGTGCAGAGAACTGCTTTGAAGCGTAGGTATCTTCTGCAAGACCCCCTGATAAGGATGTGCAGCTATGCTTCTTTTAAGTGTAGTGTTGCCAACCATGCATCCTTGCCTAGCATTGGAAGCAGCTGCTGAAGAGTCAGCATTTTGAATTTTGGAATCACCAGAAAGGTGTTTAGAATAGAAAGGTCCAGGATAGGATGCCATGTATTGCCTTTTCTGGGTACCAGGAAAAGTCTTGAATAGAAACCTTGTCCCATTTCCTGTTCTGGTACCAACTGAATAGCCCCCATGTTTAAGAGAGAGAGTAACTGATTTTGGGCCTCTGCCCACTGATTTGGGGGTAGATCTGGCCACCCGCTTGGTGTTGGTAACGTGTGAACATGAAATCTGTATCCTTAGGACACTATATTTAAAACCCATTTGTCCTGGGTAATGAGTTCCCAGTTTTTGGCCTGAAGACCAATCTTTCCGCCTAAAGGAGCATTCAGCTGGGGAGTGCTTGGAAGTTTTAAAAGCAAGTCATTGAGACAGTTTTCCATAGGGGGGTCTTACTGTTCCCAGGTTTGGGTGCGGAAACCCCCCACTGCCTAGTCTTGTGTGTCTCTTGGGACTGAAACCTGGGGTTTCTGCTGTGTCTGGGTTTGGCTTGAGAAGACCTGGAGGGGGCCGGAAAGGACCAATTTTTAGCGGGCCAGTGCCTACTAAATCTAGGAGGCTGAACTTGTAAGAAATCTTTAACAGTCTGCATAGATTTAGCTTTATCTTCCATCTTTTTAAGAACTTCCTCAGCCTTGTTGCCAAACAGGCAGTCCTGATTTAAGGGAACATCCAACAATTTAGCTTTAACATGATCAGGCAGATTGCTACTTAAGCCAAGCATGCCTTCTGAGCACAGACCCAGTAACAGCAGCCAAGCAGGCCTTCTGAGCACAGACCCAGTAACAGCAGCCCTGCAAAAGGCCTCTAATGAATCAAATCCACATTGCAAAGTATGTTTTCCAACCTGTTCAGCAGAATGCATTAAATCCTGTAATTCTTTATTTTCAGTGCAGTCAGGAATTATCATTTTCTGTTTAAGCAATCCAATAACATGTTGTTGATACTTTAACATATGAAACTGGCAGTTTAAAGCCCTAATGGCCAAGGTTGCAGAAGTGTAAACTTTCTTACCCCATCTATCCAGCGCCCTGGAGTCTCTATCAGAAGGGATAGGATTTTTAGCAGTAGAAGCCTTAATGCCCTTGGGTCCCTGTGAAATAGTCTCTGGATCTGCCATAGGAGTTTTAAAAAGGAACTTGTGAGAATCAGGAAAGTACAGTTTTGTACCTACCATAAATGTAGATGTCCGAACTGGATAGCATCTGCAGTCATAACAACTGGGTTGTCCTGTCGTCAGGCAGCCCTTCAGTCGGCCGGATTCCAAAGTCCGGGTCCGGCTTCGGCTGATGTCGCACTTCACCCGACGTCATCTCTGTTGGTCTTCGGGTATAAAAGCATCAGCCGACGCCATTTTCCTCAGTGTTTCTTGCCCCAGATGCCAGTAGCCCTCTTGAAGGCTAAAATTTGGACAGATGCCAATGTTTCCAAAAAGATAGAGGTAAACACAAAAATAAGCATGTATGTACATATATACAAACAAATACACCATAAAAGACTCCCCCACCAGCTAGCTATTAGGAGGGTAAACACCCTAGGAGTACCACAGAGGGGAAGGAGGGAGGGTAATCCTGACTGCAGATGCTATCCAGTTCGACATCTACATTTATGGTAGGTACAAAACTGTACTATGTCCTTCATGGATGCATCTGCAGTCATAACAACTGGGTAGAATACCATAGCCAACTAGGGAGGAGGATAAAAGTAGATTATGGTGTGTTTAGGATCCCTTGCAGTACAGCAGTGGCAAACCCTGCTCGGGATCTGGAATATAGAGGCAAATTATAATGCTTGGCAAATGTATGCACGGAGGTCCAAGTAGCCGCCTCAATAATGTCTTTGGTTGCCACTCCTCGTAAGAAGGCTGTGGTAGTGGCTGTTGCCCTTGTAGAATGAGGTCTTATGTTCTGTGGAATTGGTTTTCCATGGAAGGAGTAACAGAATCGTATGCAATTTCCTATCCATTTGGAGATTGTCTGTTTGGAAATAGCTTTTCCTTCCCTTCCTGTTGCATAGGCTACAAAAGTTGGTCAGTCTTTCTGCTATTTTTGTTCTGTCCAAGTAGTAGCGTAGCTGTCTATGTACATCCAAGGTATGCAGTATTCTTTCCCTCTGTTTTGTGGGTTGGGAAAGAAGGTAGGTAGGTGGATTGCCTGGTTTAAAGACACTCTGGATACCACCTTAGGCATAAATGTAGGATTAGTCCTCATGGACACTCTATCTTGGTGGAAGATTAGGAAGGGTTGCACTGCCATTAAGGCCTGTAGTTCTGAAACCCTCCTTGCTGAAGTAATTGCCAGTAGGAAAGCAGTTTTCCATGACAGGTGTTGTAGGTCTGCTATTGCTGCTGGTTCAAAGGGTGATAGTGTCAACTTTTCTAGCACAAAGTTTAAGTCCCAAGCTGGTAATGGTGGTTTCCTTGGAGGTTTTACATTCTTGATTCCTCTGAGGAACTGCCTGAGCAAAGGGTGCTAAAAACAGGTGGATCAAAGCTGTATTCTGCTGAAATAGCTGATGCATGTATCTTGATGGAGGAGTAGGACAGGCCTGAATGAAGAAGTTCGCCAGATACTCCAGAATGTTAGGCATATCTATGTTTGACACATCTTTTCCTCTTTCCGTACTCCAAATGACAAACCTTTTCCATTTTCCAGCATAGTTCCTTCTTGTTGAAGGTCTGCGGGCTTCAAGAATAATGTCTTTAACTCTTTGGGAAAGTTCTGGATTAGCTGCTGCTATGTGATGTTCCATGCAGTCAGTTGCAACGCGTTTAGGTTTGGATGTATGATGCTGTAGTTGTTCTGAGTTAACATCAAAGGCATCAGGGTATTGGCCACATATTGTTCGAGACATGCTCCTCAGCAGTGGGTACCAGTGTTGTCTTGGCCAGTTTGGAGCTATCAGGATTATCCTTGGGACGTTCTTCCTTGATTTTTAGTAGTACTTTGTGTATCAAGGGAAGAGGTGGGAATGCATATGCTGTTAGGCCTTTCCAGCTGAAGGAGAGCGAATCCACTTTCCATGCTAGTGGGTGGAATGTCCTTGTGCAGAACTTTTGAGCTGGTGATTGGTAGGTGATGCAAATAGATCTATCTGAGGCACTCCCCATTTCTTTGAGATGGTCTTGAAGATGTCCGGGTGCAGCTTCCATTCGTGGGCATCCGATGTGGTTCTGCTTAATATGTCTGCTAGAGTATTTTCTTTTCCGGTACAAATATTGCCTGTAACTGGATGTTGTAGCTGAGTGCCAGGGTCCACAGCTCCAAAGTCATTCTGCATAGGGGGTATGAATGAGTGCCTCCCTGTTTGTTGATGTACCACATGACTGTGGTGTTGTCTGTCCTTATCATCAACTGGCCCTCTTGGAGAAATGGTTTGAACTTTTGGATTGCCAGTTTTACTGCCAGCATTTCTTTTAGGTTGATGTGCAGGTGAAGTTGATCCTGTGTCCACAATCCTTGCACGCATTTGTCCAGCATGTGGGCCCCCCATCCTAGGTCTGAAGCGTCTGGCTTGCTTGACATCTGCGAAAGGGTAGGCCTGGGTTTGACTGACATGCCTGAGCCCACCACAGGAACTCCTGCTTTAAGCATGGAATTAGTGGGATTTCTGTTTCTAGGCTGTGTCTGTGTTGGGACCATAAATTCTTTAGGTACCACTGTAGTTTTCTCATATGTAGTCTGGCAAATGGGACCAAGATTATGCATGATGCCATGAAGCCCAAGGCCTGCAGTACTTTTCTTGCTGTTAACTTGTTCAGTTTTGTTAGTGCCAAGAAGTAAAGAGGGAGTTCTTTTTGTTTTTCTGTAGTCAGGAATGCCATTT
Organism: Protopterus annectens; assembly: GCF_019279795.1. Classification (NCBI taxonomy): domain Eukaryota; kingdom Metazoa; phylum Chordata; order Ceratodontiformes; family Protopteridae; genus Protopterus; species Protopterus annectens. The sequence continues at coordinate 736,268,508 of NC_056734.1, read as the reverse complement.
GTTTTACTGTGTCCAATTCACCAAGAATGTCCTTGTTTGGGATGGTATCAGCCTTGACTTTTGTAAATTGACTGTGTATCCCAGTGCTTGTAGCAAGTAAATGACCCTTTGTAAATCTGTTGTCAGCTTGCTTTTGTTGTCCCCTTGTAGCAGGCAGTCGTCCAGGTATGGGTAAATTTGAATTCCCTGTAGTCTGCAATGGGCGATTACTGATGCCAGGCATTTTGTGAATACTCTGGGCAGTAGATAAGCCAAAGGGCAATGCTGAGAATTGATAGTGCTCTGATCCTGCAAGAAATCTGAGGTATCTTCTGCAGATTGGTCGAATGGGGACGTGCAGGTATGCCTCCTTGAGATCTAGAGTTACCAGCCAAGACTCCTTGCCCAGCATGGGAAGAAGTTGCTGTAGGGTCAGCATTTTGAATTTTGGGACAATGATGTATGTATTTAAGGTGGACAGGTCGAGAATTGGTCTCCAACTTTTTTCCTTTCTTGGAACTAGGAATAGTCTGGAGTAGAACCCCTTTCCTTGCTCTGGAGTAGAACCCCTTTCCTTGCTCTGCTGTTGGCACTCTTTCCACAGCTCTCATGTTTGCTAACTCCATTATCTGTTGTAGTGCCTCTGTTTTTTGATTTGAAGGTAGATTTGGCATTCCTCTTTTGACTGGTAAAGTGTGGAAGTGAAACCGGTAACCTTGATCTATGGTTTGTAAAATCCACTTGTCTTTTGTTATGTAGTGCCAGTTCTTTGAAAATAAGGTTAACTTTCCGCCTAGAGGAGCTGCTATTTGTTCCCTGGTAGGCGGATTTAGGGTTAAGTCACTGTGGTTGTGCTGATGTAGTGGCAGTGGTTGTGTCTGTGCCTCTGTTGTTACCTTGCCACTGTCGTCCTCTGTAGGCACCTCCTCTGGATTGGTTTCTGCCTCTGGAACGTCTATTCCTGCCCCTTTGAAATTTTGTGGAGTCAGGAAAGGACCAATTTTGGCAGGCCAGTTCCTGCTAAACCTTGGGGTTGAACCTGCAAGAAATCTTTAACCGCTTGAACAGATTTTGCCTTTTCTTCCATTTTCTTCATAACCTGCTGGGTAGGTGTACCAAACAAACTTGTCTTATCCATAGGAGCATCTAGCAACTTAGCTTTAACATGATCCGGTAAAGCTTGCTCCTTTAGCCATGCATGCCTTCTTATCACTGTGCCAGTCATGGCTGATCTAAATGAAGCCTCCAGTGCATCATAGCCACATTTTAAGGAATGGTTGCTAACCTGTTGTATGTTATTTACCATTTCTAATACATATTTCTTATCAAGAGATTCATCAGTGGTTAGTTTTTAGTTAACTGATCAAGCATAAACTCTTGGTATTGTATCATGTGAAACTGACAGTTTAAAGCTCTAGCTGAGAGAGTAGCTGAAGTGTAGACCTTTTTACCCCATCTGTCTAATGACCTTGCTTCCCTTTCAGAAGGAATAGGGTTTTAGCTATGGTCGGCTACTGCCTTGGGACCCTGGGATATAGCTGGGTCTGCAAGTGGGGCCTTGTAAAGGTGGTGATGAGTATCTGGCACCCTGTAAAATCTGTCTGGTTTGGCAGGGCTGGGGTAAAGAATCTGGAGCGGAGCAGACATCATTGAAAGCATCATCCACCACAGAGAGAACAGGAGGTATAGCTAAGGGCCTGTGCTGTGGGAGGTGCAGAAAGGTCCTAAGTCTTTTCTGGAGTCTGAAAATCCTGTTGCTGCCATTGGAACTGCTCTCATGGCATGTAAGGTTTCCCCAAAGGAGAATTCTTCTGGTGGGGAAGCAGCTGGAATGGATTCTTCAGCATCAGAATCTTCAAAATTGGAGAAAGGAGCCTCTGGCTGGTCAGTTATGTCTGATTCGTCAGCAGAATCATCAGAGGACACTGGCTCAGCGGGCTCTGCCCTAGGTCTCTTCTCTGGGGGCTGAGAGGCCCTGTCTGGGTGAGATTGAGATCCTCTAATTAATGAAATTAAATCTTCTGCCAAAGTAAGCATTTGAGAACTAGAAGAGGGCCTGGTTGTAGGGGGTTTAACAGGCACTGTCTTAGTAGTCTTGGCTGCTTTAGCCCTGGCGAAGGCCTTAATGGACATGGCTGCTGGAGGCCTAGCAGTACCACGTGCTGGGGTAGAGACATCCAAGGGAATGGTGTCTGATAAGTCAGTGGCAACCACCGTAGTGGATAAAATTTCTGAGGCCGATTCAAGAGTGGTAGCAGGGGCCTCAGTTGTAGAGATAGGTTCAGCTGTACTTTGATCAGTTTTCTCGGTTTCGCCGAAACCGAGACACTCATGATTTGCTTAACCATGGTTTCGCCGAAACCGCGGACCGAGTGTCGGTCTTTATCTTTGCGTTTTGGCAGATTGGGTAGTCGGAGGATCCGGCGGCATAATGTACGCAAAATCAGAACCGAAAAACTGTTCTGCAAACTCCGACCGGCGCCTAAGCGTCGTCGGTTGAAAGAAGCACAGGCGAACAGGCTGCTACGTCGTGGGCTGGGCCTAAACAAGGCAGACAATAAGAGTGGAAATCTTTATGAGGTATTTGTTTCCCACAGGTTAAACAATTATTAACTTTTTCTGACATCGGCTGAGGCAAGAAAGAGTCCCAACGGGTACTTAGCTTTAGAAGTCTTCGAAGTAGTATTTGGTAGAAGTAATCTCTGGATCCGACCGACCGGCACTTGCGAACAGCTTCTGCTTGCGCCACGCCGCAAGAAAGACTGGGAAAATGGCGTCGGCTGATGCTTTATACCCAAGACCAACAGAGATGACGCCGGGTGAAGTGCGACATCAGCGAAGCGGACCCGGACTTTGGAATCCGGCCGACTGAAGGGCTGCCTGACGACAGGACAACCCAGTTGTTATGACTGCAGATGCATCCATGAAGGACATCCCTGTAATACCGGTCAGGTTTTCTGGGAGCAGGAGGCAAAGAATCAGGGGCCAAACTAGATTCTGAAAAGGCATCATCAACAATGCCTAGTACAGGAGGTATAGCTAAAGGCCTATGCTGAGGCAAGAGTAAGAAATCCCTAAGCCTCTTTTTTGAATCAGAAAAATCCTGGCTTTCCCAGTGGAAATGCTCCCTTTGAGTATGTAAGGTTTCACCAAAGGAAAAATCCTCTGGATGGGGAAGCAGAGGGAATAGAGTCCTCTGCATCAGAATCCTCATAAGTAGATAAGGGCAAATCCAGATCATCAGAAGAATCAGAAAAATCAGAATCCTGTTCAGAAGATTCATAAACAACTTCAGTCCTAGGTCTCTTAGAAGGGGGGTTGGCTTCCCCTGATTAGAGTTATAAGATCTTCAGTCATTATTATCATTTGTTTTTTAGGCATAGAGGCCTGAGCATGCAGCCTAGGCGATGGTTTCTTAGGCATGGTTCGAAATTTTGGCGTAAATGAAGAAGGAGGCGTCCGTTTAATATGCAAGTCAGCAGGCCTGAATACACCCTCAGAAGCCGGTGCCTGCACAGTGGCTCCGAACCCATCCAAGGTAGACATCCGCAGGTTCCACAGATGAAGCATCTCACGGCATACAGGACTCTGAATGTGTCTCAGTAGAGGCCTGCGAGTCAGAAGTAGCAGATATCAAAGGCTGCGAAAGCGCCTCACTGAGTACCGGCGAACTGGCGAGTGGCTTAGGAGAAGCGTCATCGGCAGCTTTGGACCTCAGCGGCCTCTGTCTTTATCTTTGCGTTTTTTCGGAATCCCGGTAGTCAGATGGCTAACTGACAACATTTCTAGATAATTAAACCAAAAACAGAAATATTTAAAAGCGAAAATATACCGACGATGGATAGTGCACTGTTAAAATAAAGCACAAAACCGACAGCAAGGTACATCGTGGTCAGGGCCTAGACAAGGAATACAGTACGAATGAAAATCTTTGTGAGGTATTTGCTTTCCACAAGTAATGCAATTATTAACTTTTACTGACATCGGTAAGGAGCAAGAAAAGGTTTTCCCAACAGGGTACTTAGCTTTAGTTGAAGACTTCGGTTCTGAAACTCGAAAACGAAAATTTCAGGAGTCAGCCGACTGGCACTTGCAAACTGCTTCTGCTTCGGGTACCGCATGGCAAGAAAGACTGATGTAATGGTGTCGGCTGCATGTTTTATACCCCTGACGACCTAACGTCATGGAAGAAATGACAGCAACCGACGCAGGATCCAAGACTTTGTTAATCAGGCCGACTGAGGGCTACTGCAAGCAGATAACCCAAAAGTAATGACTGCAACAGTGAAACACGAAGAACATCTATAAATATGTCCAGTGTTGACCTCTACTACAAGAGGACTAACAAGTGTTACTACTGCACACCTCAATTTTTTATACCTTCTTAATTCTATTCCCCATTTTAACACTACATGGTCACAGCGACAGTAAGGTGCAACTCTGTTGGTAAACAGTAATACCATCTTCCCTAATACAAGTATTATGCCCTCACTTGGTCAAAAGCAATGGTACTTTACTGTCACTACAATGCTTACTTAGCCTGAAGCACGAAACTGTTGCAGCAAAAAATACACTCTCCCTGGTCCAGTACAGGTGTTACACCGCCACTTATTTTACAAGTATGCAATTATGGGTTTTTTCATGTAATTTTAGAGTAAATTAATCCAAAATCAAGTAACTGATTTTAACTGCATATACCAAAGTTTGAAATTTACAACCTAATGACTGAAGTGCTGGCTATTTTTATGCTATGAGCTGCTGTGTGCACTACACAAAAGAGCGCTGTCAAAATCCCGCCCAAAAAAAGTGATAAATTTGCAATGACAAAAGCGCACAGTCATGGATGAACCAGTCAAAAATCTGGCACAAAACAGCTCATCACAAAAAAAGTGTTGATAAACGTGCTCCACAATAACTGGCCTACAGTTTATTTGCATGTGACATAGAACAATGATGTTGCTTTAGTTCTTGGGAGTCATTTGACGTACACAGTGGGCTGCTGTTCAAGAAAGACATTTGGCTAGCTTTTGTAGGCCATACAGTGTGCAGTACACAACACTGGAAAGTGAAATTGAAATGGAGTACACTGAATCTCAGAAAAATAAAGATCATATGCTGTCTAATGGTTACCAATTAAGAAGAAATCAAACGGTGAAGGAAGCACTTTGTGACGTTCTGTGAATACAGACTGTAAAGACCGTGTTAAACTTGTGACTGACAGTACTTTTCAGGAGATGTCAGATCACAACCATGTGCCAGCCCTAGAAGAAAACAAAGCCAAAAAGCTGTTGCGGAGATATAACAAGCATGGAAAGAAAACAGCTGAAAAGCCCCGTCAAATCATCCAGCAGAGCACTCGTGGATCACCTTTGAGAGTTGTACCGCTTTTACCTGCTTATCGTACTAAACAAAGAACCACTGAAAGAATTCAGAAAACTCAGGGAGGTCCATATCCAAAAGTTACATCATTGAGCAACATTGCTGTTCCAGATGCTTTGCAGAAGACAACCAGGGACTAACATTTCATGCTGTGGGATTCAGGGAACAAAGATGAATTGCGGATTATAATGTTTGGAACAACAGAGGATCTATTGCTTCTCCAGGATAAGAACCACTGGTTCATTGATAGGACGTTTAAAGTTTCACCAAGCATTTTTTCCAGGTATTTACAATACATGCACTGATAGACAACAGAGCATATCCTAGGATTTGCACTTCACTTCCCATTAAAACAGGGGAAACTTATGAAAGGGTTTTCTGTAAAGTACTGGAATTGCGATCAACTCTTAATCTCACAAGTACTCTGCTGGATTTTGAGAAAGCACTGTGTTTCCTGCTGTCCGGATAGTTGGTTCCTTCTTTCATCTTGAACAGTCCCTTTGACATACGGTTCAGGAGCTCAATTTGGTTGATGTACTTTTGCCTTTTATGACCTTGTCAAAACCTTCGATGCAGTTACAGTCACTCTTAGATTATTGGGAAGACACCTACGTTGGGAAACAGAGAAGACGTCAAGCAAGTCTTATGTTCCAGATTTCTGAATGGAATCAGTGGGATCAGGTTTTGAATAATCTTCCATGCACCAACAATTCAGTTGAGGCTTGGCACTGCTCCTTTCAGCGGACGATAGACTGTCACCATCCTTCTTATTTATAATGGATGGATGGATGGTAGACAAGTTAGTGAAACACTTTCAAGAAGAGAAGGACATTGTTGAGATACTTATTCAATGATTTTGTGAAGGTGCAACACATCCTGAAGTCTGCAAGGCTAAACACGTACAACTTAATAGGCATCTGTGTAAAATAATCCCCACTTATAGAACTGTGCCATTGCAGAATTGTTTGCAAGGCGTTGCTCTTAACATTATCCTATGACAACCCAATCCCCACTTGTGGAACTGTGTCATTGCAGGAAAACCTGCCAGGTGTTGTTCTTATGGAACTGTGTTGTTGCAGGATTACTTGCCAGGCATTGTTCTTAACATTACTCTATCATAACTTCTACATATGGTTATAAATACTGCTTTAAACTCATTTCGACTTCATGTTGTTTTTCACTTTTGCAATACCAGCAATAAAAGCAATTGAGCATGTTCTCTCGCTACAGTTACTGACTGTTTTTTTTACTCATACATTGTTCACTAAAATATGCCCAGTAATATTTTTTACAGCAACTCACTATGTAGGCGTATAATTAAACATTTGATGAGTGACTGCATATTTATTTACTCCCCATTTCTTAATATATCTGCACAATTTTATTGCAGCTCCATTTTATCCACACTCTTCAGTCGGCACCAATATGTCACGTGCAATTATGCCAGCGCACCTTTTCCCGTGTTAATTTAAGAGTAAATTAATCCAAAATCAAATGACTGATTTTAACTGCATATACCAAAGTTTGAACTTTCCAACCTAATGACTGAAGTGCTGGCTATTTTTATGCTATGAACTGCTGTACTTAAAATCAATGGTTAAAACAAAGTACTAACCGGATGTATGTGAAAAGCATCACCACCACACTGGATTCAAAAAGCTTCAGGCCTACAGGTGAAAAAGAAGTTATGTACTCACCATAATGTTCCATCTGAGTAGGTAACTTCATTTGTCAGCAACCTGTGGGTATCGGATCCGACCTGGATCCAAGCCGGCAGCTTTCCAAGCTAGAGATCCAAGCTCAAAGCTCCTCCCCTTACCCATAATACCCTGCTACCTCCTTCCAATCCTCAGATCGCGTTTGCCCACCTATATAACCTCACAACCACAAAACAATAACCTGAAGAATCCTAACCTAAGGATTAACAAAGGACCTGATAAACCATCCTAGGGTCCAGGTAATCAAAGAACCAGGTTAGGGGGAAGGAGGGAGGGTCGGTTGCTGACAAATGAAGTTACCTACTCAGATGGAACGTTATGCTGAGTACATAACTTCTTTATCTGAAGTAGTTAACTTCATTTGGTCATCAACCTGTGGGACAGAGTCCCCAGCTACCAAAAAACTTGGGAGGTCCTCAAGGAAGGACATTCTGGAGCACTGCAGAGCCAAAAGCCGCCCTTCCTCTGGACACAAAATCCAATTTATAGTGAGAGATAAAGGTATAAGAGGATGCCCAAGTAGCCACAAAGCAAATGTCATCCAAGGGAACTCTAGAACAGAATGCAGCAGATGTAGCCATAGAGCGAGTAGAATGAGCATGAACCCCTATAGGCTCTGGTAGGCCAGATAGTTTGTATGTGAGCAGAATGCAATTAGAAATCCATCTGGCCAGAGTCACCTTCGATACTGGCTTACCCAAGAAGGGTTCTGCAAAGGAAACAAAGAGCTAATCAGACTTGCGGAAGGCAGCTGTTCTGTGTAAATAAAAGCGTAACTGTCTATGAACATCTAACAAATGAAGTTTGTACTCCCCTTTGTTTTGGTAGGGAAAAAAACTGGGAGATTAATGGACTGATTGATGTTCGCCTCGGAGGCCACTGAGTAGGAAAGATGGGTTAGTCCTGAGAGAGACCCTTGAAGAATTGGCCCCTTGCTGAAAAATATGAGATAGAAAATCGAGCACTGCTGGGATGGGAGCAAAGAAAGGGTCCAAATTCCTATGAGACACCCAAATGGAAAACCGCTTCCATTTACTATTGTAAACCTTCCTGGTAGAAGGCTTATGCACCACTACCAGGATAGACCTAACTGCAGACGAGATACCAGGAGTCCTAGCAACTAATGGAACTGGATCAATCAAGCTGAGAGCTTGAGATCGACCAGATTCGGGGGTTTCAATCCCGAAGGGTGAGATATCAGATCTGGGATGGGATCCAAGATCCAGAGAGGAGCTATAAGATGAGACCGTAGGCATGGGAACCAGGCTTGATGAGGCCAGAATGGGGCTATGAAGATAATCTTGTTCCCCAACAGACAAGCTTTCTGTAAGAATTTTGTCACCAACGGAAGAGGAGGATAAGCATAAAGAAGACCAGGTGGCCAAGCATGGACTAGAGCGTCTCTGGGGCTTTCCCCCCAGAGGGGGGATTAGAGCGAAAAACTCGCTGCACTTTGCATTGGAAGGCGATGCAAAGAGATCGCAGCAAGAATGACCCCACTTGCGGAAGATCTGTTTCGCTACTAAAGGATTCAGAGACCAGTAGTAGGGCAAGAGGATAGTTCGACTCAGTTTGTCTGCTAGGATGTTGGACTGACCCGGAATGTGCTTTGCTAACAGAAAACGGTTGGTGGATATCGCCCAATCCCAAACTCTCATGGCCTCTCGGCAAAGAGGGTAAGACCTGGTTCCCCCGTTTGTTGATGTACCAGACCACTGACATGTTGTCTGACTGAATTGCAATAGTCCCTGGAGGGAGAAAGGCATGAAGGGCTTGCAACGCTAGAAGCACAGCCCTCATCTCCAGAACATTTATATGCAGAACGGTCTCTGTCTGAGTCCACGTACCTCGGACAGTTCTGCCCGCGTAATGCCCCCTCCCCACCCAAAGCAGGAAGCGTCCGTGGTCACTGTGGCTTGGGGTTGCGGTATAACAAACGGTCGTCCTTCCTGAAGCTCTTGAGATTGGAGCCACCACGAGGGAATTTCTGCAAACTCTGCTGATAGGAATCGGTAAGTCCAACAGGTGGTGAAGGATGGACCACTGAACCTGCAAAGTCCACTGGAGAACCCTCATGTGCAAGCGAGCTAAGGGCACGAGATTGATTGCTGCTGCCATGGACCCTAAAGCTCTCAGGACTAACTCCGCTTGACGGGGCAGGTGACTGAAGAAGGGCTAAAACGTGTAAGGTCAAACTGCGAAGTCTGTCTGATGTCAAGAAGGCCTTGGTCTGAAGCGTGTCTATTCTGGCCCCTATGAACTCCAAGACTTGAACTGGTTGAAGAAATGACTTCTTGAAGTTTATGGTGATCCCCAATTGGGATGCTAGTAGTAGGAAGCAATCCCTGGCTAAGCAGAGTAGATGCCTGGTGGGGGCGGGAAGGAGCCAGTCGTCTAGGTAAGGAAAAACCTGTATTCCCTGAAGTCTCAGGTGGGCTGCTACAACTGCCATGACCTTGGTGAACACCCTGGGGGCTGTGGTGAGGCCGAAGGGTAGGACCCTGAACTGGTAATGACTGGCCCCCTAGCCAAAAGTGGAGGAACCTCCTGGATCGCCTGTCCATGAGAATGTGATAGTACACATCCTTGAGGTCTATGGAGCACATCCAGTCCTTCTCCTGCAAAAGGGGCAGGATGGATTGAAGCGTGACCATCCGGAATTTCTCCTTGGCAATGAAGAGGTTCACTGTTGAAAGGTCGAGGATCGGCCTTAAGTCCCCCATCTTCTTTGGCACCAAAAAGAACCTGGAGTAACTGCCTAATCCGGACTGGCCTGGGGGGACATGCTGGATGGCTCTTTTTTCTAGCAGCTTTTTTACTTCTAAAGGTGCAGCCTCCCTCTGACTGGGTGGTACATCGGGGAGGAGCCTTGACTGAGGAGGTAGGTTTATGAAAGGGATTGAGTAACCTCTGGATATTATTCGAAGCACCCAGCGATCTGTTGTGATGGACTCCCATTGAGCCAGGTGCTTTGAAAAACGCCCCTTGACTGCCTCCAGAGAGGAACAGTCAGGCAACCCCTCAGGGCTGCTGCATGGGTTGGTCAGAAAAGTGTTCCCCGAGACCAAAATTTTTCGGCCCCCCTCTGCCTCTGGGCCGGCGTCCACCTTGTCCCCCTCTGCCTCTGAAGGACGAAGGGTCCGGAGTGTAACAGGACTGCTGAGACTTCCGGAACCACAACTTCTTTTGTCCTCTCTGGTTCCTGGAAAAGGACCTTTGAGGAGCCGAGAAGCGGATTCCAACAGCAGACAGCGTCTTCCAGTCTTTCTCGCTCTGAACCAATGTGTCGTGGACGGTCTTCCCGAACAGGGTAGAAAGTACAGTTTTGTACCTACCATAAATGTAGATGTCCGAACTGGATAGCATCTGCAGTCATAACAACTGGGTTGTCCTGTCGTCAGGCAGCCCTGCAGTCGGCCGGATTCCAAAGTCCGGGTCCGGCCCCGGCTGATGTCGCACTCCACCCGACGCCATCTCTGCTGGCCTCCGGGTATAAAGGCATCAGCCGACGCCATTTTCTTCAGTGTTTCTTGCCCCAGATGCCAGTTGCCCTTCCTGGAAGGCTAATTTTGGATAAATGCCAATGTTTCCAAAAGGATAGAAGGCAAACTCAGAAAATAAGCATATATGTACATATATACAAACAAATACACCATAAAAGACTCCCCACTAGCTAGCTATTAGGAGGGTAAATACCCTAGGAGTACCACAGAGGGGAAGGAGGAGGTAATCCTGACTGCAGATGCTATCCAGTTCGGACATCTACATTTATGGTAGGTACAAAACTGTACTATGTCCTTCATGGATGCATCTGCAGTCATAACAACTGGGTAGAATACCATAGCCAACTAAGGGAGGAGGAAAAATTTAGATTATGGTGTGGTTAGGATCCCTTGCAGCACAGCAGTGGCAAACCCTGCTCTGGATCTGCAGTACAATGGTAAGTTATAATGCTTGGCAAATGTACGGAGGTCCAAGTAGCCGCCTCAATAATGTCCTTGGTTGCCACACCTCGTAGGAAGGCTGTGGTAGTGGCTGTTGCCCTTGTAGAATGAGGCCTTATGTTCTGTGGAATTGGTTTTCCATGGAAGGAGTAACAGAACCGTATGCAATTTCCTATCCATTTGGAGATTGTCTGTTTGAACATTGCTTTTCCTTCCCTTCCTGTTGCATAGGCTACAAAAAGCTGGTCAGTTTTTCTGCTACTTTTGTTCTGTCCAGGTAGTAACGTAACTGTCTATGGACATCCAAGGAATGCAGCATTCTTTCCTCTGTTTTGTGGGTTGGGAAAGAAGGTAGGTAGGTGGATTGCCTGGTTTAAAGACACTCTGGATATCACCTTAGGCATAAACGTAGGATTAGTCCTCATGGACACTCTATCTTGGTGGAAGATTAGGAAGGGCTGTACCGCCATTAGGGCCTGAAGTTCAGAGACCCTCCTTGCTGAGGTTATTGCCAGTAGGAAAGCAGTTTTCCACGATAGATGCTGTAGGTCCGCTGTAGCTGCTGGTTCAAAGGTGCAGTGTCAATTTTTCTAGCACAAAGTTCAAATCCCAAGCTGGCAATGGTGTTTTCCTTGGAGGTTTTACATTCTTGATTCCTCTGAGGAACTGCCTGAGTAAAGGGTGTGAAAAGACAGGTGGATCAAAGCTGTATTCTGCTGAAATAGCTGATGCATGTATCTTGATGGAGGAATAGGACAGGCCTGTATGTAGAAGCTCTGCCAGATACTCCAGAATGTTAGCCATATCTATAATTGACACATCTTTTCCTCTTTCAGTGCTCCAAATGACAAACCTTTTCCATTTTCCTGCATAGTTCCTCCTTGTTGAAGGTCTGCGGGCTTCAAGGATAATGTCTTTAACCCTTTTGGAAAGTTCTGGGTTAGTTGCTGCTATGTGATGTTCCATGCAGTCAGTTGCAACGTTTTTAGGTTTGGATGTATGATGCTGTAGTTGTTCTGAGTTAACATCAAAGGCATCAGGGGTATTGGCCACATGTTGTCCCGAGACATGCTCCTCAGTAATGGGTACCAGTGTTGTCTTGGCCAGTTTGGAGCTGTCAGGGTTATCCTTGGACGTTCCTCCTGGATTTTTAGTAATACCTTGTGTATCAAGGGAAGAGGTGGAAATGCATATGCTGTTAGACCTTTCCAGCTGAAGGAGAGCGAATCCACTTTCCATGCAAGTGGGTGGAATGTCCTTGTGCAGAATTTTTTGAGTTGGTGATTGAGGGGGGGGAGCGAATAGATCTATCTGTGGTCTTCCCCATTTCTTTGAGATGGTCTTGAAGATGTCCGGGTGTAGCATCCATTCGTGGGCATCCGATGTGGTTCTGCTCAATATGTCTGCTAGAGTATTGTCCTTTCCCGGTACAAATATTGCCTGTAACTGGATGTTGCAGCTGAGTGCCAGGTTCCAAGGCTCCAAAGTCATTCTGCATAGGGGTATGAATGAGTGCCTCCCTGCTTGTTGATGTACCACTTGACTGTGGTGTTGTCTGTCCTTACCATCAAATGGCCCTCTTTTAGAAATGGTGTGAAATTTTGGATTGCCAGTTTTACTGCCAGCATTTCTTTTAGGTTGATGTGCAGGTGGAGTTGATCCGGCGTCCACAATCCTTATGCATTTGTCCAGCATGTGAGCCCCCATCCAAGGTCTGAGGCGTCTGTTGTGATGGTTTGGCTTGTGATAGCTGTGAAAGGGTAGGCCGGTTTGACTGGCATGCTTGTGCCCACCATAGGAACTCCTGTTTTAGGCATGGGATTAGTGGAATTTCTGCTTCTAGGCTGTGCCTGTGTTGGGACCATAAATTCCTTAGGTACCACTGTAGTTTTCTCATATGTAGTCTGGCATGTGGAACCAAGATTATGCATGATGCCATGTAGCCCAAGGCCTGCAGGACTTTCCTTGCTGTTAACTTGTTCTGTTTTGTTAGAGCCAAGAAGTAAAGAGGAGTTCTTTTTGTTTTCTGCGGTTAGGAATGCCATTTGTTTTACAGTGTCCAATTCCAGGAATGTCCTTGTTTGGGATGGTATCAGCCTTGACTTTTGTAAATTGACTGTGTATCCCAGTGCTTGTAGCAAGTAAATGACCCTTTGTAAATCTGTTGTCAGCTTGCTTTTGTTGTCCCCTTGTAGCAGGCAGTCGTCCAGGTATGGATAAATTTGGATTCCCTGTAGTCTGCAGTGGGCGATTACTGATGCCAGGCATTTTGTGAATACTCTGGGCAGTAGATAAGCCAAAGGGCAATGCTGAGAATTGATAATGCTCTGATCCTGCAAGAAATCTGAGGTATCTTCTGCAAATTGGTCGAATGGGGACGTGCAGGTATGCCTCCTTGAGATCTAGAGTTACCAGCCAACACTCCTTGCCCAGCATGGGAAGAAGTTGCTGTAGGGTCAGCATTTTGAATTTTGGGACAAATGATGTATGTATTTAATGTGGACAGGTCGAGAATAGGTCTCCAACTTTTTCCTTTCTTGGAACTAGGAATAGTCTGGAGTAAAATCCTTTGCCTTGTTCTGTTATTGGCACTCTTTCCACAGCTCTCATCAATTGCATTATCTGCTGTAGAGCTTCTGTTTTTTGATTTGGAGGCAGGTTTGGCATTCCTCTTTTGACTGGTAAAGTGTGAAAGTGGAACCGGTAACCTTGGTCTATGGTTTGCAAAATCCACTTGTCTTTTGTGATGTAGTGCCAGTTTTTCAAAATAAAGTTAATTTTCCGCCTAATGGAGCTGCTATTTGTTCCCTGGTAGGCGGATGTAGAGTTAAGTCACTGAGATTGTGCTGTTGTAGTGGTAGTGGCTGAGTCTGTGCCTCTGTTATTACCTTGCCACTGTCGTCCTCTGTAGGCACCTCCTCTGGATTGGTTTCTGCCTCTGAACGTCTATTCCTGCCCCTTTGGGATCTTGTGGAATCAGGAAAGGACCAATTTTGGCAGGCCAGTTCCTGCTAAACCTTGGGGGCTGAACCTGCAAGAAATCTTTAACCGCTTGAACAGATTTTGCCTTTTCTTCCATTTTCTTCATTACCTGCTGGGCAGGTGTACCAAACAAACTGGTCTTATCCATAGGAGCATCTAATAACTTAGCTTTAACATGATCCGTAAGACTTGTTCCTTCAGCCATGCATGTCTTCTTATCACTGTGCCAGTCATGGCTGATCTAAATGAAGCCTCCAGTGCATCATAGCCACATTTTAAGGAATGGTTACTAACCTGTTGTATGTTATTTACCATTTCTAATACATATTTCTTATCTATAGAGTCATCAGAGGATAGTTTTTAGTTAACTGATCCAGCATAAACTCTTGGTATTGTATCATGTGAAACTGACAGTTTAAAGCTCTAGCTGAGAGAGTAGCTGAGGTATAAACTTTTTGCATCTGTCTAAAGACCTGGCTTCCCTTTCAGAAGGAATAGGGTTTTTGCTGTGGTCGAGGCTACTGCCTTAGGCCCTGGGATATAGTTTCGGGTCTGCAAGTGGGGCCTTGTAAAGGTGATGATGCGTGTCTGGTACCCTGTAAAATCTGTCTGGTTTGGCAGGGGCTGGAGGTAAGGAATCTGGTGCAGAGCAGACATCATTAAAGGCATCGTCCACAACAGAGGACAGGAGGTATAGCTAAGGGCCTGTGTTGTGGAAGGTGCAGAAAAGTCCTAAGTCTTTTCTGGAATCAGAGAAATCCTGTTGCTGCCATTGGAATTGTTCTCGCATGGCATGTAAGGTTTCCCCAAAGGAGAATTCTTCTGGTGGAGAAGCAGCTGGAATGGATTCTTCAGCATCTGAGTCTTCATAATTGGAGAAAGGAGCCTCTGGCTGGTCTGTAATATCTGAGTCATCCGCAGAATCATCAGAGGACACAGGCTGGGGGGGCTCTGCCCTAGGTCTCTTCTCTGGGGGCTGAGAGGCCCTGTCTGGGTGAGATTGAGATCCCCTGATTAAGGATATTAAATCTTCTGCCAGAGTAAGCATTTGTGAACTAGAAGTAGGCCTGGTTGAGGGGGGTTTAACAGGCACTGATTTAGTAGACTTGGTTGCTTTAGCCCTGGCAAAGGCCTTACTGGACATGGCTGCAGGAGGCCTAGCAGCACCACGTGCTGGGGTAGAGACATCCAAAGGGATGGTGTCTGATAATTCACTAGAAGCCACTGTAGTAGGTAAAATTTCAGAGGCCGATTCAAGTAAGGTAGCAGGAACCTCAAGTAGTCAAAGATTCAGCTGTGCTTTGATCAGTTTCGGTTTTTTGCTTCGCCATGGTTTCGCCGAAACCGTGGAAGTGTCGGTCTTTTTCTTTCGTTCTTATCAGTTTGGGTAGTCGGAGGATCCGGCGGCATAATGTACGCAAATCTGAACCGAAAACTGTTCAGCAAACTCCGAGGTTGAAGAAGCACAGGCCGAACAGGCTGCTACGTGGTCTGGGCCTAAACAAGGCAAACAGTAAGAGTGGAAATCTTTATGAGGTATTTGTTTCCCACAAGTTAAACAGTTATTGACTTTTTCTGACATCGGCTGAGGCAAGAAAGAGTCCCCAACGGGGTACTTAGCTTTAGAAGTCTTGTATTCGGTAGAAATCTCTGGATCCGACCGACCGGCACTTGCGAACAGCTTCTGCTTCGGGCGCCACGCGGCAAGAAAGACTGAAGAAAATGGCGTCGGCTGATGCCTTTATACCCGGAGGCCAGCAGAGATGACGTCGGGTGAAGTGCGACATCAGCCGAAGCCGGACCCGGACTTTGGAATCCGGCCGACTGCAGGGCTGCCTGACGACAGGACAACCCAGTTGTTATGACTGCAGATGCATCCATGAAGGACATCTGAAGGGTGCGTTCACGAAGGACGCCTTGAAAGGTTCCGAAAAGTCACAAAGCCGGAGCCAGGAATGACGCCTTAAGGTGATGCCGGATCTGCTGGCTTTGGCGGCCCCTTCCATGGCAAGGGAAAGTAGCCACATAGAGGTGTTTGAAACAGATTTCAGAGTGGCCATGCGAGCCGAGAAAGTCCGTTTGTCGTCGACCGACATGGACTCAGGGGGAGACTCAGCGTATTCTTTCACCAGATCCTGCTGAAGTCTAATTACATGGGACAAATAATTCAGTGCCCTTATGGAAAAGGTAGCTGAAGCAAACATCCACTTCCCGATATGATCCATCGTCCGAGACTCCTTATCAGGGGGATGGACAGAGGAACTATCCTGGGCAAGTTCCTTCTTGGTGCTGCCATGGCATCTACCGGGGAACCCTTACGCCAAGCCGTCCTATCCGCAGGGGGACTAAGAATCCTATCTGGCCTCCTGGGGATTGGCTCTACAGTGTCTGGTTCTTTCCACGCCCTGGTAGTGATGAGGTCAACCAGGGGGTCGGCCAGAGGGGACACCCAAGAGGTAGACGGGCCTGCGTCGAATGCCTCCAACACCACCAACTCATCCAAGGAAGGTTTTTGGGTTGACCACCCCCCCTTTTGGCAAAGCATTTCCATAATGTCTTCAAAGGAGACGTCTTCGGGGGGGGTGACCTGGGGGAACCTTCCCCTTCCTCCAAATCGATGTCCTCCGTGAAGGACTCAGGGGAGTCCAAGTGCCTCCTCTTACACTTACGTTTGTGAGGGACCTCCTCGGTGGGGCTGTCTGAGGAGGGGTCACCAACAGGGTCATGTTCTGCCAGTGGAACAGGCTGGGGCGTCAACGCAGGCTGTCCCTGGGACTGGACGATGGAAAACAAGCCCAGCTGCAAGAGAGTGGGGGCAGATCCCGAAGAAAGAGTAGGGGGTCTCTAACCTCTAGAGAGAACCCTCTCCACCACGTCGAAAGCCGAGGGTGAACCAATCTCTCTGGGCTCCGTGGTTAACACCCTCATATCCGGTGCAGGGATCGGCGTCGGAGCCGAAGCTCTCAGACCCGAGAGGGAAGTGTGCTCCGACCGAAATGGAGCCGAAGACACACTGGCCCCCTTGGATCAGACACACGGCTCTCGGCCCCGAGAGCTCGGATCCGAAAAGGGATCAGACATACTTGAGGGCATGGCCGGCGTTGAGGTAGAGATAACCATCGGCACCAACTCCCTGACTCTAAGACTCCTCGGATCCGAAGGCTCCGAAACCCGATAGTGGATCTGAGAAGGAGCTATCGGGGCAAAAAGTGGGGCTGAACTCTCCCCGGGGGGGCAGCAGCACTCCCATCTGCAGTTAGGTTTGGAGAAAGCGACGCATCATCCGGTCCATATCAGCGTCGTAGAGGCTACGGGTTGACCTTGAAGAGGCCGCCGAAGCTGGCCGGGAGGGCCGCCGTGACGGCCTTGAGGATGATCGGGCCTCCTCCTCCGGCTCCGGGGAGAAGTGTGGAGAACGGAGCCGAGGGGAGGAAGGCCCGGAGACCTTCTGGGGTGAGGAGAGCAGCTTGGAAGGTGGGGCCGAGGGGGCTGAGTCAGCCTGCCGCTTGTGGCTTCTGTGCCTCTCTTTCTCTCTCTTTCTCCTCTCTCTCTCTCTCTCTCTTCTCTTTTTTAGAGTCCCTCTCTCCCTGGGAAGAAGTGGGAGGTTGAGTCCCAGCCAGGGTAGGGGGACAGCAAGCTGAGCTATCGCAGCTGCAGCTGTAGCCACCGAGGGAAAGGAGGAAGAAGCCGACTCCGCAGGTAGGAGACCTGCTAGAATCAGCTTATTCCTTCTATCCCTCAGGGACCAGGGGTTAAAGGCTGCGCAAATCTAGCAGCCCGAGGTCAAATGTGGTACCCCCAAGCAGAGGACGCACTGAATGTGGCCATCCGCTAGGGATAGCTTATGGCCACACTCAGCGCACTTAGAAAAGATGGCCTTTGGGGCCTCGGCCATGACTTTTAAACAAAACAACACACACGCCCAAACAAACACCTAAGGGAAAGGGGGGCCTACTAGGATTTAAACTATGAGGGAATGAGGGAGTAAATCTCAGGGATTTAAACTATAAAATTAAACTAACCACACACACTAAAAACTAAGAGAGATTTTAGGCAAAAAACACTTACAAATCACCTGAAACGCTAGGAGCTCGAAAACTTGTGCTTGACAAAGCCGTGGCAAACGAGATCTGGGGACTGGAAGGGGGTAGCAAGGTATTATGGGTAAGGGGGAGGAACTTGGAGCTCAGATCTCTAGCTTGGAAAGCTGCCGGCTCGGATCCAGGTTGGATCCGATACCCACAGGTTGATGACCAAATGAAGTTAACTACTTCAGATCTGCAGCTCATTAATGTCATTATGAAGATAAACATGGTTTTAAAAACATAACTGTCTACAAACAAAAAATGCACAGAAAGAGCAGCCCCAGTACCTGACACATCTCTGTACCAGGAACAGAGTTCTTCTAAGCCAACAGTAAATTACTTGCTGTTTTTAATATGGGGAGAACATAGAGAGATTGGGAATCGCTTGTACTATGAAACTTCAAGCTATTTCACAATTCCTGAAAAGCACCTAAATTAAACTACATATACACAGACGTGGGGCCAAATACATATTTCTGAAGAAAACATTTTTCCAAGCTGGATATTATTATGCAAAGAATATAAAATACCATCAAAGCTCAAGCTAATCATTTGCCACTTGTTGTTAACTACTTGTCTGAATGCGCAGGCAAAGCCAACTAATAAACGTAACTACTTGCTTTAAAAATTTCATGCAGTTTTTATTTTCCTTACTGCTGTCAGTTACAGATGAAAAACTACAAATTATTAAACTAAGGCAGAACGCTGATTCTGAAAGCAATAACATTTCATCAAGCAGCCAACTCTATACGACCTAGCAGCCAAAATCAAACCCACCTAAACAAGAATCTACAAGCAAGAACCAGAAATAATGAAACTCCATGAGGCATTTTACTCACTCCTACAGGCTGCAATGACTGGATATTGTAAGGCTGATCAAAAAGTAGATACTGATACAGACAATAAGAATTTATGAAACAGACTACTGAATTCATGAGATTAGCCCATTACGTCATGTTTAAAATAAAGCAAATTGAACTTTGTATTTCAGCATTGCACTTGGTAAACTCTATCTCAATATACAGCAAGAACAGATATAAACACTAAAACCTTTAACACTTTTCATGGACTAATGAAAACCAATTTCTTTAGGAGCCACTATAAGACCTTGCAAGTCCACTTATGAATGCAAAATTCCTTGTGCATTTTATGAACTTGTACGATAACTTGGTGAGCAAATGTGCATTTTATGCACCCAGGGGGCTTGGTTTATCCAACAGCTGCCCCCAACCAGAAGTGACAGCTAGAAACTACACTGCAGCTCAAGCATGAGCAAGCTGCATTGTAAAACGGCCCAGAAAGTACAAGCATAAAACTGCTGCACCGCATAAGTAAAATTCTGCTAAAGGACCAGAGTCACATCATCTGCACTAATTTACTTTTAAAGCTTAAATGAGCCAGCCATTCAAGAGGAGTTCTCTTTTAAGGTCTTCGGTGGTCAGAAGTAAACAGCCTCCAACTTCCAAAACACTGAATGAAATATAGCAGATTGTGTTGTGGGTGGTGCCCTGGCAAATGGATAGACATTAAATGGCTACAAAGCACAGCTTAGACATGCACTATTTAACCTAATGAAAGTCTGTTGGGAAAAGAGTCCAACTCTCCCTACATTTGCAACAACTGGGTTAAAGCACCGTCACCACATTTGGTCTTTTAGATTTTATTTATTTATTTATTTGCAGTTGGTTTACCAGGATAGTCCATTGGGCCAAGATGAACCTGTTTTCAATGGAGTCCTCGGGAGAAAAGCTCCAGAAACAAGGTTACATAGTTTTTGGATATGTATTACAATATTTACAAAATTACATAGTTAAGCATCATACTGGTGATGAACATTACAGATGGTACATACTATAAAAGCAATTCATATTACAGTATTTACAAAATTATATAGTAAGAGTATAACATTTAGGTGACATTACTGATGAAACTGACTAGAAAATGGAAACATTTCAATAGAGATACTGAAAGCCATTTTGAGTTAGGTAGCTAGCTAAAGGATACAAAGTAATACTTTAGGAGAGGCAGAAACAAGGAACTTGTTGGTAAGGAGGAAGAAGGAGGTAAAGGCAGTCTTGAATTCTTGTTGGTATGGAGGAGGAAAGAGGTAAAGGCAGTCTTGATTTATGAAGGATGGGTGCAAGAGCATTCCCACTGGGTTAGTAGATGAGAGTAAAGGGATTTTTGAATGTAAAGTGGTTGAAAGTGGTACGAATAGCTGGAGGTAGGTAGTTCCAGAGACGTGCTAGACTACAGGATAGGAGATTTTTACCTGGGGGTCGTATTGGTTTGTATAATTCAATTAGGTTTTGGTTATTAGTTCTGAGTACTCTGTTGGGGATGTGCATTTTAAAGGCAGAGGAAAGAGATGGACAAAGGAAGGGTTTGAAAATGAGCTTATGAGCAAGAGTAAGTTGAGACTAGATGAGTTGGTTGGGTAGTTCTAGCCATTCTAGTTTGTGGAGAGAAGAACAATGGTGAGTAGATGCTTTATGACTAAAAGCGAATTTGCCTATTTTATTGTAGCATGAGGAAAGTTGTGTTTTGAGGGAAGATTGTAGGTTAGTCAGGAGTGGGGCTCCATAAAGAAGAGAGGGAATCAGGAATGTGGAACAGAGAGTGATTTTAGTAGAGGGTGTAAGGAAACGATTTTGTCAGTAGAGCATGCCTAGTTTTTGATGAGTTTTTTTTTATGTTAAGTTGTATGTGAGAGTTGAATTTAAGCTGACTATCAATTTGAACCCCAAGTAACTTAGCCTCTGGCACCAATTCCAAGGATGTGTTGCTGTTACTAGTGATTAAAAAAGAGTTTGGACTGATAGAGACGTGTTTAGAGGGAGTAAATACCATTAATTTGGTTTTAGAGGCATTTAGTGCTAGGTGGTTTTTTTTTTCATCCATTGTTCAGTGATTGAGAATGCGTCTTGTGTAAGCTTTTGGAGTACAGGGATGGATGTGGCAGAACAGATAATAGCTGAATCGTCTGCATATTGAATAATATTAGAGAATGGGATAGAATTACTGAAGTCATCTATGAAGATGTTGAATAGAAGAGGACCCAATATGGAACCTTGGGGGACCCCAGTTGGGGTGTTAAGGAATGAGGAGGTGGCTTTTTTCCATTTAAAAAACAAAATAAGCTCTCCAAAAGTACAAGAACAGTAATATGGGAGTGCAAAGCACAGAGCGCGGAAACCACTGATTTTGGTCAACACAGCTTTAATATTCCACCATTAAACACACCAAAACCACACTGTCATCTGTAATTTCATCCCCACCAAAGATATGCACAACGGTGTTAGTAAATCCACAAGCTCAGTCAGTTGCCCAATCAATTTGCAAAAATGTCAACCGCAAAAAGTACAGTTTTGTACCTACCATAAATGTAGATGTTCGAGGATCCACATTGCTGCAGTCCTAACTATTGGGTAGTCCGCTGTCCAGTCGGCCCGAATACCAAAGTATATGGCTGACGTCGGTCAGGCGCGATGGACTGGCGTCAGTGCGTCAGGGTACTAATCGCATGACCCGGCGTCATATCCTCAGTCTTTTCTTGCCCCAGATGTCAGAAGACCCTGAAAGATAAGGCCAAAAACCAAAAACTCCCAAAATACCTGCACCAAAAAATATATGTACAATATATACAAAATTAGCAGAATATAACCTCACCTACACAACCACCCCTAAACACAGAGGGGAAGGAGGAGGGTAAATTGGACTGCAGCAATGTGGATCCTCGAACATCTACATTTATGGTAGGTACAAAACTGTACTATGTTCTTCATTCCACATTGCTGCAGTCCTAACTATTGGGTAGAATCCCAAAGCAGAGGTAAGGGAGGCTGGCAAATCATAAGGAAGCAGGAACTGACAACATGCCTTACCAAAATAGCTGTGGCAAAACCAGCCCTAGACTTAGAGTAGAGAGGAAGGTGATAATGCTTAGAGAAAGTATGCACTGAACTCCAAGTAGCTGCCTCCAAAATATCCTTAGTTGCCACCCCTTAGAAATGCTGTGGAAGTGGCAGTAGCCCTAGTGGAATGAGGCCTAATCCCAGCTGGAATCTCCTTGCCATGATGGGAATAACAAATGTAATGCAACACCCAATCCACCTAGAAATAGTTTGTTTTGACACAGGCTTGCCCTTTGAACTCAAAGCAAAAAGAAACAAACAACTGCTGAGACTGCCTAAAATCCTTAGTCCTGCTCAAATAATAATGCAATAGCCTGTGTACATCTAAAGTGTGCAAAATCTTTTCCCCTTTATTTTGGGGATCTGCATAAAAGGTAGGCAAATGAATAGTTTGGTTTAAAGCCACACTAGAAACCACCTTAGGCATAAAGGAAGGATTAGTACGTAAAGATACCCTATCCTTATGAAAAATCAAAAAAGGCTCCACTGCCATAAGGGCCTGCAACTCAGAAACCCTTCTTGCAGAAGTAATGGCCAACAAAAAAGCAGTCTTCCATGACAAGTATTTCAATTCAGCAGTAGCCGCAGGCTCAAAAGGTTGTAGAGTAAGTTTCTCCAACACAAAATTGAGATCCCAAGCAGGAGTAGGAGCTCTAGTGGGGTCTTATATTCTTTGCCCTCTAAGAAATTGCTTGAACAAAGGATGCGAAAACAATGGTGGGTCACAATCATAGTGAGCTGAAATTGCTGCAGCATGAATCTTAATGGAAGAGAAAGACAAACCTTTGTCCAGTAACTCAGTAAGATATTGAAGAGCCACACTCAAATTTGGCTCAGAAATCTCCAATTGTTTGCTGCACTCCAAAATAAAAATCTCTTCCATTTTCTCTGCGTACACTTTCCTTGTACTAGGTCTTCTGGCTTCCATAATCACATTTAAAACTTGTTGAGGAAGCTGAGACCTGCTGTCTTTCAAAACAGAATATGCCAGGCTGTTAGATGTAGAGAGTGAAGCTTGACATTGAGCAGATGACCGTCCCTCTGAGACAACAGGTGTGGAATCAAGGGTAAAGGCCATGGAGGCTTCCTTACCAGACTCCTCAGTAATGGGTACCAGTGCTGCCGAGGCCAATCTGGAGCTATTAAAATCATCCTTGGCTTGTCTTGTCTGACCTTTAGAAGCACCTTTGGAAGAAGAGGCAGAGGTGGAAAAGCATACACATGAAGATTTTCCAACTGAAAGAAAGAGCATCCACTTTCCAAGCTGTGTGATGAAATCCCTTTCGTGCAAAACTTTGGCAGCTGGTGGTTTAGTGGAGAAGCGAACAGATCTATGTCTGGAGTTCCCCATGACACTGTCAATTTTTGAAATACATGAAGATCCAGTTTCCACTCGTAGGGATCCATGATTTGTCTGTAATACATCTGCTAAGGAGTTCTGTGCTCGGCAGAAACCTTGCCAGAAGAGTTAGTTGCAGACTGAGAGCAGTCTCCCATAAAATCATTGCTTGTCTGCACAATGGGTAAGAATGTGTTCCCCCTTGTTTGTTGATGTACCACATGACAGTTGTGTTGTCTGTTAGAATCAACACCTGCCCTGGAAGAAGTAACTCCTTGAAAGCAATTAATGCAAACTGAACTGCTAACATCTCTTTCATGTTGATATGTAGATGCTGTAGTCTGGCAGGCCACTTGTCTTGTATCCACTTTCCATTTAGATGAGCTCCCAAGCAATATCTGAGGCATCTGTCGTTAGAATCTGACTTGCCTCTGGCGGGTCACAGAGAGTCGCTTGTTTAGGTGACATTCGGAGCCCACCACAAAAATTCCTTTTGAATGCAAGGTATTATTTGAATGACAGTGTCCAAATCCTGGCAGTGCTGTGTCCACAGATTTTTGAGATACCATTGTAGCTTCCTCATATGCAGTTTGGCATTGGGAAGCACCAGAATACAAGATGCCATGAACCCTAAGGCTTGAAGGACTGTCCTTGCAGTCAGCCCGGACTGAAGAGATAGATGATGGAAGTAACTGGAAAGATTCTTTTGTTTGTCCGGGTTAAAAAGGCCATCTGGGCTGCTGTATTCAGTCTCACACCCAGAAAGCACATGTCTTGAGAGGGTACTAGACTGGACTTTATTTCGTTCACAGAATACCCTAGGCATCTTAGCACTGCTATGACATATTCCAGATGCTGTAGAAGATCTTCCTTTTCTTGAGCCAGAATCAGGCAGTCGTCCAAGTAAGGATAGATTTGGATTCCTTTTAGCCTGAAGTAAGCTATCACTGGAGCCAGAACCTTTGTGAATACTCTGGGCGCAGTATAGATAAGCCAAAGGGCAATGCAGAGAACTGATAATGAGAATTTCCAGCTCGAAAAGCATGATACTTCCTGCAACTTAGTCTTATTGGCACATGAAGGTAAGCTTCCTTGAGATCTAAAGTTACCATCCAGTGATCTTTGCCCAGCACAGGTAAAGCTGTTGTAACGTCAACATTTTGAACTTGGGAATGTCAGATAAGTGTTGAGGATAGATAAATCCAGAATTGGTCTCCACGTGTTCCCCTTCTTTGGTACTAGGAACAGGTGAGAATAAAATCCTAGGCCCCTTTCGGCACGGAACTGACTGAATAGCCCCTATTTGGAGTAACAGAGAAATTTGCTTGTGAGCCTCTGTTCTTTGAAGAGAGGAATGTCTGGCATGCCTTTGAAAGGAGGCAAGGTATGGAAATAAAACCTGTAACCGTGGTGAATAATATCCAGAACCCATCTGTCTTGGGTAATTAAATCCCAATTTTCTTTGAAAGAGACAGCCTTCCTCCCAAAGGTGCTGCCAGGCGAGCGTGCTGGCAGCTGAAAAGGCTGAGTCATTGGGTCTGCTACGAAAGGACTGACCCCTGCCTCACCAGAAGTCTGAGCAGGGGAACTCCTGTCCTAGGCCTAAAGAACCCTGAGCTCTGCCCCTACCACGTCTAGACCTACCCCTAGACTGGGAATCATAAGCAGGATAAGTCCATCCCTTAGTAGGCCAATTTCTACTAAACTTGAGCTGCACCTGCAAAAATCTTTAACAGTTGCATAGACTTAGCCTTGTCCTCCATTTTCTTCAAAACTGCTTCCACAGGCGAACCAAACAACACATCAGACTGTAAAGGAGCATCCAAAATCCTTGTCTTAACATGCTCAGCTAAATTCTGATCTCTCAACCAGGCGTGCCTCGAAGAACAGAACCAGTGGCAGCCACCCTGGAGGAGGCCTGCACAGCATCAAAACCACACTGCAAGGAATGTTTACCCACCTGTTCAGACACATGAACTAAATCCTGCAACTCTTTACACTCAATACCTTCAGCCAGAGCATCCACCTTAGATTTCAACTCTGAAAGAAGATAATTCTGATATTTTAACATGTGAAACTGACAATTCAACGCCCTCATGGCTAAAGTGGAAGAAGTATACACTTTCTTTCCCCATCTATCCAAAGCCCTTGCCTCTTTATCAGGAGGGCAGGATTTTTAACAACTGAGGCCTTCACACCTTTAGGCCCCTGAGAGACAGTTTCGGGTCTGCCCTAGGACTCTTAAAAGATACTTATGAGCTTCAGGCACCCTAAAATACCTATCCGGTTTAACTGGGGCAGGAGGCAAAGAATCAGGATTCAGGGAAGCCTCTGCAAACACATCTTCCACTACATTCAAAACAGGAGGTATAGCTAAAGGCCTATGCTGGGGTAAAACAAGAATTCCCTAAGCCTTTTCCTGGAATCAGAGAAATCTTGACCTTCCCATTTAAAATGCTCCCTCATGGAATGCAGAGTCTCTGAAAATGAAAAATCCTCAGGAGGAGAAGCAGAAGGAGTAGAATCATCCACATCAGAATCAGAATAAGGAGGGTACTCCTGCAAGTCTTCAGCCGAAGACTCCGAAGCCTCCGTGCATTGCTCAAAACTCTCAAACTCAGGTTCCACCCTAGGCCTCTTATCAGGAGGGGGCATAGAACCC
Source organism: Protopterus annectens (assembly GCF_019279795.1). Classification (NCBI taxonomy): domain Eukaryota; kingdom Metazoa; phylum Chordata; order Ceratodontiformes; family Protopteridae; genus Protopterus; species Protopterus annectens. The sequence goes on along the minus strand of NC_056734.1, from coordinate 736,242,506 downwards.
CTAATCATAGTAATCAAATCCTCTGCCATTTTAAGCATATGTTTCTTAGGCAAAGACCCTGAAGCACTAGGAGAAACCCCCACTGAAGCTAAACTTGGCCTGCCCCTCAAAGAAGCCTTGGAAACTGAAGGGAGGCTCTAACCTATAGGAAGAGAGGAAGAACAGCCACCTGAGAAGCCCCTCAGCCTGGCCTACTTCCTGAGAGGATACATCCTGTAACAGTAAAGTCTCTCCCTGAGACTCCAAAAGAAACACCTGGCAAAACCTCCGGCTCCACTGAGCCTTCCAAAGAACGGCGTCTGGGACTGTCGGTTCCTCCACCTAGGCTTTGCTGCTTTATCTTGCGTTTTTAGCGAAGCCGGCGTCGGAGCATCCGGCGGCATTTTATAATTACAACGCTTCCCAAACACTAACCTGACACAGTCTAACCTTCTCTTAATAGTGCGTTTGTTAAATCTAGCACAAGAGCGGCATCAACAACATCGTGCTCAGGCCTAAACAAGGTATACACAAAGTATGGTAATCCCTATGAGGTATCTGTTTCCCACAAGAAATACAGTTATTCACTTTTCTGACATCCGGTTAAATACTGAGGCAAGAAAAACCAAAATATTCCCCAACGTACTTAGCCAACTTGATTCGGTCACAAACTCTGACTTCAGAAACTTTCAGAACGCCAACCTGCACTCATAAAATTGCTTCTGCATCGGACCATGCGGCAAAAAGACTGAGGATATGGCGTCGGTCATGCGCATTAGTACCCTGACGTGCCAGCGTCAGTCTAATCGCCCTGACCGTCAGCCCAATACTTTGGTATTCGGGCCGACTGGACAGCGGACTACCCAATAGTTAGGACTGCAGCAATGTGGAATGAAGAACATCCAAAAGTACAAGAACAGTAATATGGGAGTGCAAAGCTTTCCGCTTATTTCGTTTTTTGGTTTGGTTTTGCGGTTGTCATGGAGAGTGGATCTCCGTCTATGAAGGGACATGACGAACTTGGTCAGTCTCGGAAATTGACTGGGCAACTGACTGAGCTTGTGGATTTACTAACACCGTTGTGCATATCTTTGGTGAGGGCGAAATTGCAGATGACAGTGTGGTTTTGGTGTGTTTAATGGTGGAATATTAAAGTTGTGTTGACCAAAATCGGTGGTTTCTGCTCTCTGTGCTTTGCACTCCCATATTACTGTTCTTGTACTTTTGGAGAGCTTTCCGCTTATTTTGTTTTTTGGTGTGGTTTTGCGGTTGTCATGGAGAGTAGATCTCAGTCTATGAAGGGACATGACAAACTTGGTCAGTCTCGGAAATTGATTGGGCAACTGACTGAGCTTGTGGATTTACTAACACCGCTGTGCATATCTTTGGTGGGGATGAAATTGCAGATGACAGTGTGGTTTTGGTGTGTTTAATGGTGGAATATTAAAGCTGTGTTGACCAAAATCGGTGGTTTCCGCTCTCTGTGCTTTGCACTCCCATATTACTGTTCTTTTTTCCATTTAACTGCTTGAGATCTATTAGATAAGTAACTAGAGAAAGTACAGTTTTGTACCTATCATAAATGTAGATTTTCGAGTGCTAATACAGCTGCAGTAATCACAGATGGGTAGAGTCCCAAAGCTATGCACAGGGTGGTAGGTACTAGGAGGAACTGGGTTGAGCCAGAATGCCCTGCAAAACAGCAGTGGCAAAGCCTGCTCTTGTTCTGGAATATAAAGGCAGGTGGTAGTGTTTTGTGAAAGTATGTACAGAACTCCAAGTGGCTGCCTCCAAAATATCTTTGGTAGGAACTCCTCTGAGGAAGGCTGTAGAGGTAGCTGTGGCCCTGGTGGAGTGTGATCTGATACCTGTAGGAACAGATTTCCCATGATAGGAATAACAAAACCATGCAGTGGCCTATCCACTTTGAAATAGTCTGTTTTGTAACTGGCTTCCTTGAGCCCTACAGCATAGGACACAAGAGTTGTTCTGATTTCCTGAAGGACTTTGTTCTGTCCAACTAATAACGTAGCTGCCTATGGATGTCTAAAGAGTGTAGCAGCCTTTCCCCTTTGTTTTGAGGATTGGGGTAAAAGGTAGGTAGGTGTATGGCTTGATTTAAAGCTACCCTGGATACCACTTTAGGCATAAATGATGGGTTGGTGCAGAAGGAAACCCTGTCCTGATGGAAAATGAAAGGGCTGCACCGCCATGAGGGCGTGTAGTTCAGAAAGCCTCGGAGCTGAAGTGATAGCCAGAAGGAAGGCTGTTTTCCAGGACAAATATTGCAAATCTGTTGAGGCAGCTGGTTCAAAAGGAGGCAATGTTAATTTTTCTAGTATGTAATTAAGATCCCAGGCTGGTATTGGTTGCTTCCTTGGTGGTCTTATATTCTTAGCCCTCTGAGGAACTGTCGTAAGAGTGGGTGAGAAAATAAAGGAGGATCCGTGTTGAATTCTGCAGAAATGGCTGAGGCATGGATTTTTATGGAAGAAAATGAAAGTCCACTGTTCAGCAGCTCAGCTAGATACTGTAATACCTGAGGCAAGTTCAGTTTTCTAGGGTCCTGGCCTCTTTTTCTCATTCCAAGAGCAAAACCGCTTCCATTTTGCGAAGTAAGCTTTTCTAGTAGATGGCCTTCTGGCCTCCAAAATGACATCCTGCACCTCCTTGGAGAGTAGGGTCTGTTGTGGTGTTAAGGAATTTTCCATGCAGCGAGATTGAGTGTTTTCAGCTGACTGTGAAGAGTTTTGTAGCTGTGCTGAGTCAGCAGAAGAGGCATTAAAGGCAGGGACCAGGGAGGAGTATGTTAGGCTCCTCAGGAGTGGGTACCAGTGTTGCCTTGGCCAATCTGGAGCAATCAGTATCATCTTCGGTTTGTCTGTTCTTGCTTTCAAAATCACCTTGGGCAGAAGAGGCAGAGGTGGGAATGCGTAAACTGTCCATGCTGTCCAACTGAATGAAAAAAGCGTCCACTCTCCAGGCCTTTGGATGAAAGATCCTCGAACAAAACTTTTCCAATTGATGATTCCTGTGGGAGGCAAAAAGATCCATGTCTGGCCTCCCCCATGTTTGGATTATTTCTGTAAACACCTGAGGATGTAACTTCCATTTGTGTGGATCTGTCATATTTCTGCTTAGATCGTCTGCCAGTGTGTTTTCCAATCCTGGCAAGTACTGTGCTTGAAGTTCGATTTGTCTTTCCAGAGCCAAGTTCCAAAGAGTCATGGCTAGTCTGCACAAGGGGTATGAATGTGTTCCTCCTTGTTTGTTTATGTACCACATTACTGTGGTGTTGTCTGTTCTTATCAGTAATTGTCCTGGATGCAGGAAGTCCTTGAAAGCTGTGATTGCATTTATTACTGCTAGCATTTCTTTTTGATTGATGTGAAGGTGCTTTTCCTTTTGGGACCATTTGCCCTGAATGCACCTGTCCGTCATGTGTGCCCCCCAGGCGTAATCTGAGGCGTCTGTGGTTATGACTTGCTTTGCTTGAGGCTTGCAGAATGGGAGGCCTGTGTTTGCTTGACATGCTTGGGCCCACCATAGAAATTCCTTTTTCAAACATGGAATTATTGGTATTATAGTTTCCAAACTGTGACTGTGTTGAGACCATGGGTTTTTAGGTACCATTGAAGTTTCCTCATATGCAGCTTTGCACATGGGATTAAAAGAATGCAAGATGCCATGAATCCCAGAGCCTGCAGGATTTTCCTTGCAGTAAGCCTGGTACTTTTTGCTAGTATTTTGAAGTACTGAGATAGTTGCCCCTGTTTTCTGGCAGGTAGGCCATCTGGGTGTTTGTGTCCAAGTTGGCACCCAGGAAAGTTATTTTCTGAGATGGTGTTAGCCTTGACTTCTCTTTGTTGATTGTATATCCCAAAGAAAGCAATAACCGTGTCACATATGCCAGATGTTCCAGAAGTATGTGCTTGCTGTCCGCTTGGATCAGGCAGTCGTCCAGATAAGGGTAAATTTGTATCCCTTGAAGTCTGCAGTAGGCAATCACTGATGCCAGGCACTTTGTGAATACTCTGGGCGCAGTAGATAAGCCAAAGGGCAATGCAGAGAATTGATAGTGGATTGAACCTGCAAGAAATCTGAGGTATCTTCTGCAGCTTTGTCTGATTGGAACATGCAGGTATGCCTCCTTGAGGTGCAATGTTACCAGCCAAAACTGCTTGCGCAGCATGGGAAGAAGCTGGTGTAATGTGAGCTTCTTGAATTTTGGTCAGTAGAAATGTGTTTAGGATGGATAAGTCCAAAATGGGTCTCCTGTCGGTTCCTTTCCTTGGTACCAGAAAAAGTCTTGAATAAAAACCTTGACCTTGTTGGTGGTAGGTACCTCTTGAATAGCTCTCATGCTTATGAGCTTTGAAATTTGCAGTTGTGCCTCTGCCCTTTGATTTTGTGGCAGGTTTGGCATGCCTCTCATTTTGGAAGAGTGTGAAATTGAAATTTGTAGCCTCTGTTTATAATGTCCAGGATCCATTTGTCTGTTGTGACAATATGCCAATTGCTTACAAATAATGCTAGTTTCCCTCCCAAAGGTGCTGCCAGCTGAGACATGCTTGGCATGGAAATGAGGAGTCATTGGAGCTTACTTCCTGTATTGTTGTGCACTGTCTTACGCCACCTCTTGGTGCTGGAGTTTGCCATTGTCGGCCTCTATATGATCCTTGTGATTGCCCTCTGCCCTTGTGCATCTGTATCTACCTCTTTGGGGCTTGTCAGTGGCTGGAAAGGACCAGTTTTTGAAGGCCAATTTCTGCTAAAGCGTGGTGGTTGGACCTGTAAAAGCTTTGACAGTTTGCATAGATTTGGCTTTTCTTCCATTTTCCGTAGTATCTCCTCAGCATTAGTACCAAACAGCACATCCTTTTGTAAAGGAGCATCTAGAAGTTTAGCTTTCACAAGATCAGGCAAATTTTGTTCCCAAAGCCAGGCATGTCTGCAATGACGACTGATCCTGTAGCAGCGCTCTACTTGAGGCCTCTAGGGCATCATAACCACATTGTAAGGTGTGTTTACCCACTTGCTCTGCACTATGCATCATATCCTGTAACTCCTTTAAATCTGGTTGTTCAGGTTGAGACATTTTGTTCCTTAATTGTGATAACAGGAACTGTTGATATTTAAGCATATGAAACTGACAATTTAAGGCCCTCATGGCTAGGGTGGCGAGGTATATACCTTTACCCCACCTTTCTAAAGATCTTGATTCCCTTTCTGCAGGAAGTGGATTCTTGGCAGTGGAGGCCTTCAATCCTTGGGGCCTTGTGAAATGGTTTCAGGGTCAGCATTATGGCTTTTGAAGAGAAATTGGTGAGAGCTGGGTACTCTGTAATACCTATCAGGTTTGATTGGTGCAGGAGGCAGAGAATCCGGGTTAAGACAAGCCTCCGAATAGACATCATCCAGTATTTCCAAAACAGGGGGTATAGCCAGAGGTCTGTGTTGAGGTAACAAAAGAAATTCCCTAAGCCTTTTCTTGGAATCTGAAAAGTCTTGGCCTTCCGAATGGAAGTGTTCCCTCAAGGTGTGCAAGGTTTCCCCAAAGGAAAAATCCTCAGGAGGGGATACAGAAGGAATGGACTGTTCTGCATCCGAATCCTCAAAAGGAGAGTAAGAGAGTTCCTCTGCATCAGAATGTTCTGATAAAATGGATCCCTGATCAGAAGAGGGTGAATCTTCCTCCACTCTGGGTCTCTTGTCTGGAGGGGGTTGAGAACCTCTGAAAATCCTCAGCCATTTTAAGCATCTGTTTTTTAGGCATGGGACCTGGAGATGGGCCCTGTGCAACAGGCCTCGTGGGATGCCTGGCTGCTTTGGATTTAGGAAAGGCCTTAATTGAAAAAGAAGATGAGGGCCTAAATACACCATGGGTGGAGGTGGACCTGTCCACATTAGTAGGCTCAACATTAGCAGAGGCTTCGGTTGTAGTCTGGGAAAGGGCCGAGATCCCAGCGGTCTCGGGTACACAGGACACCGCCAAAGGAGTGTCGTCGGTAGTCAGGGACTGCAAAGGCGTCTCGCTGAGAACCGGACCACGTGTAGCCTGTTTTGGCATGGTGTCGGTGGGGACCGCGGGCCTCGCGTATCAGTCCTTTTCCTTGCGTTTTTTGGACAAAATGGTAGTCGGAGTGTCCGACGACATTTTATAATCAAAAGCTTTACCAAAGTAGTGCTGGGCGAACTCCGTGACGGCTTAATAGTGCGTTTATTGAAGGTAGCGCAAAGCGACAGCCGAGACGTCGTGGTCTGGGCCCAAACAAGGTATGCAGAGGGAATGGAAATCCTTATGCGGTATTTGCTTCCACAAGAAATATAATTATTAACTTTTTCTGACATCGGTCTGAGGCAAGAAAAAGTTTCCCCAAGTGCCAGCTTTAATGAAGACTTGGTTTCCAAAATATTCGTAACTCAGGAGCTGGCCGACCGGCACGAACTGCTTTTGCTTCAGGCACATACGGCAAAAAGACTGAAGAACATGGCGTCGGCTGTGTCTTATATACTCTGGCCTCAATAGCGTCAGAAGAAAGCGGACAACCGGCCCGGACCAAGACTTTGGAATTCGGCCGACCGAGGGACCGCCTGACGGCAGAAAACCCATCTGTGATTACTGCAGCTGTATGCATGATGAACATCCAGTTTAATGAGGAAGGAGATAAGTTAAGTTGGGAGAGTTTATTTAGGAGTAGTTTATGAGAGATAGTGTCAAAGGCCTTTGAGAGGTCCAGTAGCAGGGTAGAAACAATGTGTCCAGAGTCCCGGGCCTTATTTATAGTTTCTAAGAAGGAGAGGAGGGCTGTCACGTACTATGGCCAGGTCTGAAGCCATGCTGAGTTGGAGTCAGCAGGTGATTGTCTAAGAGGTAAGGTAGGAGCTGCAAATGGATACATTTTTCTAGGAGTTTAGAGATTGGAGACAGAATATCTATGGGACGGAAGTTTGTAGTATTGTTATTATTGCCACCTTTATGCAAGGTATGATAAAGGCCTTTTCCAAATTTGGGGCACTATGCTTTCTTGGATAGAGTGGTTTATTAGAATACTAATAGGGTGAGCAATGGCTTCTGCAGCTATGCTGAGGAAGTATGAAGGAATATTGTCTGGGGCATTAGAGCATGGCTTTAGTTTCTGGAGGAGTTTTATGGTAGATGTGGGAATAGGTTTAGTGATAAAAAGGTGGAGAAAGGGGGTAGGGTATTTGAGGGTGGTGGTATTGGAGAGGAAGTAAGAGTGGTGATGGGAGAGGAGGGAAAGGTAGAGGAGGATGAGGGTGAAGTCGAGGATGCGGTGGTATCAGAGAATGAGGAGGTTGGTTGGAAATAGAATTAATGAAAAAAGAGTTGAATTGTGTAGCCAAGTCCATGTCAGAAGCATTGGGGTGGCTGGAAAATAAGTAGGCATCAGGTGCAATTTGGATGTGCACAACAGCAACACTGGCAGTTCAAAATAACTTCAATGTGGGTTACCTGCAGGACTACTAAAGAATCCAGCACAGATCCTACCTTGATAGCACTTCCTTTTGCTGCTTGCAGTAAGGTGCTCTCACGCACATCATCAGTCACTTCATCATGATGAGGGTAAATTCTCAAATGATAACTGCTAATGAAAGTAACCATGGAAACCCAAAGATGTTCATTTAACACTCAAGCATGCAAAGCGCCCTCAGCCTTATCTCCTTAGAAATAGACTGTCATGCAGAGTTGGGGAAGAAAGCTAGAATAAAGTAAAAACCCCAAAGTAAGTGCAGTTGAATAATATTGTTCCACAACAGTAGATATCCAACTTTTCACTGTTGCAGTATCCATTACAAGTGGAATCTCCTGTCAAGGAAAACCCAATGTCTGGCCAGTATACCAAAGCCTTTCCATCCTCCCAGCATCATACCTCAGACGTATGTTCCCCACACGGGTGTCGAGCATCAAGGTGACATATGCATGCGCAATACTCAGAAATGAAATGCCCCAGGAGAACTAGAGCAACCCCAGGATAAAAAAGAACATGCATATTCAAAAGGGAAGAAAAGAAATAGTGCAAGAAAAGGAAGACTCCTTGGCCAGCAGAGAGTTCCTTACAGGCAAAAAAAAAAGAAAAGGGGGCAGGAAGGATGGAGGGGCAGAATACTGCAACAATGAAAAGTAGGACCTCTACTGTTACGGCAAGATCTTACACAACTGCACTATGTCCTTCCTTATCATGGTTACAGTATGCATTACAAGTGGGAGATTACCAAAGCTGCTGTAAAGTATGGAAGGAAGAAGGCACAGAGGAACCCTCCACAGACCCATTAAGGATAGCCCTAGCAAACCTTGCCCTGTATCAGAAAATGACATCCAACTTATAATGTTTAATAAAAATGTGGACAGAGGACCAAGTAGCAGTGTCTCGGATTGACCTAGTATCTAAAACCTTGAAGAAAGTTCCACAAGAGGCTACTGCTCTTGTAGAATGAGCTCAGAATGAAGCAGAAAGTTGTTTACCATGAAATGAATAACAAAATGAAGTGACCTTATAAATCAAGGAGGAGACTGTTTCTTAGAAACTGCCAAAAGCCAATGTCCAAGCACAAAAGGAAACAAAAAGCTGGTCAGATTTGTGGATGGCCTTTGTCTTATCGAAATAATACTGGAGGTTTCTATGTAAATTCAAGGTGTGAAGAACCTTCTCACTAGCAGCTTGTGGAGAAGGAAAAAAGGAAGGGAGTTGGATAGACTGACTGAGGGACAACTCACTGATCACCCTGGGCATAAAAAGGAGGGTTAGCACTCAAGAGACAACTTGTCTCTGTGAAAAATCAAAAAGGGAGGAATCACCAACAGAACCTGAAGTTCAGAAACTCTCTTGGCTGAAGTAAGAGCTACCAACAAAACAGTCTTCCAGATGCAATGTTGCAAGAATGATGACCAAGTGGACTCAAAAGGAGCCCAAGTAAGTTTTCAATGACAAAATTAAGGTAAGAGGGAGGAATAGGTTTTCTTGGGGGGGGGGGGTCTGATATGAAGGACACCTTTAAGGAACTGTTTGGCCTCAAAACGAGAGGTCAACGGCTGGCTCAAGGAAAGACAAGCATAGACTGTTGACAAATAAGCTTAAACAAAAAGAAAATACTACAATAGACCAGCATGGAGCAGTTCACACAAGTAAGAAAAGAACCAGAGAGACCACCACTGAGAGAAGGATCCTAGTGATGCTCGGGAGGCATACCAAACAGAAAATCTCTTCCATTTAATGTATCACATTTTCTAGTAGTGGGGTTCCTGGCTTCCTGCAAAACCAAAGCAGCACGTCCTCAGAAAAGTAGTACCTAAAGGGATCAAATCCTATACGCCTCAAAGTGTCAAATGAAGAGTGGACAAGTGAGAGTGAAAAAGAGACCCCCTGTCTTGTGTGAGAATATTCATCCCAATGAGGTAACTTGTGAGGATTGACTCAAGCCCAGGTGAAAATGAAGGGGAACTAGTGCTATCTGGACCAAACAGGAGTCTCCAGCAAGATTCTCAGGAGTCTTTTAATGATTTTGTATAGGACTCTGGGGAAGCAGAGGAAGAGGAGGGTGGCTTATTATAGGAACACTCCTCTTCCAAGAAAGAAAGGACATGGCATATGCCTTTCCAAATCAGAGGACTTGAGACTCTGGAATTGAGGGAAGTTGCCTGTTCAGGAGGGAGGCAAACAGATCCACTTGGAGGAATACCCCACCAATGCTACTCGTCCAGAAACACCTCCCTGTGAAGCATCCACTTATGAGGTTGTGTCTTGGACCTGCTCAGAAAAGAGCTGCCACAAGGTTTGCGTCCTGAAGGGATGCAGACTGCCTGAGGTTATCTGATGGCAAATAGCATACTCCCCAGGCTTGAAGGGCTAGTCTGCACCCTTGTTTGTTGATGTACCACATGACTGTGATATCATCTGCAACGACCTTAAGATTACCCTAGAGACCAAAGAGAGAATGGAAGGCCAAGTAGAGCAGAATAAACACCTCATCTCTTTTTTGTTTGATGTGGTCTGACCGCACTGATGAGAGAGGCCAGAGACCCTCAACCTTCAGATTGTTGAAAGAGGTTCCCTACCTGACAGAAGCATCCAGTAAAACAGCTCTTGAGGAAGGGGTGAGGAAGTTGAAAAGGCGGTTCAGGATCGAGGGAGATCTGCAAGACCCCACCAATGAAACTTGAGTTTGAGACAGGGTGAGAGGAACCAGGAAACTTTAGGGGTAGTAGTGGTGATTGTCAAACCGCAATGAGGTACCACAACAAGGCTTCCTCATATTAAGCTTGAAAAGGGGGGGTACACAGGCATGGTAGATCATGTCATGAACCCCAAGGCTCTGAAATTCCCCCTGCAGGAGTGAGGAGAAACTGGCAGCAGAGACTGAAAAAGAGGCAGCTTTGTACCTACCATAAATGTGGGTATTCGGGAGTGCTAATATAGCTGCAGTCATAACATGGATGGGGTTCTCCACTGCCCGTCAGGCGGGTCCTCGGTCGGACAATTCCAAGAAGTCTAGGTCCGGCGTCGGTTGATAACGTCGCCTCTTCCTGGCGATCAGTGCGACAGGGGTATAAAAGAACCAAGCCGCACGCCATTTTCTTCAGTTTTCTTGCCCCCAGATGGTCCAGGTGCCCCTGAAGGAAGGCAATACATACATTTGCAGTAACCAACTAAAGCAATGCCATATAATCAAATACCACAGTAGATGCAAGCAAATACACCCTAAAAGGAATACCCCAATCAGGTTGTGCTTGAGGAGGTGTTGTTAGCCAAAGGCTTGTTCCAAGAGGGGAAGGTGGGAGGGAAACATGGACTGCAGCTGTATTAGCACTTCCGAACATCTACATTTATGGTAGGCTACAAAACTGTACTATGTTCATCGTGCATACAGCTGCCACAGTCATAACAGATGGAGTGAATCCCCAAAGCTAAGAAGGTGGTAGGCACTAGGAATTGGAACTAGGCGGCAGGGAGCCAGGATGCCCTGCAAGAGGCTATGCATAGGCAAAGCCTGCTCTAGTTTTGGAGTATCAATGGTAGGTGATAGTACTTGGAGAAGGTATGCACAGAACTCCAAGTGGCTGCTTCCAAAATATCTTTGGTAGTGGGAACTCCTCTGAGGAAGGCTGCAGAGGTAGCTGTGGCCCTTGTTATGAGTGAGATCTGATGCTGCAGGTTACAGTTTTACCATGAAAAGAAAGGTAACAAAAGCGTGTATGCAGTGGGCTATCCATTTAGAAATTGTCTGTTTTGAAATTGGCTTCCTTGAACTCCTATAGCATAGGACACCAAAAGAGCTGATCTGATTTTCTGAAAACTTTGTTCTGTCCAAATAATATCGCAGCTGTCTATGGATGTCCAAAGGAATGTAGAAGTCTCTCCCCTTATTTTTGAGGATTAGGGTAAAAGTTAGTTAAGTGTATAGCCTGATTCAAAGCTACCCTGGATACCACCTTTGGCATAAAGGACGGGTTGGTTCATAAGGAAACTCTGTCCTGATGGAAGATGATAAAAAGGCTGCACCGCTGCCATAGAGGGCTTGTGGATTCTGATACCCCCTCACGGGCTGGGTGATAGCCAAGAAGGAAAGCTGTTTTCAGGACAAATATTACCCAAATCTGATGAGGCAGCTGGCTCCAAAAAGGAGGCAAAGGTCAGCTTTTCTAGAATGGAAATTGAGGTCCCCAAGCAGGTATTGGTTGTTTCCTTGGAGGTTTATATTCTTAGCCCTCTGAGGAACTGTCTTAAGAAGGGGGTGAGAGAATAAAAGGTGGATCAGTGTTTGTATTCTGCAGAAATGGCTGAGGCATGGATTTTGAAAGTGGAGGAGAATGAAAGTCCACTGCTTAGCAGCTCAGCTAGATACTGTAATATTTGAGAGTAAATTCAGTTTTCAGGGTCCTGGCCTTTTTTTCTCATTCAGGCTACAAACCGTTTCCATTTTGCGGAGTAAAGCTTTTCTAGTGAGGCAGACCTTCTGGCCTCCCAAAATGACATCCTGCACCTCCTTGGAGAGTAGGGTCTGTTGTGATGTTAAGGAATCTTCCATGCGTGACCCAGATTGAGGAGAGTTTTCAGCTGACTGTGAAGAGTTTTTGTAACTGTGCTGGAGTCAGAAGAAGGAGGCATTAGAGGTAGGGTCCCATGGGGGGGAATGTGTCCGGCCCCTCAGGAGTGGGTACCAGTGGTGTCCTGGGCCGTCTGGAGCAATGAGGAATCATCTTTGGTCTGTCTGCTCTGGTTTTTAATAGAACTTTGGGCAGCAGAGGAAGAGGTGGAAAGGCATAAATTGTCATTGTTGTCCAACTGAAAGAAGGCGTCCACTCTCCAGGCCTTTGGATGAAAAGTCCTTGAGCAAAATTTTGTCAATTGGTGAAGTTTTGTGGGAGGCAAAGAGATCTATGTCTGGCCTTCCCCAAGCTTGAATTATCTCTGTAAAAACTTGAGGATGCAACTTCCATTAAAGTGTGGATCTGTCATATTTCTGCTTAGGTTGTCTGCCAAGCGTGTTTTCCTTGCCTGGTAAGAACTGTGCTTTGAGAGGATTCGATTTGTAATTCCAAACCATGTTCCAAGTGACTTGTATGGCGCCTGCATAAAGGGGTATGAATGTGTTCCTCCCTGTTTGTTTATAGCACCACATTACTGTGGTGTTGTCTGTCTTGTATCAATAGTTGACCTGGATGCAGAAGGTCCTTGAAAGCTATAATAACATTTATTACTGCTAGCATTTCCTTTTGATCGCGAGAAGATTACTTTTCTTTTGGGACCATTTGCCTGAATGCACCCGATCTGTCGTATATCGCCCCCTGGGCGTAGTCAAATCTGTTGTGATGAGACTTGATTTGCTTGAAGGCTTGCAGAATGGAAGACCTGTGTTTGTTTTAGCATGCTTGAGCCCGCCACAGAAATTCCTTTTGATGGCATGGAATTAGTGGTATTATTGTTTCCAAACTGTGGCTGTGTTGAGACCATAGGTTTTCAGGCTACCATTGAAGTTTCCTCATATGCAGCTTTGCACATGGGATTAGTAGGATACAAGATGCCATGAATCCCAGAGCCTGCAGGGATTTTTCCTTGCAGTCAGCCTGAGTGAGGTACTGCTAGTGTTCTGAAATATTGAGTTAGATTGCCCCTAACTTCTCCTGGCGATGAGATAGAGCCATCCTGGGTGTTTGTGCCCAAGTTGGCACCCAGAGAAGAAATTATTACCTGAGGAGGGTATTAGCCTTGATTTCTTTTTTGTTGACTGTGTATCCCAGAAGGAATTCAACAACATTAATACAAAAGCCAGATGTTTCAGAAGTATGTGCTTGCTGTCCGCTTGGGTCGACGGTGATCAAATATGGGTATGTTTGTATCCTTGAAGAGTCTGCAGTGAAGACATTACTGGTACCAGGCATTTCGTGAATACTCTGGGCGTAGCAGATAAGCCAAGGGGCAATGCAGAGAATTGATAATGGGTTGAACCTGCAAGAAATCTGAGGTATCTTCTGCAATTTTGTCTGATTGGGACGTGCAGGTATGCCTCATGAGGTCCAATATTGCCAGCCAAGACTCCTTGCCCAGCATGGGAAGAAGCTGCTGTAATGTGACATCTTGAATTTTTAGTGCAGTAAAAATGTGTTTAGGATGGATAGGTCCAAAGGTCTCAATCTTTTCCCTTCCTTGGTACCAGGAATAGTCTGGAATAAAACATGATCTTGTTCATGGTAGGCACCTCTTGAATAGCTTTCATGTCCACGAGATCTGAAATTTGTCTTTGTGCCTCTGCCCTTTGATTGTGTGGGCAGGTTTACCTCGTTTGGAAGGGTGTGAAATGGAATCTGTAAACTCTATTTATAATGTCCAGGATCATTTGTCTTTTGCGACAATATGCCAATTTTTGAAAATAATGCCAGCTTTCGCTAAAGGGTGCCACCATTTGTGCCTTGCTTGGCATGCAAGGGAAAAGTCATTGAGCTGCTTTCTGATAGCTCACGAACTATCCTCACCACCTCTTTGTGTGGGAAGCTTGCCATTGTCTGCCTCTGAAAGATCCTTGAGATTGCCTCTGCCCCTCGAATCTGTGTATCTACCTCTTTGGGGTCTGTCTGTGGCTGGAAAGGACCAATTTTTGGAAAGGCCAATTTCTACTAAATAGCGGTGGTGCACCTGAAAATCTTTCACTGTTTGCATTGATTTAGCCTTTTACTCCATTTTTAATACCTCCTCGCTTTAACACCAAATAATACATCCTTTTGTAGGGGCATCTAGTAATTTAGCTTTGACATGATCTGGTAAAGTTTGCTGCTTGGGCAGAGCATGTCTCGTGTGACAGTCCTGTAACAGCAGCTCTACATGAGGCCTCCTAAACATCAAAACCACATTGCAAGGTATGTTTACCCACTTGTTCTGCACTATGCATCAAATCCTACCCAACTCCTTTAAGTCTGGTTTAATTTCAGGTTGTGACATTTAACTTCTACTCAACTGTGATAGCCAGAAACTGTTGGTACTTTAGCATATGGAACTTTAGCGGTTAATGCCCTGCATAGATTAATTGGCGAGGAATTGTATACCAGCACCCCACACTTTCAGGATCTGGAATCTCTGGGAGGCGTGGATTTTTAGCAGTGGGCCTTAATTCCCTTGGGGCCCTGTGAGATAGTTTCTGGGTCAGCCGCATGGCTTTGTATAGAAATTGGGTGTGAGTCCAGGTGCTCGGTAGTACCTGTCCAGGCTTGACTGGGGCTGGAGGTAAGGAATCCGGGTTTTGAGAGCCAAGCCTCCAGTACACATCATCTAGTATGTCTAAGACAGAAGGTATAGCCAGAGGCCTGTGCTTGAGAGCAGCAATAGAAAATCCCTAAGCCTTTTTTCTTGGAAGGCCTTCCCAGTGGAAGTATCTCTTAAGGTATGCAAAGGTTTCCCCAAATGTGGTAATCCTCTGGGAGACAGAGGAATGGACTCCTCTACACATCAGAATCTTCAAAGAGGGGTAGATGAATATTCCTGTTCATCAGAGTGCTCTGAAATAATGGAGGCCTGAGATCAGAGGAAGGATTCTTCCTCCACTCTGGAGCCTTTGTCTGGGGGGGGTTTGAGAACCCTGATAAAATAATTAAATCCTCAGCCATTTTTAGCATATGTTTTTAGGCATGGGGCCTGGAGAGGGCCCTGAGTAGCTGTCTTGGAATGCATGGCTGCTTCTTAGACTTAGTAAGCCTTGATGGAAAAAGAAGGATGATCTGAGGCACCTTGAGAGGAGGCAGACTTGTCATTTAGGATTCACCAAGAGTGGCTTCGGTATCTGTGTCGGGGTGTGGGCCGAGGAGCCTGCGACCTGGTGCAGGAGGCACCGCCAATGAAGTGTCGTGGGTAGGCAGGGGCTGCGTGGGCGCCTCACTGAAACGGACCACCTGGTGAAACTTGGCGTGGTAGTGAGGCAGCGGACCTCGTGTAGCCGGTCCTTATCTTCGTTTTAGATAAAACTGGGTGGTTATCCGGCGAGCATATCTCAGATTAAATTTTTGCCAAAATAATTGCTGGCGAACTCCGCCCGGCGGCTTAATAGTGCATTTGTTGAATGTAGCACAAAAGCGACGGAACCCGAGGCGATAAGTGGTCTGGGCTAAGCAAGGAATGCAGAGGGAATGAAAATCCTTATCACGGTGTTGCTTCCCATGAAATACAATTATTAACTGTCTGACGCATGGATCTGAGGCAAAGAAAAGTTTCCCCAGCGTGCCACAAAGACTTGAGTTTGGTACGTAATTTCAGGAGGAGCTGGCCGACCCGGCGCTGCGGTGCTGCTTCTGCTTCAGACTGTGGCGGAAGCTGAAGAAAATGGCGTTGGCTGGTTCTTTATACCTGTCAGCACTGGCGTCAGGAAAGCGGCAACCGGCCGGGACTGGAACTTTGCAGAATTGATGACCGAGGACCCGCCTGACGAGGAGAACTTCCACCTGTTATGACTGCAGCTGTATGCACAATGAACATCAGTGTCAGAGACGAAGCTTGGGAGAAAGAGACTGGGCCAACAATGGATGAGTTTGATTCTTCAACTCTGAAACATGTGGTCTTGAGGAGGAGTCAGAACTGACATTTTGGATGATGGTAAATCTGGACTGGGAGGCTGGTAAGGGTGCAGATCGTGAAGAAGACTGGATTGGGAGAAACCTGAAAACAAACCATCCAGACATGGGAATATGGATTCTAAAGACTGCAAAAACTATCTGAGGGGGCCAGACATTTAGTAAAATGAAAGACCCACACGTATAAAACAGCAACTGAAAATAGAAACAGGGGTGCAAACCTTCCTGAAGACAGGGGTGAATGGGAGAATATGAAGATAAGAATCCTTTAGATTTGAGACACCGAAATGTCCCTGGAGTGGCCTCAGAAAAGAAGGGATCTTTAGAAAAGTGTGTCAAAAAAGTGTTGAAAGGACGATTAGTATAGACCTCCATGACTCCTCTTTCTGGGAAACAAGAAACATCCTGAGTAAAATCCTCTTCCTCTTTGTGATTCTGGAATGAGCTGGATGGCTCCTTAGTTCAACAGATCCTGCAGGACCACAGAAAAGTAGGAAGCTAAGTTTAAAGGAGGTGGAGAGGAAGATCTGAGAATGGGGGAAGGATTTTCACCCTAAAATAGCTCACGATGGAAAATGGAAAGTACCAAAGAGTCTGAAATCTGTTGCCAAACAAGAAGCCTGAGAGACTGGGGGCATAAGGTGAAGGGGAGAAAAAATGTCACATGGAGGCAGGTTGTCCTGACAGTTTTGATTCTTAGAGAAGTCTGGATAGGTCTATCAGAAAACATTATTGCTTGGAAACATTTTTCCTTTACAAGGCTGATAAAGTGCCTATGAGCAAAAACAGATTTAAGAGGACAGAGTTCCTCTGAAATTTTGGGGAATTAGGAAAAAACTAAAATGTTTAAGGTCCTGCAACTCTCCATCTTTGTGAACAGACTTCCCAAGTCAGCAGTAATGTAAAAAATTTTGATTGTGTGAGCATCTAGGGAGCTTGTCCTCAACATCAAAAAGGCCTGAGGGGTGAAGCAAGACCACCACCTCATAAATGAACCTGAAGCAATAACTCTAGAAAATGCTTGGCACACATAATAATTACATTTGATACAGTGATGGGCTACAGTAGAACTCAATAAGGAGGGCAGAAGTGTATTTCAAACTCGGGAAGATCGACAATCCGTCCCCAAGTTGAGATAAAAAGGGTCACACATACCTTTATTAATATAGGTCCTGATAATTCTGGTCCTGATGCTTTAAGTAGCAGAAGTATAAAATTTTCCCCAGACTCTCACATAACCTCTCTGTCATAGGGAGAAGTTTGGAAGAGGATAAAAGCTTGGATGGCTTACGTCAGCAGAGACACCACAGCAGGGTCTGAAGGCCACTTGTAAAGGTACCTGAAGGCCTCAAGATATATAAAAGTAGTCAGGCCTCTTCAGGGCAGGGGTTTAGAAATCAGGAGACAAAGCAGCTGCAAGTGCTGTCCAGCAAGCAGCCAAGACAGAAGCAACAGCAGAAGGTTTGGAGATTGCTTGTAAATGTTCATAGCCCTCTCTTTTGGATGTCAGACACCTGGGAAAAATCCCATTTAAATGCTCCACCATGTGAGCCAAAGTGTCCCCAAGGATAACTCCTCAAAGGAATAAGACTCAAGGTCTCTCACTCGACCTGATCTAAAGGTGACGTGATTTGTGAGGATAAGCCAAAATTCATCTCTTGAATTCAACTCCCCCATCTGAGATTCAAGATTCCCTAGTTAACTGGATGGAGTAAGTTAAAGGAAAAGCAGGAACAGATAATCACGGAACTTCAAGACTTCTGGGCATTGAACAAACTCGATTAAGTCCTGACATTCTTTCTAGGATCTTTAGCAGCTAGAGGTATATGTTTAGTTTTCTGCCCGTTTTTTAATAAATTGAACAACAGGAGGCTCACAATGGCACCCCTAACTCTATGTAAAGGTTACCGGAGCCTCTCTTCTCCCAAAATCTGGGGAATGCCCTTAGGAAATCGTAGTGTCATGTTTCCTCCTTAATGGCTGTGGCCCAACATTTTTACATTCAGAGAATGTGTAAGTACCTGGTTCCATGCTGGCCTAACAGGGTGCAGCAGAGAGCCAGCATCCAGCACCATAGTTCTACGATTCCATCCCACCTCAGCAGAGATGTCTATTGGAAATTTTTAAGGTCTTCGGTGGTCAGAAGTAAACAGCCTCCAACTTCCAAAACACTGAATGAAATATAGCAGATTGTGTTGTGGGTGGTGCCCTGGCAAATGGATAGACATTAAATGGCTACAAAGCACAGCTTAGACATGCACTATTTAACCTAATAAAAGTCTGTTGGGAAAAGAGTCCAACTCTCCCTACATTTGCAACAACTGGGTTAAAGCACTGTCACCACATTTGGTCTTTTAGATTTTATTTATTTATTTATTTGCAGTTGGTTTACCAGGATAGTCCATTGGGCCAAGATGAACCCGTTTTCAATGGAGTCCTCGGGAGAAAAGCTCCAGAAACAAGGTTACATAGTTTTTGGATATGTATTACAATATTTACAAAATTACATAGTTAAGCATCATACTGGTGATGAACATTACAGATGGTACATACTATAAAAGCAATTCATATTACAGTATTTACAAAATTATATAGTAAGAGTAGAACATTTAGGTGACATTACTGATGAAACTGACTAGAAAATGGAAACATTTCAATAGAGATACTGAAAGCCATTTTGAGTTAGGTAGCTAGCTAAAGGATACAAAGTAATACTTTAGGAGAGGCAGAAACAAGGAACTTGTTGGTAAGAAGGAAGAAGGAGGTAAAGGCAGTCTTGAATTCTTGTTGGTATGGAGGAGGAAAGAGGTAAAGGCAGTCTTGATTTATGAAGGATGGGTGCAAGAGCATTCCCACTGGGTTAGTAGATGAGAGTAAAGGGATTTTTTGAATGTAAAGTGGTTGAAAGTGGTACGAATAGCTGGAGGTAGGTAGTTCCAGAGACGTGCTAGACTATAGGATAGGAGATTTTTACCTGGGGGTCGTATTGGTTTGTATAATTCAATTAGGTTTTGGTTATTAGTTCTGAGTACTCTGTTGGGGATGTGCATTTTAAAGGCAGAGGAAAGAGATGGACAAAGGAAGGGTTTGAAAATGAGCTTATGAGCAAGAGTAAGTTGAGTCTAGATGAGTTGGTTGTGTAGTTCTAGCCATTCTAGTTTGTGGAGAGAAGAACAATGGTGAGTAGATGCTTTATGACTAGAAGCTTAATTTGGCTATTTTATTGTAGCATGAGGAAAGTTGTGTTTTGAGGGAAGATTGTAGGTTAGTCAGGAGTGGGGCTCCATAAAGAAGAGAGGGAATCAGGAATGTGGAACAGAGAGTGATTTTAGTAGAGGGTGTAAGGAAACGATTTTGTCAGTAGAGCATGCCTAGTTTTTGATGAGTTTTTTTTATGTTAAGTTGTATGTGGGAGTTGAATTTAAGCTGACTATCAATTTGAACCCCAAGTAACTTAGCCTCTGGCACCAATTCCAAGGATATGTTGCTGTTACTAGTGATTAAAAAAGAGTTTGGACTGATAGAGACATGTTTAGAGGGAGTAAATACCATTAATTTGGTTTTAGAGGCATTTAGTGCTAGGTGTTTTTTTTCCATCCATTGTTCAGTGATTGAGAATGCATCTTGTGTAAGCTTTTGGAGTACAGGGATGGATGTGGCAGAACAGATAATAGCTGAATCGTCTGCATATTGAATAATATTAGAGAATGGGATAGAATTACTGAAGTCATTTATGAAGATGTTGAATAGAAGAGGACCCAATATGGAACCTTGGGGGACCCCAGTTGGGGTGTTAAGGAATGAGGAGGTGGCTTTTTTCCATTTAAAAAACAAAATAAGCTCTCCAAAAGTACAAGAACAGTAATATGGGAGTGCAAAGCACAGAGCGTGGAAACCACTGATTTTGGTCAACACGGCTTTAATATTCCACCATTAAACACACCAAAACCACACTGTCATCTGTAATTTCATCCCCACCAAAGATATGCACAACGGTGTTAGTAAATCCACAAGCTCAGTCAGTTGCCCAATCAATTTGCAAAAATTTCAACCGCAAAACCAAAAGTACAAGAACAGTAATATGGGAGTGCAAAGCTTTCCGCTTATTTCGTTTTTTGGTTTGGTTTTGCGGTTGTCATGGAGAGTGGATCTCCGTCTATGAAGGGACATGACGAACTTGGTCAGTCTCGGAAATTGACTGGGCAACTGACTGAGCTTGTGGATTTACTAACACCGTTGTGCATATCTTTGGTGAGGGCGAAATTGCAGATGACAGTGTGGTTTTGGTGTGTTTAATGGTGGAATATTAAAGTTCTGTTGACCAAAATCGGTGGTTTCTGCTCTCTGTGCTTTGCACTCCCATATTACTGTTCTTGTACTTTTGGAGAGCTTTCCGCTTATTTCGTTTTTTGGTTTGGTTTTGCAGTTGTCATGGAGAGTGGATCTCAGTCTATGAAGGGACATGACAAACTTGGTCAGTCTCGGAAATTGATTGGGCAACTGACTGAGCTTGTGGATTTACTAACACCGCTGTGCATATCTTTGGTGGGGATGAAATTGCAGATGACAGTGTGGTTTTGGTGTGTTTAATGGTGGAATATTAAAGTTCTGTTGACCAAAATCGGTGGTTTCCGCTCTCTGTGCTTTGCACTCCCATATTACTGTTCTTTTTTCCATTTAACTGCTTGAGATCTATTAGATAAGTAACTAGAGAAAGTACAGTTTTGTACCTACCATAAATGTAGATGTTCGAGTGCTAATACAGCTGCAGTAATCACAGATGGGTAGAGTCCCAAAGCTATGCACAGGGTGGTAGGTAGTAGGAGGAACTGGGTTGAGCCAGAATGCCCTGCAAAACAGCAGTGGCAAAGCCTGCTCTTGTTCTGGAATATAAAGGCAGGTGGTAGTGTTTTGTGAAGGTATGTACAGAACTCCAAGTGGCTGCCTCCAAAATATCTTTGGTAGGAACTCCTCTGAGGAAAGCTGTAGAGGTAGCTGTGGCCCTGGTGGAGTGTGATCTGATACCTGTAGGAACAGATATCCCATGATAGGAATAACAAAACCGTATGCAGTGACCTATCCACTTTGAAATAGTCTGTTTTGTAACTGGCTTCCCTTGAGCCCCTACAGCATAGGACACAAAGAGTTGTTCTAATTTCCTGAAGGACTTTGTTCTGTCCAAATAATAACGTAGCTGCCTATGGATGTCTAAAGAGTGTAGCAGCCTTTCCCCTTTGTTTTGAGGATTGGGGTAAAAGGTAGGTAGGTGTATGGCTTGATTTAAAGCTACCCTGGATACCACTTTAGGCATAAATGATGGGTTGGTACGAAGGGAAACCCTGTCCTGATGGAAAATGAGAAAGGGCTGCACCGCCATGAGGGCCTGTAGTTCAGAAACCCTACGAGCTGAAGTGATAGCCAGAAGGAAGGCTGTTTTCTAGGACAAATATTGCAAATCTGTTGAGGCAGCTGGTTCAAAAGGAGGCAATGTTAATTTTTCTAGTATGTAATTAAGATCCCAGGCTGGTATTGGTTGCTTCCTTGGTGGTCTTATATTCTTAGCTCCACTGAGGAACTGTCGTAAGAGTGGGTGAGAAAATAAAGGAGGATCCGTGTTGAATTCTGCAGAAATGGCTGAGGCATGGATTTTTACGGAAGAAAATGAAAGTCCACTGTTCAGCAGCTCAGCTAGATACTGTAATACCTGAGGCAAGTTCAGTTTTCTAGGGTCCTGGCCTCTTTTCTCATTCCAAGAGCAAAACCGCTCCATTTTGGAGTAAGCTTTTCTAGTAGATGGCCTTCTGGCCTCCAAAATGACATCCTGCACCTCCTTGGAGAGTAGGGTCTGTTGTGGTGTTAAGGAATTTTTCATGCAGCGAGATTGAGTGTTTTCAGCTGACTGTGAAGAGTTTTGTAGCTGTGCTGAGTCAGCAGAAGAGGCATTAAAGGCAGGGACCAGGGAGGAGTATGTGTTAGGCTCCTCAGGAGTGGGTACCAGTGTTGCCTTGGCCAATCTGGAGCAATCGAGTATCATCTTCGGTTTGTCTGTTCTTGCTTTCAAAATCACCTTGGGCAGAAGAGGCAGAGGTGGGAATGCGTAAACTGTCCATGCTGTCCAACTGAATGAAAGGGCGTCCACTCTCCAGGCCTTTGGATGAAAGATCCTCGAACAAAACTTTTCCAATTGATGATTCCTGTGGGAGGCAAAAAGATCCATGTCTGGCCTCCCCCATGTTTGGATTATTTCTGTAAACACCTGAGGATGTAACTTCCATTCGTGTGGATCTGTCATATTTCTGCTTAGATCGTCTGCCAGTGTGTTTTCCAATCCTGGCAAGTACTGTGCTTGAAGTTCGATTTGTCTTTCCAGAGCCAAGTTCCAAAGAGTCATGGCTAGTCTGCACAAGGGGTATGAATGTGTTCCTCCTTGTTTGTTTATGTACCACATTACTGTGGTGTTGTCTGTTCTTATCAGTAATTGTCCTGGATGCAGGAAGTCCTTGAAAGCTGTGATTGCATTTATTACTGCTAGCATTTCTTTTTGATTGATGTGAAGGTGCTTTTCCTTTTGGGACCATTTGCCCTGAATGCACCTGTCCGTCATGTGTGCCCCCCAGGCGTAATCTGAGGCGTCTGTGGTTATGACTTGCTTTGCTTGAGGCTTGCAGAATGGGAGGCCTGTGTTTGCTTGACATGCTTGGGCCCACCATAGAAATTCCTTTTTCAAACATGGAATTATTGGTATTATAGTTTCCAAACTGTGACTGTGTTGAGACCATAGGTTTTTTAGGTACCATTGAAGTTTCCTCATATGCAGCTTTGCACATGGGATTAAAAGAATGCAAGATGCCATGAATCCCAGAGCCTGCAGGATTTTCCTTGCAGTAAGCCTGGTACTTTTTGCTAGTATTTTGAAGTACTGAGATAGTTGCCCCTGTTTTTCTGGCGTAAGGTAGGCCATCTGGGTGTTTGTGTCCAAGTTGGCACCCAGGAAAGTTATTTTCTGAGATGGTGTTAGCCTTGATTTCTCTTTGTTGATTGTATATCCCAAAGAAAGCAGTAACCGTGTCACATATGCCAGATGTTCCAGAAGTATGTGCTTGCTGTCCGCTTGGATCAGGCAGTCGCCCAGATAAGGGTAAATTTGTATCCCTTGAAGTCTGCAGTAGGCAATCACTGATGCCAGGCACTTTGTGAATACTCTGGGCGCAGCAGATAAGCCAAAGGGCAATGCAGAGAATTGATAGTGGATTGAACCTGCAAGAAATCTGAGGTATCTTCTGCAGCTTTGTCTGATTGGGACATGCAGGTATGCCTCCTTGAGGTCCAATGTTACCAGCCAAAACTCCTTGCCCAGCATGGGAAGAAGCTGCTGTAATGTGAGCATCTTGAATTTTGGTACGAGTAGAAATGTGTTTAGGATGGATAAGTCCAAAATGGGTCTCCAGTCGGTTCCTTTCCTTGGTACCAGAAAAAGTCTTGAATAAAAACCTTGACCTTGTTGGTGAGTAGGTACCTCTTGAATAGCTCTCATGCTTATGAGCTTTGAAATTTGCAGTTGTGCCTCTGCCCTTTGATTTTGTGGCAGGTTTGGCATGCCTCTCATTTTTGGAAGAGTGTGAAATTGAAATTTGTAGCCTCTGTTTATAATGTCCAGGATCCATTTGTCTGTTGTGACAATATGCCAACTGCTTGCAAATAATGCTAGTTTCCCTCCCAAAGGTGCTGCCAGCTGAGACATGCTTGGCATGGAAATGAGGGAGTCATTGGGCTTGCTTCCTGTATTGTTGTGCACGGTCTTCGCCACCTCTTGGTGCTGGAGTTTGCCATTGTCGGCCTCTATATGATCCTTGTGATTGCCCTCTGCCCCTTGTGCGTCTGTATCTACCTCTTTGGGGCTTGTCAGTGGCTGGAAAGGACCAGTTTTTTGAAGGCCAATTTCTGCTAAAACGTGGTGGTTGGACCTGTAAGAAAGCTTTGACAGTTTGCATAGATTGGGCTTTTTCTTCCATTTTCCGTAGTATCTCCTCAGCATTAGTACCAAACAGCACAACCTTTTGTAAAGGAGCATCTAGAAGTTTAGCTTTCACATGATCAGGCAAATTTTGTTCCCAAAGCCAGGCATGTCTGCGAATGACTGATCCTGTAGCAGCCGCTCTACTTGAGGCCTCTAGGGCATCATAACCACATTGTAAGGTGTGTTTACCCACTTGCTCCGCACTATGCATCATATCCTGTAACTCTTTTAAATCTGGTTGTTCAGGTTGAGACATTTTGTTCCTTAATTGTGATAACAGGAACTGTTGATATTTAAGCATATGAAACTGACAGTTTAAGGCCCTCATGGCTAGGGTGGCCGAGGTATATACCTTTTTACCCCACCTTTCTAAAGATCTTGATTCCCTTTCTGCAGGAAGTGGATTCTTGGCAGTGGAGGCCTTCAATCCCTTGGGGCCTTGTGAAATGGTTTCAGGGTCAGCATTATGGCTTTTGAAGAGAAATTGGTGAGAGCTGGGTACTCTGTAATACCTATCAGGTTTGACTGGTGCAGGAGGTAGAGAACTGGTTAAGGCAAGCCTCCGAATAGACATCATCCAGTATGTCCAAAACAGGGGGTATAGCCAGAGGTCTGTGTTGAGGTAACAAAAGAAATTCCCTAAGCCTTTTCTTGGAATCTGAAAAGTCTTGGCCTTCCCAATGGAAGTGTTCCCTCAAGGTGCAAGGTTTCCCCAAAGGAAAAATCCTCAGGAGGGGATACAGAAGGAATGGACTGTTCTGCATCCGAATCCTCAAAAGGAGAGTAAGAGTGTTCCTCTGCATCAGAATGTTCTGATAAAATGGATCCCTGATCAGAAGAGGGTGAATCTTCCTCCACTCTGGGTCTCTTGTCTGGAGGGGGTTGAGAACCTCTGATAAGAGTAATTAAATCCTCAGCCATTTTAAGCATCTGTTTTTTAGGCATGGGACCTGGAGATGGGCCCTGTGCAACAGGCCTCATGGGATGCCTGGCTGCTTTGGATTTAGTAAAGGCCTTAATTGAAAAAGAAGAGGGCCTAAATACACCATGGGTGGAGGTGGACCTGTCCACATTAGTAGGCTCAACATTAGCAAAGGCTTCAGTTGTAGTCTGGGAAAGGGCCGAGATCCCAGCGGTCTCGGTACAGAGGACACCGCCAAAGGAGTGTCATCGGTAGTCAGGGACTGCAAAGGCGTCGCTGAGAACCGGACCACGTGTAGCCTGTTTTGGCGTGGTGTCGGTGGGACCGCGGGCCTCGGTCGGTCCTTTTCTTGCGTTTTGGACAAAATGGTAGTCGGAGTGTTCACGACATTTTATAATCAAAAGCTTTACCAAAGTAGTGCTGGGCGAACTCCGCCACGCTTAATAGTGCTTATTGAAGGTAGCGCAAAGCGACAGCCCGAGACGTCGTGGTCTGGGCCCAAACAAGGTATGCAGAGGGAATGGAAATCCTTATGCGGTATTTGCTTCCCACAAGAAATACAATTATTAACTTTTTCTGACATCGGTCAGAGGCAAGAAAAGTTTCCCCAATGGGGTAATTAGCTTTAATGAAGACTTCAGTTTCCAAAATATTCGTAACTCAGGAGCTGGCCGACCGGCACTTGCGAACTGCTTCTGCTTCGGGCACCGCACGGCAAAAAAGACTGAAGAACATGGTGTCGGCTGTGTCTTATATACTCTGGCCTCAATGACGTCAGAAGAGAAAGCGACGACAACCGACGCCGGACCAAGACTTTGGAATTCGGCCGACCGAGGGACCGCCTGACGGCAGAAAACCCATCTGTGATTACTGCAGCTGTATGCATGATGAACATCCAGTTTAATGAGGAAGGAGAAAAGTTAAGTTGGGAGAGTTTATTTAGGAGTAGTTTATGAGAGATAGTGTCAAAGGCCTTTGAGAGGTCCAGTAGCAGGGTAGAAACAATGTGTCCAGAGTCCCGGGCCTTATTTATAGTTTCTAAGAAGGAGAGGAGGGCTGTCATGTACTATGGCCAGGTCTGAAGCCATGCTGAGTTGGAGTCAGCAGGTGATTGTCTAAGAGGTAAGGTAGGAGCTGCAAATGGATACATTTTTCTAGGAGTTTAGAGATTGGAGACAGAATATCTATGGGACGGAAGTTTGTAGTATTGTTATTATTGCCACCTTTATGCAAAGGTATGATAAAGGCCTTTTTCCAAATTTGGGGCACTATGCTTTCTTGGATAGAGTGGTTTATTAGAATACTAATAGGGTAGGCAATGGCTTCTGCAGCTATGCTAAGGAAGTATGAAGGAATATTGTCTGGGGCATTAGAGCATGGCTTTAGTTTCTGGAGGAGTTTTTTTATGGTAGATGTGGGAATAGGTTTTAGTGATAAAGGTGGAGAAAGGGGGGGTAGGGTATTTGAGGGTGGTGGTATTGGAGAGGAAGTAAGAGTGGTGATGGGAGAGGAGGGAAAGGTAGAGGAGGATGAGGGTGAAGTCGAGGATGCGGTGGTATCAGAGAATGAGGAGGTTAGTTTGGAAATAGAATTAATGAAAAAAAGAGTTGAATTGTGTAGCCAAGTCCATGTCAGAAGCATTGGGGTGGCTGGAAAATAAGGAGGCATCAGGTGCAATTTGGATGTGCACAACAGCAACACTGGCAGTTCAAAATAACTTCAATGTGGGTTACCTGCAGGACTACTAAAGAATCCAGCACAGATCCTACCTTGATAGCACTTCCTTTTGCTGCTTGCAGTAAGGTGCTCTCACGCACATCATCAGTCACTTCATCATGATGAGGGTAAATTCTCAAATGATAACTGCTAATGAAAGTAACCATGGAAACCCCAAAGATGTTCATTTAACACTCAAGCATGCAAAGCGCTCTCAGCCTTATCTCCTTAGAAATAGACTGTCATGCAGAGTTGGGGAAGAAAGCTAGAATAAAGTAAAAACCCCAAAGAAAGTGCAGTTGAATAATATTGTTCCACAACAGTAGATATCCAACTTTTCACTGTTGCAGTATCCATTACAAGTGGAATCTCCTGTCAAGGAAAATAATGTCTGGCCAGTATACCAAAGCCTTTCCATCCTCCCAGCATCATACCTCAGACGTATGTTCCCCACACGGGTGTCGAGCATCAAGGTGACATATGCATGCGCAATACTCAGAAATGAAATGCCCCAGGAGAACTAGAGCAACCCCAGGATAAAAAAGAACATGCATATTCAAAAGGGAAGAAAAGAAATAGTGCAAGAAAAGGAAAAGACTCCTTGGCCAGCAGAGAGTTCCTTACAGGCAAAAAAAAAAAAGAAAAGGGGGCAGGAAGGATGGAGGGGCAGAATACCGCAACAATGAAAAGTAGGACCTCTACTGTTACGGCAAGATCTTACACAACTGCACTATGTCCTTCCTTATCATGGTTACAGTATGCATTACAAGTGGGAGATTACTAAAGCTGCTGTAAAGTATGGAAGGAAGAAGGCACAGAGGAACCCTCCACAGACCCATTAAGGATAGCCCTAGCAAACCTTGCCCTGGATCAGAAAATGACATCCAACTTATAATGTTTAATAAAAATGTGGACAGAGGACCAAGTAGCAGTGTCTCGGATTGACCTAGTATCTAAAACCTTGAAGAAAGTTCCACAAGAGGCTACTGCTCTTGTAGAATGAGCTCAAAATGAAGCAGAAAGTTGTTTACCATGAAATGAATAACAAAATGAAGTGACCTTATAAATCAAGGAGGAGACTGTTTCTTAGAAACTGCCAAAAGCCAATGTCCAAGCACAAAAGGAAACAAAAAGCTGATCAGATTTGTGGATGGCCTTTGTCTTATCCAAATAACACTGGAGGTCTCTATGTAAATTCAAGGTGTGAAGAACCTTCTCACTAGCAGCTTGTGGAGAAGGAAAAAAGGAAGGGAGTTGGGTAAACTGACTGAGGGACAACTCACTGATCACCCTGGGCATAAAAAGGAGGGTTAGCACTCAAGAGACAACTTGTCTCTGTGAAAAATCAAAAAGGGAGGAATCACCAACAGAACCTGAAGTTCAGAAACTCTCTTGGCTGAAGTAAGAGCTACCAACAAAACAGTCTTCCAGATGCAATGTTGCAAGGATGATGACCAAGTGGACTCAAAAGGAGCCCAAGTAAGTTTTCAATGACAAAATTAAGGTAAGAGGGAGGAATAGGTTTTCTTGGGGGGGGGGGGGTCTGATATGAAGGACACCTTTAAGGAACTGTTTGGCCTCAAAACGAGAGGTCAACGGCTGGCTCAAGGAAAGACAAGCATAGACTGTTGACAAATAAGCTTAAACAAAAGAAAATACTAGACCAGCATGGAGCAGTTCACACAAGTAAGAAAGAACCAGAGAGACCACCACTGAGAAAGGATCCTAGTGATGCTCGAGACGCCAAACAGAAAATCTCTTCCATTTAGCCATATCACATTTTCTAGTAGTGGGGTTCCTGGCTTCCTGCAAAAACCAAAGCACGTCCTCAGAAAAGTAGTACCTAAAAGGGATCAAAATCATATCGCCCAAAGTGTCAAATGAAGAGTGGACAAGTGAGAGTGAAAAAGAGACCCCTGTCTTGTGTGAGAATATTCATCCAATGAGGTAACTTGTGAGGATTGACTCTGCCCAGGTGAAAATGAAGGGGGAACTAGTGCTATCTGGACCAAACAGGAGTCTCCAGCAAGATTCTCAGGGAGTCTTTTAATGATTTTGTATAGGACTCTGGGAAGCAGAGGAAGAGGAGGGTAAGCATATAGGAACACTCCCTTCCAAGAAAAGGACATGGCATATGCCTTCCAAATCAGAGGACTTGAGACTCTGGAATTGAGGAAGTTGCCTGTTCAGAGGGGAGGCAAACAGATCCACTTGAGGAATACCCCACCAATGTACTACGTCCAGAAACACCTCCCTGTGAAGCATCCACTTATGAGGTTGTGTCTTGGACCTGCTCAGAAAGGCTGCCACAAGGTTGCGTCCTGAAGGGATGCAGACTGCCTGAAAGGTTATCTGATGGCAAATAGCATACTCCCAGGCTTGAAGGGCTAGTCTGCCCCCTTGTTTGTTGATGTACCACATGACTGTGATATCATCTGCAACGACCTTAAGATTACCTAGAGACCAAAGAGAATGGAAGGCCAGTAGAGCAAGAATAAACACCCTCATCTCTTTTTGTTGATGTGGTCTGACCACTGATGAAGAGGCCAGAGACCCTCAACCTTCAGATTGTTGAAAGAGGTTCCCTACCCCTGACAGAAGCATCCGTAAACAGCTCTTGAGAAGGGGTAGGAAGTTGAAAAGGCGGTTCAGGATCGAGGGAGATCTGCAAGACCCACCAATGAAACTTGAGTTTGAGACAGGGTAGCAGAGGAACAGGAAACTTTAGGGGGTGGCAATGGTGGTGTCAAACCGCAATGAGGTACCACTGAAGCTTCCTCATATTAAGCTTGAAAAGGGGGTACACAGGCATGGTAGATGTCATGAACCCCAAGGCTCTGAGAAATTCCCCCTGCAGGAGTGAGAGAAACTGGCAGCAGAGACTGGAAAAGTACAGTTTTGTACCTACCATAAATGTAGATGTTCGAGTGCTAATATAGCTGCAGTCATAACAGATGGGGTTCTCCTGCCATCAGGCGGGTCCTCGGTCGGCCGAATTCCAAAGTCTAGGTCCGGCGTCGGTTGTCGTCGCCTCTTCCCTGACGTCAGTGCGACAGGGGTATAAAAGAACCAGCAGACGCCATTTTCTTCAGTTTTTCTTGCCCCAGATGTCAGGTGCCCCCTGAAGGAAGGCAATACATACATTTGTGTAATAAAGCAATGCCATATAATCAAAATACAGTAGATGCAAGCAAATACACCCTAAAAGAATACCCCAATCAGGTTGTATGAGGAGGTGTTAGCCAAAAGGCTTGTTCCAAGAGGGGAAGGTGGGAGGGAAACATGGACTGCAGCTGTATTAGCACTCGAACATCTACATTTATGGTAGGTACAAAACTGTACTATGTTCATCGTGCATACAGCTGCAGTCATAACAGATGGGTAGAATCCCAAAGCTAAGAAAGGGGTGGTAGGCACTAGGTGGAACTAGGCGGGAGCCAGGATGCCCTGCAAGACTGCAATGGCAAAGCCTGCTCTAGTTTTGGAGTATAATGGTAGGTGATAGTACTTGGAGAAGGTATGCACAGAACTCCAAGTGGCTGCTTCCAAAATATCTTTGGTAGGAACTCCTCTGAGGAAGGCTGCAGAGGTAGCTGTGGCCCTTGTGGAGTGAGATCTGATGCCTGCAGGTACAGTTTTACCATGAAAAGAGTAACAAAAGCGTATGCAGTGGGCTATCCATTTAGAAATTGTCTGTTTTGAAATTGGCTTCCCTTGAACTCCTATAGCATAGGACACAAAGAGCTGATCTGATTTTCTGAAAGGCTTTGTTCTGTCCAAATAATATCGCAGCTGTCTATGGATGTCCAAGGAATGTAGAAGTCTCTCCCCTTATTTTTGAGGATTAGGGTAAAAGTTAAAGTGTATAGCCTGATTCAAAGCTACCCTGGATACCACCTTTGGCATAAAGGACGGGTTGGTTCATAAGGAAACTCTGTCCTGATGGAAGATGATAAAAAGGCTGCACCGCTATGAGGGCTTGTAGTTCTGATACCCTACGGGCTGAGGTGATAGCCAGAAGGAAAGCTGTTTTCCAGGACAAATATTGCAAATCTGATGAGGCAGCTGGCTCAAAAGGAGGCAAGGTCAGCTTTTCTAGAATGAAATTGAGGTCCCAAGCAGGTATTGGTTGTTTCCTTGGAGGTTTTATATTCTTAGCCCCTCTGAGGAACTGTCTTAAGAGGGGGTGAGAGAATAAAGGTGGATCAGTGTTGTATTCTGCAGAAATGGCTGAGGCATGGATTTTGATGGAGGAGAATGAAAGTCCACTGCTTAGCAGCTCAGCTAGATACTGTAATATTTGAGGTAAATTCAGTTTTCCAGGGTCCTGGCCCTTTTTCTCATTCCAGGCACAAAACCGTTTCCATTTTGTGGTGTAAGCTTTTCTAGTAGACGGCCTTCTGGCCTCCAAAATGACATCCTGCACCTCCTTGGAGAGTAGGGTCTGTTGTGATGTTAAGGAATCTTCCATGCGGCCAGATTGAGAGTTTTCAGCTGACTGTGAAGAGTTTTGTAACTGTGCTGAGTCAGAAGAAGAGGCATTAGAGGTAGGGTCCATGGGGGGAATGCATCAAGCTCCTCAGGAGTGGGTACCAGTGCTGTCTTGGCCAGTCTGGAGCAATGAGAATCATCTTTGGTCTGTCTGCTCTGGTTTTTAATAGAACTTTGGGCAGCAGAGGAAGAGGTGGAAAGGCATAAATTGTCATTGTTGTCCAACTGAAAGAGAGAGCGTCCACTCTCCAGGCCTTTGGATGAAAAGTCCTTGAGCAGAATTTTGTCAATTGGTGATTTTTGTGGGAGGCAAAGAGATCTATGTCTGGCCTTCCCCAAGCTTGAATTATCTCTGTAAAAACTTGAGGATGCAACTTCCATTCGTGTGAATCTGTCATATTTCTGCTTAGGTTGTCTGCCAGCGTGTTTTCCTTGCCTGGCAAGAACTGTGCTTGAAGTTCGATTTGTAATTCCAGAGCCATGTTCCAAATTGACATGGCCAGCCTGCATAGGGGGTATGAATGTGTTCCTCCCTGTTTGTTTATGTGCCACATTACTGTGGTGTTGTCTGTCCTTATCAATAGTTGACCTGGATGCAGAAGGTCCTTGAAAGCTATAATAACATTTATTACTGCTAGCATTTCCTTTTGATTGATGCGAAGGTGCTTTTCTTTTTGGGACCATTTGCCCTGAATGCACCGATCTGTCATGTGCGCCCCCCTGGCGTAGTCCGAGGCGTCTGTTGTGATGAGACTTGATTTGCTTGAGGCTTGCAGAATGGAAGACCTGTGTTTGTTTGGCATGCTTGAGCCCGCCACAGAAATTCCTTTTGATGGCATGGAATTAGTGGTATTATTGTTTCCAAACTGTGGCTGTGTTGAGACCATAGGTTTTTCAGGTACCATTGAAGTTTCCTCATATGCAGCTTTGCACATGGGATTAGTAGGATGCAAGATGCCATGAATCCCAGAGCCTGCAGGATTTTCCTTGCAGTCAGCCTGGTGAAATTTGCTAGTGTTCTGAAATATTGAGTTAGTTGCCCCTGCTTCTCTGGCGTGAGATAGGCCATCTGGGTGTTTGTGTCCAAGTTGGCACCCAGGAAAATTATTTTCTGAGAGGGTATTAGCCTTGATTTCTTTTTGTTGACTGTGTATCCCAGAGAATTCAACAACATTATTACAAAAGCCAGATGTTTCAGAAGTATGTGCTTGCTGTCCGCTTGGATC
The DNA here is from genome assembly GCF_019279795.1 of Protopterus annectens. Classification (NCBI taxonomy): domain Eukaryota; kingdom Metazoa; phylum Chordata; order Ceratodontiformes; family Protopteridae; genus Protopterus; species Protopterus annectens. Next base: position 736,210,080 of record NC_056734.1, on the reverse strand, counting down.
AGGCAGTCGTCCAAATATGGGTATATTTGTATCCCTTGAAGTCTGCAGTAGGCAATTACTGATGCCAGGCATTTCGTGAATACTCTGGGCGTAGCAGATAAGCCAAAGGGCAATGCAGAGAATTGATAATGGGTTGAACCTGCAAGAAATCTGAGGTATCTTCTGCAATTTTGTCTGATTGGGACGTGCAGGTATGCCTCCTTGAGGTCCAATGTTACCAGCCAAGACTCCTTGCCCAGCATGGGAAGAAGCTGCTGTAATGTGAGCATCTTGAATTTTGGTACGAGTAAAAATGTGTTTAGGATGGATAGGTCCAAAATAGGTCTCCAATCTTTTCCCTTCCTTGGTACCAGGAATAGTCTGGAATAAAAACCTTGATCTTGTTCATGAGTAGGCACCTCTTGAATAGCTTTCATGTCCATGAGATCTGAAATTTGTCTTTGTGCCTCTGCCCTTTGATTGTGTGACAGGTTTGGCATGCCTCTCGTTTTTGGAAGGGTGTGAAAATGGAATCTGTAGCCTCTGTTTATAATGTCCAGGATCCATTTGTCTTTTGTGACAATATGCCAATTTTTTGAAAATAATGCCAGCTTTCCGCCTAAGGGTGCTGCCATTTGTGCCTTGCTTGGCATGCAAAGGGGAAAGTCATTGGGCTTGCTTTCTGAATGGCTGCGAACTATCCTCACCACCTCTTTGTGTAGGAGCTTGCCATTGTCTGCCTCTGAAAGATCCTTGAGATTGCCCTCTGCCCCTCGGGCATCTGTATCTACCTCTTTGGGGTCTGTCTGTGGCTGGAAAGGACCAATTTTTGGAAGGCCAATTTCTACTGAAACGCGGTGGTTGTACCTGTAGAAAATCTTTCACTGTTTGCATTGATTTAGCCTTTTCCTCCATTTTCTTTAATACCTCCTCAGCTTTAACACCAAATAATACATCCTTTTGTAGAGTGGCATCTAGTAATTTAGCTTTGACATGATCTGGCAAAGTTTGCTCCTTGAGCCAGGCATGTCTACGTATGACTGATCCTGTAACAGCAGCTCTACATGAGGCCTCTAGAGCATCAAAACCACATTGCAAGGTATGTTTACCCACTTGTTCTGCACTATGCATCAAATCCTGCAACTCCTTTAAGTCTGGTTGTTCAGGTTGTGACATTTTACTTCTCAACTGTGATAACAGAAACTGTTGGTACTTTAGCATATGGAACTGGCAGTTTAATGCCCTCATGGTTAAGGTGGCCGAGGTGTATACCTTTTTCCCCACCTTTCTAAGGATCTGGAATCTCTCTCGGAAGGTAATGGATTTTTAGCAGTGGAGGCCTTAATTCCCTTGGGGCCCTGTGAGATAGTTTCTGGGTCAGCCGCATGGCTTTTGTATAGAAATTGGTGTGAGTCAGGTACCCGGTAGTACCTGTCAGGCTTGACTGGGGCTGGAGGTAAGGAATCCGGGTTTAGGCAAGCCTCCGAGTACACATCATCTAGTATGTCTAAGACAGAAGGTATAGCCAGAGGCCTGTGCTGAGGCAGCAATAGAAAATCCCTAAGCCTTTTCTTGGAAGGCCTTCCCAGTGGAAGTGCTCCCTTAAGGTATGCAAGGTTTCCCCAAATGAGTAATCCTCTGGGGGGGAGACAGAGGGAATGGACTCCTCTGCATCAGAATCTTCAAAAGGGGAGTAGGAATGTTCCTGTTCATCAGAGTGCTCTGAAATAATGGAGGCCTGGTCAGAGGAAGGGGATTCTTCCTCCACTCTGGGCCTTTTGTCTGGGGGGGGGGTTGAGAACCCCTGATAAGAGTAATTAAATCCTCAGCCATTTTAAGCATATGTTTTTTAGGCATGGGGCCTGGAGAAGGGCCCTGAGTAGCTTGTCTCTTGGAATGCATGGCTGCTTTAGACTTAGTGAAAGCCTTGATGGAAAAAGAAGAGGATAGTCTGAAGACACCTTGAGAGGAGGCAGACCTGTCTGCATTTTGGGATTCACCACCAAGAGTGGCTTCGGTATCTGTAGTCGGGGTGTGGGCCGAGGAGCCTGCGACCTCGGGTACAGGAGACACCGCCAATGAAGTGTCGTCGGTAGGCAGGGGCTGCGTAGGCGCCTCACTGAGAACCGGACCACCTGTAGTCGGCTTTGGCGTGGTGTCGGTAGAGGCCTCGGACCTCGTGTGTCGGTCCTTATCTTTGTGTTTTTTAGATAAAACTGGAGTCGGAGTATCCGACGACATAATATAGTTAAATTTTTTGCCAAAATAGTGCTGGGCGAACTCCGCCCGACGCTTAATGGTGCATTTGTTGAATGTAGCACAAAAACGACAGACCGAGACGTCGTGGTCTGGGCCTAAGCAAGGAATGCAGAGGGAATGAAAATCCTTATGCGGTATTTGCTTCCCACATGAAATACAATTATTAACTTTGTCTGACATCGGTCTGAGGCAAGAAAAGTTTCCCCAACGGGGTACTTAGCTTTAAAGAAGACTTCGGTTGCAAAATTTTCGTAATTTCAGGAGCTGGCCGACCGGCACTTGCGAACTGCTTCTGCTTCGGGCACCGCGCGGAAGACTGAAGAAAATGGCGTTGGCTGGTTCTTTTATACCCCTGTCGCACTGACGTCAGGGAAGAGGCGACGACAACCGACGCCGGACCTAGACTTTGGAATTCGGCCGACCGAGGACCCGCCTGACAGCAGGAGAACCCCACCTGTTATGACTGCAGCTGTATGCACGATGAACATCAGGGTGTCAGAGACAGAAGCTTGGGAGAAAGAAGACAGGCCAACAATGGATAGTTTGGATTCTTCAACTCTGAAAACATGTGGTCTTGAGGAGGAGTCAGAACTGACATTTTGAGATTGATGGTAAATCCCAGACTGTGCAGGAGAAGCCTGGTAAAGTGCAGATCGTGAAGAAGACTGGATTGGGAGAGAGCCTGAAGAAGCAAGCCATCCAGACATGGGAATATATGGATTTCCTAAAGACTGCAAAAGGCTATCACAGGGGCCAGACATTTAGTAAATAGAAAGACCAAAGCATAAAACAGCAAACTGAAAATAAGAAACAGAGAATTGCAAAACCTTCCTAAAGACAGGGTGAATGCGAATATGAAGATAAGAATCCTTTAGGTTTAGAGACACCAGAAATGTCCCTGGAAGTGAAAGCATCAGAAAAGAAGGGATCTTTAGAAAAGTGTCAAAAAAGTGTTGAGAAAGGAGAGGTCTAGTATAGACCTCCATGACTCCTCTTTTCTGGGAAACAGAAACATCCTGGAGTAAAATCCTCTTCCTCTTTGTGATTCTGGAATGAGCTGGATGGCTCCTTGATTCAACAGATCCTGCAGGACCACAGAAAAGTGAGGAAGCTAGTTTAAAGGAGGTGGAGGAAGATCTGAGAATGGGGGAGGGATTTTCACACCCTAAAATAACCACGATGGAAAATGGAAAGTACCAAAGAGTCTGAAGAAATCTGTTGCCAAACAAGGAAAGCCTGAGAGACTGGGGAACATGACCGGGTGAAGGGGAGAAAAAATGTCACATGGAGGCAGATTTGTCCTGAAAAGGCAGTTTTGATTCTTAGAAGTCTGGATAGGTCTATCAGAAAACATGTGCTTAGGAAACATTTTTCCTTTACAAGGCTGATGAGGGTGCCTATGAGCAAAAGCAGATTTAGAGGGACAGTTCCTCTGAAATTTTGGGAACAGGAAAAACAAAAAAATGTTTAAGGTCCTGCATAACTCCATCTTTGTCTTGAACAGACTTACACAAGTCAGCAGCAGTAGTAGCAAAAAGATTTTGATTGTCCAACGGAGCATCTAGGAGCTTGTCCTCAACATCAAAAGGCCTGGGGGTGAAGCAAAGACTACCACCTCATAAATGAACCTGAAGCAGCAACTCTAGAAAATGCTTCAACTGCATAATAATTACATTTGATACAGTGATGGGCTACCTGAAAAGTAGAACTCAATAAGGAGAGGGCAGAAGTGTAATTTCAAACTCAGGAAGATCTGACAATCCGTCCCCAAGTTGAGATAAAAGGGTCACACATACCTGACAATATAGGTCTGATAATTTACGGTCCTGATGGCACAAGTAGCAGAAGTATAAATTTTTCCCCAGACTCTCCATAGCCTCTCTGTCGCAAGGGAGAAGTTTGGAAGAGGATAAAAGCTTGGATGGCTTGTCAGCAGAGAGACACCACAGCAGGGTCTGAATGCCACTTGTAAAGGTACCTGAAGGCCTCAAAGACCTTATAAAAGTAGTCAGGCCTCTTCAGAGCCAGGGGTTGGAAATCAGGAGACAAAGAAGCAGCTGCAAATGTATCCAGCAAAGCAGCCAAGACAGAAGCAACAGCAGAAGGTTTAGGAGATTCCACTTGTAAATGTTCATAATACCTCTTTTGGATGTCAGACACCTGGGAAAAATCCCATTTAAAATGCTCCACCATGTGAGCCAAAGTGTCCCCAAAGGATAACTCCTCAAAGGGAGAATAAAGACTCAAGGAATCCTCTTCCTCTGACCCACAGTCTAAGGGTGAAGTGATTTGTGAGGGATAAGCCAAAGATTCATCTCTTGAATTCAACTCCCCATCTGAGGATTCAGATTCCCTAGTTCTTCTGGATGGAGTAGAAGTTAAAGGAAAAGCAGGAACAGATAATCCCTAACGGGGCTTCAAGGACTTCTGGGCATTGAACAAACTCCGGTTAAGTCCTGACATTCTTTCTGAGGATCTTTAGCAATAGGAGGTATATGTTTAGTTTTCTGCTTCGTTTTTAATAGGAATTTGAACAACTTAGGAGGCTCACAGCCATGCCCTAACTCTATAAGGTTACCAGGAGCCTCTTCTCTTAAAAGAATCTGGGGAATGCCCTTAGGAAATCGTATGTCATGTTTCCTCCTTAATGGCTGTGGCCAACATTTTTACATTTCAGAGAATGTGTAAGTACCTGGTTCCATGCTGGCCCACAACAGGGTCACAGCAGAGGAAACCAGCATCAGCACCATAGTTCTACAGGGAATTCATCCACCTCAGCAGAGATGTCTATTGGAAAATGGACAGCAGCAGATTCAGACAAAGACTTTTTAATCTTTTTGGGAGATGGCTGTACCTTGGGGCAGGCAGACTTGACCATGGTACAGTAGGTCACAAGCTTGAGATGTTGGTTCTCAAGGTAGACGGACAATGAAAACAATGGCAACAAAGAGTTTTCGGAACAAAAGCCTGAAAATGGTACACTGGGGTATGGTCGTGTGTAGTACCTAATCAGAAGAGACACTTTTTTCATGATGATCTTTATGGGGAATCTGCCTCCCACACAAACATTTTCCCTTACTGGATGACATGAAGTCTCAGTAAACACAGAGAAACAGGAAAAGTAGGAACCCCAATGGGGGCGCTTTCCAGCACCGAGAAAGGCATTCAGACTGATGTTCAACTGTGATGTCTGGACTGGCTGTAAAAAAGTTCTGTGTATCGAGCGTATGTACATCACCTTTATGCACTACACATGCAGGAAGCACAGGCACGAAATATGATGCTGGGAGTATGTAAAGGCTTTGGTATACTGGCCAGACACTGGGCTATCCTCCGCAGGAGATCCTACTTGTAATGAATACTGCAACAATGATAAGGAAGGACATCCAGAGCTATATCCCTTCTTAAGAGAAATGACTCAATCTCGAGTCCTTAAATGCCACAAAGGAAGTCCTCAACACTGAACAAGTGTGTGGCATATAATGATTTACCTTCTACTGCAATTCACTCCCACGCCTGAAACTTAAGGTAAAGCTTCTGCTCAATAACACTTTCATGTGTGACAACTGCAAGACTGTAGATGCCGATAACTCATCTGAAAAGGACAAAACTGCCAAAGAAAGGGAAGCCATATCCTGAGACATGAGACTCAAAGATATGCACTTTGCAAAAATGCTCTTTATCCAGATGTGGTCAGTGTGGCTAGGATTTCCCCTTGCTCTGAGGTTCAGCAACTGACTAGAAAGAGATGGACGCTGTACAAGAGGAAATTAAAGTTTAGACCCTTAGCCTGTTGCTTTCACAAAAGTCACCAAGAACAGTGGAAGTGAAATAAACTACTAATTAAGTAAGGTCCATTAATTTGAGTACATTTTTTCAGAGACTGAATGCATGAAGCTGAAGGATGCAGCAATAAATGAAGTTCCAGTAACCTAGGCTAGAGCTGTACACCTAAGCTACTACGACAGCATGGTAGGAAGGGGATGGGTGAACAGATTACGCAAATTTGTCCAAATGGGTCAGTGGGGAGAGAGAGATGGCCATGTCCTACCACATTGCTGATGGCAAAACACTGGTTCAACCAGCACAAGTGTTAAAAGGCAAGCCCTCTCATCTGTCAAACAGTGCTGAAAACATCAGCCACAGAAGGGTGTACAGATGCATACTGTATGCATCTGTATGTCATGCCTTGGCAGTGGGCCTCCCAGGCACCAGGACCAACAAGAGTAGGAGCAAGCTGATAGTGAGACAGACAGGCAAGGAAGAAGAATTCAGTGAAAGGGATCAAAAATGAAAAATCATCAATAAAAAATGCCTTTTCTGAGATGTGGCTCAAAAGAGGTTAGTAACATGATCAACATTTCCCAGTATGTGACCAGAAACTGAGAAAAATGTATAACAAATGCATGTCAACAGTTCATAGCCTTAACCTTCATGGCTCATTTCAAGAAAAGCCCACACTAACGTCATTGAAATGCAGCAACAGGAGCTATATTCTCACTTTTCTCAATCCAACAGCGAAGGCCACAAACATCAAAACAACCTCTCCAATGGTTATGCCAGGAGGCAGACAATCCAGTATCAGTCAGTGAAACGAGTCCATCACAAATGGCACTAGCTGTGAGCCTGTGACAAACACAATACAGCAGTGGGGAAAGTACCTCTATGCTTAGGCCAGCTTATAATGACTTGTAATGGACTTCTTTCTCCTCAACTGAAAAACTGGTACCAAGATGAGACCACCAGCAGTTGGAGCAGCAGATATTTGGGGGACATGTTTTGATCTCTGCTTACAGCTGTGTGTCCTTTACCAGAGAAAACTCAAGCTGCTCAATCATTTCTGATTCTTATAATTAACTTTTTAAATTCTCTCACAGTCATATTAACATTAAAAAAAAACGTTGGCACACAAGCCATCTGTCAACATCTTTTATGCATAAACATATCTGAAACACTGGCAAGAAAGCAAATATGCTTGCAAGGAAGAGAAAATCTGGTGAGCTCCAATGATACAAAGACTGTAACCCTGAATGAGATGGAGCCAACGGTGGTCTCAAAACCTGCTAGTATGACAGGTAGTACTCTGTGCCAAACAGTCAGCTCTCTTATCTTGGATGACAGCAAACTGTGTGTGTGTGTGTGTGTGTGTGTGTGTGTGTGTGTGTGTGTGTGTGTGTGTGTGTGTGTGTGTGGGGGGGTGGGTGGTATTTTCCACTGAAGGAGTATTTGCTGGTGAGAAAAGAAAAAGTACAGTTGTGTACACTTACCATAAATGTAGATGCTCGAGTGTATTCACTGTTGCATTCATTACATTTGGGTAATCTGCTAGCAGGTTGCCCTCAGTTGGCCTGATTCAAAGTTTTGGGTCCTACGTCGGTTGCTGTCCCTTCGTCCATGACGTCAGGGGTATAAAACATGCAGCAGACACCATTACATCAGTTTTTCTTGCCCCAGATGTCAGGTACCCCCCATATGGGGAGCAAACTATATATATATATATATATATATATATATATATATATATATATATATATATATATATAAAATTTAACACACAAAAAATATATACCTCCAAACAAAAGCAGGAGAGGTATAGTAAGAGAAAAATAGAGAGCTGGAGGGTGGGTAACCAAGACTGCAACAGTGAATACACTCGAACATCTACATTTATAGTAAGTGTACACAACTGTACTATGTTCTTCGTGTTTCACTGTTGCAGTCATTACATTTGGGTAGAATCCCAAAGCTATGGTTGGGAGGATGGATTTATACAGCATTAGGAGCAGCTATAAGGCACTGCAGGACAGCAGTGGCAAAGCCAGCTCTCGATTTAGAGAAGAGAGGTAAATGGTAATGTTTGGTGAACGTATGAACTGAGCTCCAGGTAGCAGCTTCTAGAATGTCCCTGGTAGGAACCCCTCTGAGAAAGGCTGCAGAAGTAGATGCAGCCCTGGTGGAATGAGACCTGATCTCCTTGGGGATAGGTTTACCATGGTGCATATAGCAGAAACGAATACAATGGATTATCCATTTGGAAACAGTTTGCCTTGAAATAGCTTTTCCCTCTGCCCCTGCAGCAAATGCCACCAATAGTTGTTCAAATTTTCTTAGAGATTTTGTCTGTTTAAGTAGAATCTACGTTGTCTGTGTACATCCAATGAATGCAGAATCTGCTCACCCTTGTTCTACGGATTGGGGAAGAAAGTTGTCAGATGAATGGTCTGATTAAGAGCCACACTGGATACCACCTTAGGCATGAAAGATGGATTGGTCCTGAGAGCCACCCTGTCCGGATGAAAAATAATGAAAAGGCTCCACTGCCATAAGAGCCTGTAATTCTGAAATCCTTCTAGCTGAAGTGACTGCTAAAAGGAAAGCTGTTTTCCAGGAGAGAAATTTTAGATCTGCAGTAGCAGCTGGTTCAAAAGGAGGAAGCGTGAGTTATTCTAAAACAAAATTGAGGTCCCATGCAGGAGTTGACGCTCTCCTGGGAGGTCTTAAATTTTTGGCCCATCTGAGATACTGCTTTATCAGAGGATGAGAGAAGAGGGGAGGTTCTGTGTTATAATGAAGTGAAATGGCAGCGGCATGGATTTTTATGGAGGAAAAAGATAGGCCCTTGTGAAGCATCTCAGTTAAGTATTGCAGAATCTGAGGAATATTGGGCATTGCTGTGCTTATTCCTTGTGACTGGGTCCAGGCAAATAATCTTCCATTTTTCAGCATAAGACTTTCTACTACTAGGCCTTCTAGCCTCCAACATGACATCCATCACTGGTTGGCTGAGGGATGCCAGGGGTGAAATTAGTTAATTAGCCACGCTGCAAGATTCAAAGTTTGGAGCTGAGTGTGCAGAATTTGGAAGTTCTGCTGAGACAGTATGTAAGGTGTCTAAGGCAGGTGCCACACAGGAGGGTGTGACACATTGCACAGGAGTGGGTACCAGTGTTGGCGAGGCCAGTCTGGAGCAATAAGACTCATTTTTGGTTTGTCCTGTTTGACTAAAAGCATAGACTGATAGGCTTTTCCACCTGAATGATAGAGCATCCACTTTCCAAGCTTTTTTGTGATGAATTCTTGTGCAGAATTTGTCTAACTGATAGATCTTTTTGACTCACCCCAGAACTATGTCTGGGCTCCCCCATTTGCATGTCAACATGTTGAAAACTTGCGGTTCCAGCTTCCATTCATGTGGGTCCAGAAGATTTCTACTTAGTTCGCCTGCCAGAGTATTTAGCTTTCCTGGCAGGAATTGAGCTTGTAGTTGTATCTGATAGGTCAAGGCCATGTTCCACAATGCCATGACTAGTCTGCAAAGGGGGTAGGAATGTGTACCCCCCTGCTTGTTTATGTACCACATAACTGTGGTGTTGTCTGTCTTTATCATTAGTTGTCCTGGAAGAAAGTAATCCTTGAAGGCTGTCAGAGCATTCTGTACAGCTAGCATCGCTTTCTGATCGATATGTAGGTGGATTTGATTTGGGCTCCATTTGCCTTGAATGCACTTCCCTGCCAAATGAGCCCCCCAAGCACAGTCTGATGCATCTGTTGTTAGGGTTTGGGCGGCAGGGGGTGGAGTGAATGGCAGTCCCTTGTTTTGGTGGCAGGCCTTTGCCCACCATAGGAACTCTAGTTGCAGGCAAGGTACAACAGGAATCATTGTTTCCAGGCTGTGACAATGTTGACTCCATAAACTTTTTAAGTACCACTGAAGTTTCCTCATATGCAGTCTTGCATATGGAATTAGAAGAATACAGGAGGCCATGAACCCCAAGGCCTGCAGAATTTGCCTTGCAGATAGCATGTTTTTTGTGGCCACCTGTCTGAAGTAAGTCATCAACTGAATTTGCTTTTCTGGCGTAAGGTAAGTCATCTGGGCAGTTGTATTCAAGGTTGCACCCAGGAATGTAATTTTTTGAGAGGGTACCAGTTGTGATTTATTTTCGTTTATGGTGTACCCTAGACAAGTTAGAACCCTTTTTACAAACGCCAGATGCTTTATAAGAATGTCCTTGTTTTCTGCCTGAATTAGACAATCATCCAGGTACGGATATATTTGAATATTTCTTTGCCTGCAAAATGCAATTACTGGTGCCAGGAACTTTGTGAAGACCCTAGGTGTAGTAGATAAGCCAAAGGGCAGTGCAGAGAACTGGTAATGCAAGTAACCTGCTATGAAGCGGAGGTATCTTCTGCAAGATTCCCTGATTGGGATATGCAGGTAAGCCTCTTTTAAGTCTAGAGTTACCAACCACGCATCTTTGCCTAGCATAGGTAGTAACTGTTGAAGAGTCAGCATCTTGAATTTTGGAATCTTCAGAAATGTGTTTAGAGTGGATAAGTCCAGAATTGGACGCCATGATTTGTCTTTACTAGGTACCAGGAAAAGTCTGGAATAGAAACCTTGTCCCTTTTCCTCTTCTGGTACTGGCTGAATAGCCCCCATGACCATGAGGGACAGAACTTGTATCTGGGTCTCTGCCCACTGATTTGGGGGCAGATCTGGCCATCCGTTTGGGAATGGCAACGTGTGGAAGTGAAATCTGTATCTCTGGGGTACTATATTTAAAACCCACTTGTCCTGGGTAATAAGTTGCCAGTTTCATGCAGGAAGTGCTAGTTCCCCCCCCAAAGGGGCAACTAAGAGGTAAGTGCTTGGTGATTGTAGAGGGAAGTCACTGAGACTGTTTACCATAAGGAGGTGCCTTGTTGCTTCCAGATTTGGAGGTGGAGGCACCCCATTGTTTTGTTCTAAAAGTTCCTTGTGACTGAACCCTGGCGCCTTTGGAATGTCTTGATTTGACTTGAGCGGCTCTCGAAGGGACTGGAAAGGACCAGTTTTTAATAGGCCAGTGCCTGCTAAATCTTGGAGGTTGCACTTGTAAGAAATCTTTCACAGTTTGCATAGATTTAGCTTTATCTTCCATCTTTAACACTTCTTCAGCCTTATTACCAAAGAGACGGTCCTGTTGTAAAGGAGCATCCAACAATTTAGCTTCAACATGGTCAGGCAGAGTTTGCTCTTCTTAGCACAGATCCAGTTACAGCAGCCCTGCAAGAGGCCTCCAAGGAATCAAAACCACATTGCAAAGTATGTTTTCCAACTTGTTCAGCTGAATGCAATAAATCCTGCAATTCTTTATTTTCCACACAGTCAGAGATTAACATCACTTTCTGTTTAAGTAGTTCCATGATATGCTGTTGATATTTAAGCATATGAAATTGACAGTTTAAAGCCCTGATTGCCAAGGTTGGAGATGTGTAAACCTTCTTACCCCATCTATCCAGAGCCCTGGAATCTCTATCAGAAGGGGTAGGATTTTTGGCAGTAGAGGCCTTAATACCATTGGTTTCAGGATCAGCAATCGGGTTTTTGAAAAGGAATTTGTGGGAGTCAGGAACCCTGTAGTATCTGTCTGGCTTACAAGGAGCCAGAAGCAGTGAATCAGGAGTCATACTAGATTCTGAAAAAACATAATCAACAATGTCTAGAACAGGAGGTATAGCCAAAGGCCTATGCTGAGGAAGTAGAAGAAAATCCCTAAGTCTCTTTTTAGATTCAGAGAAATCCTGACTTCCCCAGAAATGTGGAAATGTTCCCTCAAGGCATGTAAAGTTTCCCCAAAAGAAAAATCCTCAGGGGGAGAGGCAGAAGGAATGGAATCCTCTGCATCAGAGTCCTCATAAGTAGGAATAGACAAATCCTGTTCATTAAAAGAGTCAGAAGAAATAGAATCCTGTTCAGTAGATTCATAATCAATGTCTTGCCTAGGCCTCTTAGAAGGAGAGGGTTGGTTACCCCTGATCAGAGTAATTAAATCTTCAGCCATTTTGATCATTTGTTTTTTAGGCATAGGGGCCTGCACATGTGGCCCAGGCGTCGGTTTTTTAGACATAAATTTAGATTTTGGCCTTAGTTTAGAAGATGGTGTCGGTCTAATATACAAATCTGTAGGCCTGAAAACACACTCAGAAACCGGTGCCTGCACAGCGGCTCAGGACCCATCTAAGGTAGAGACATCCGCGGGTTCCATAATTGAAGTATCTCGCAGCATACCGGACACCGAATGGGTCTCAGTAGAGGCCTGCGAATCATAAGTAACGGGTATCAGGGGCTGTGAAAGCACCTCACTGAGTACCGGCGACTGGCTTAGGAGAAGCATCGTCATCGGTTTTGGACCTCGACGGTCTGTCTCTTGTCTTTTTCTTTGCATTTTTTTAGGTATTCCGTTAGTCGGATTGCTAACCGACGACATTTCTGGATAGTTAAATCTTGAGCCAAAATATTTAGAAGCAAAAATATACAGACGTTTAATCATGCATTGATTAAATTTAGCATAAAACCGACAGCAAAGCATGTTGTGGTCAGGGCCTAGGCAAGGAATACAGTACAAATGAAAATCCTTATGAGGTATTTGCTTCCCACAAGTAATGCAATTATTAACTTTTACTGACATCGGTAAGGAGCAAGAAAAAGTTTCCAATGGGGTACTTAGCTTTTAGTTGAAGACTTCGGTTCTGAAACTCGAAAATGTAAATTTCAGGAGTCGGCCAACCGGCACTTGCGAACTGCTTCTGCTTCGGGCACCGCGCGGCAAGAAAGACTGATGTAATGGTATCGGCTGCATGTTTTATACCCCTGATGACCTGCAGTCATGGAAGAAGGGACAGCAACCGACGCAGGACCCAAGACTTTGTAAATCAGGCTGACTGAGGGCAACCTGCCAGCAGATTACCCAAATGTAATGAGTGCAACAGTGAAACACGAAGAATATCTAGGCCAAAATGCACAAATGTCACCTGAGCAGGAGTACAGAAAGCATACTGTAGAATGGAAATGAGGGAGTGGAAACACCACTGGGGCTGGTTCTTCATTCTTTGCAAATCTGATACACAGGAACAACCAAGGAGGAAGCGTTAATCTATGGACAGATCTCACTTCCCACCTCCAATGATTCAAGAGAGAAGTGTGATCACCAAACGGTCAAGTGTAAGGGAAAAGAACGCCTCTCTCCTTACAAGAAGGACAGCTGATGCAATGCCAGGGAGGATGAAAGAACAAATGGGGAAAAAGTACATGGAGGGGGAGTACTAGATGGTCAAGTTACTTGGTGATGATTAACAGGTTACATGGGACAAAGTACAGTTGTGTACACTTACCATAAATGTAGATGTTCGAGTGTATTCACTGTTGCAGTTATCACCTGTGGGTTATCCCTGCTGTGGTAGCTCTCAGCCAGTCCAAATACCAGAGTCAATGTTTTTCTGCATTGGCTGCTGTCACTTGCTGGATGACATCAGGTCATCAGTGCTATAAAGGAAGGCAGCTGACGTCATTACATCAGTTTTTCTTGCCCTAACCAGTCAGAGGCCCAAGTAAATATGTTGAACTGGTCCTGGTGGCTAAAAGCCACCGTTAGAAACTTATATCCCCTAAAGAAAGAAGATATAAAGGGGTAGAAGGGTGGGAAACCAGGACTGCAACAGTAAATACACTAAAACATCTACATTTATGGTAAGTGTACACAACTGTACTATGTTCTTCATGTTTCACTGTTGCAGTCATCACCTGTGGGAGGATTCCCAAAGCTGAGGAGAGGGGTGGGTAGGCTAAGTAAGCGACCTAGGAATGGGTCAGCATGCCCTGCAGAACTGCAGAGGCAAGCCTTGACCTAGCCTTAGAAAATAGAGGTAGGTGGTAATGCTTGGTAAAGGTATGGACAGAAGTCCAGGTGGCAGCTTCCAGGATGTCCTTGGTGGGAAGTCCTCTGAGGAATGCTGTGGAAGTGGAGGTTGCCCTAGTGGAATGGGTTTGAATAGACCTAGAGGGGTTTCCCATGCAAACTGTAGCAGAAATGGATACAGTGTGATAGCCATTTGGAAATGGTCTGTCTGGAAATGGGCTTCCCCTCTGCCCCTGAGGCAAAGCTGACAAGAAGTTGATCTATTTTCCTTAAGGGTTTAGTACAGTCTAGATAGTATCTGAGCTGTCTGTGCACATCTAGTGAGTGCAGAATTCTTTCCCTCTTGTTTTGAGGGTTAGGAAAGAAGGTGGGTAGATGTATGGCCTGGTTGAGAGTCAAGTTAGATACCACCACAGGCATAAAGGAGGGATTGGTCCTCAGGGAGACCCTGTCTTCATGGAAGATGATGAAGGGCTCAATGGCCATCAGCACCTGTAGCGCTGAAACCCTTCTGGCTGAGGTGATAGCTAGGAGAAAAGCAGTCTTCAAGGAGAGAGTGGAGAGGTACCTTAGATCTGCTGAAGCAGCAGGTTCAAAGGGTGGTAAATTTAGTTTTTCCAAAACATAATTCAGGTCCCAGGACGGAGTGGTTGGCCTTCTGGGAGGTCTGATACTAGAAGCCCCTCTGATGAATTGTTTAATCAAAGGATGGGAAAACAGGGTCTGTTCTGTATCAAAATGAGCTGAAATGTCTGAGGCGTGGATTTTAATAGAAGAGAAGGAGAGGCCACTATTAAGTAGGTCCGCTAGGCAGTCCAGGATAAGAGGGATGGAAGGTTGTGAGGTATTGCCCCCTCCAGACTGGCTCTAGGAGCAGAATCTTTTCCATTTTCCTGCATGAGATTTTCTGGTGCTGGGCCTTCTGGCCTCTGTGATGATGTCTAGGACCTGTTTGCTTAACAGTTTGCCTTCAGAGTATTAGCCATCCTGATAGTTTGACAGTCTGCAGGTCTGGGTGCAGCACCCCCCCCCCCCAAGTTAAGAGGTCTGAGATCAGGGGAAGCTGCCTGGGAGGCTGTAAAGACAGGCTGCGCAGTAAGGGGTACCAATGTTGTCTGGGCCAATCTGGAGCAATGAGGATGGCCTTTGGTCTCTCCTCTCTTATTCTGATCAGTACCTTGGGGATAAGAGGCAGAGGAAGTAATGCGTACACAAAAAAAGGTGTTCTAGAGGAAGGTCACGGCATGCACCTTCCACGCTAGGTGGTGATGCTCCCTGGTACAGAATTTTTTTAGCTGATGGTTGGGATGGAAAGCAAAGAGATCCAGCTCCAGAGTCCCCCCATGTCTGAGTGATTTGCAAAAAGTTTTTTTCTGTGGAGCTGCCATTCATGGGGGTCCAGTAGGTTTCCGCTTAAGTGGTCTACCATGGTATTGTCGATCCCTGGTAGGTATTGTGCTATCAGGTTGTAGTCCCATGGAAGAGGCCGTCAGCCAGAGGTTCATGGCTAGTCTGCACAAAGGGTAAGATTGGGTTCTACCTGTTTGTTGATGTACCATATTACTGTGGTGTTGTCTGTTTTGATAAGGAAACCCCCTGGCTTGAGATGGGGTTTGAAGGATGTCAGAGCCTTTTGTACTGCCATGATTTCCTTCTGGTTGATATGTAAGGGAAGGTGCTGGGCATCCCAAAGACCTTGGGTGCACATGCCTTCTAGGTGAGCACCCCAAGCTATGTCTGAGGCGTTGGTGGTAATGGTCTGCCTGGCTGGGCGGAAGGTGAAGAGAACCTTGTTCTGGGCACAGGCCCCTGCCCACCAGAGAAACTCGGCCCTTATACAGGGAATCAGAGATAGAGAGGTCTCTAGAGGCTGAGAGTGCTGATACCAAAGGTTCTTTAGGTATCACTGAAGTTTTCTCATTTGAAGCCTGGCCAGAGGAATTAAAAAGATGCAGGATGCCATGTACCCTAAGGCTTGCAGGAACTTCCTCGCAGTGAGGTGACTTTTGGAAGTCAGCTGTGTGAACTAGAGAGGCAGGAAGCTCTGTTTCTCTGGAGAGAGGAAGGCTATTTGGGATGCTGTGTCCAGCAGTGCCCACAAGAAAATCATCTCCCTGGAGGGTGTTTGCCTAGATTTCTTCTCATTGATGGTGTACCCTAAGGAGATTAGGAGGGTTTTGACAAAGAGAAGGTCCTTGAGGAGCTTTTCTTTGCACTCTGCCTGAATGAGGTAGTCGTCCACATAAGGGTAAATTTGTATATTTTTCTGTTTGCAAAAGGCTATGGCCGGGGCTAAGCATTTGGTGAATACCCTGGAAGCAGTAGATAAGCCAAAGGGTAGCACAGAGAACTGAAAGTGTTGTGAGCCTGCTCTGAAGCAAAGGAATTTCCTGCTGGATTCCCTTATGGGGATGTGGAGGTAGGCATATTTTAGATCTAGGGTAACTAACCAAGCATTTTTTGTCAGAATAGGTAGCAGCTGCTGCAAAGTTAGCATTTTGAATTTGGGAACCACCAGGAAGGTGTTCAAAATAGATAGATCCAGGATGGAGCACCAAGTCCCCTCTTTTCTGGGAACAAGGAATAGTCTGGAATAAAAGCCTTTGCCTGTTTGATCTGAGGGAACAGGTTCGACTGCCCCTTGGGATATGAGAGTTTGGACTTATTTCAATGCCTCTGCCCACTGATTTAGAGCTAGGTCTGGGTACCCTCTTGGAACTGAGAGTTCGTTGAAACAGAATTTGTATCCCTGAGAAATGATCTTTAAGACCAATTGGTCCTTTGTTACTGAAAGCCACTTCTTTTTGCAGAGTGAGAGGCCTTCCTCTTAGTTTTTGGTGACTGAAAAGAGGGCAGAGGGGGGAGAGGGAGTCGTTGAGAGTTTCTGCCATACAGGGATGACTTAGACCCCCTGCCTTTGGAGTTGAAGTGGTCCACTGTTTGGTTCTCTGCTGTCCATGGGATAGGAGTCTGGGTAGTCTTTTCCTGTGGGGCTTACCTTGCCCCTGTCTGCTAGGTGCAGGAAAGGACCAGTGTTTTGAGGGAAAATTGCTTCTGAACCTAGGAGGTTGTACCTGAAGGAAATCTTTTACTGTTTGCATAGATTTTGCTTGGTCTTCCATCTTTTTAAGCACCTCTTCTGCTTTTTCTCCAAACAAACGGTCCTTATCCAGTGGTGCATCAAGTAATTTAGATTTGACATGATCAATGAGAGGTGGTTCCTTCAACCATGCATGTCTTCTAATGACAGATCCTGACACTGCTGCCCTGCTTGAGGCTTCTAGGACATCATAATCACAGGGTAAAGAGCGTTTAGCCACTTGACAAGTAGAGTTCAGTAAATCTGCTAGTTCTTTCGAATTGGCACAATCAGGAAAGGTAGAAATCTTTTGTTTTAATAGTTCCAAAGTGTGTTGTTGATATTTTAACATGTGGAACTGACAGTTAAGTGCTCAGATAGCTAAGGTTGCAGAGGTGTATATTTTTTAACCCCATCTGTCCAGAGCTCTGGAGTCCTTGTCAGAAGGAATAGGATTCTTTGCAGAACTAGCCTTAGCTCCTTTTGGTCACTGTGTAATGACCTCCAGGTCTGCAGCAGGATTTAGGTACAGGTATTTGTGAGAGCCCGGTACTCTCTAGTACATGTCAGGTTTTCATGGAGCAGGCGGGAGGGCGTCAGGAGTTAAGCTGGATTCATGGAAGACATCATCAACCACCTCTCAGATGGGGGGGGGGGTTGGCCAAGGGTCTGTGCTGGGGCAGGTCTAGAAACTCTCTTAGTCTTTTCTTAGACTAAGGGAAGTCCTGGGTTTCCCAGTGGAAATGTTCCATGAGAGTGTGAAGGGTTTCCCCAAAGGAAAGATCTTCTGGTAGGGAGGCAGAAGGAATGGATTCTTCTGCATCCGAATCCTTAATAAGCAGTAAGAGGTTACTCTTCCTCTTCAAAATCTGAATAATCAGACTCCTCAGAATTCTGTTCTGTCAGTATTTCAGGGGAAGAGTCTCTTTTCCTTTTAAAAGGTGCGGCCTAACTACCCCTGATAAGGGTGATAAGATCCTCCACCATTTTAAGCATTTGAGCTAGGGGTGGTGGAGGAGGGGTAAAATGGTGCTTAGAGGTAATTTTCTTTGGAGTGGCCTTGCTTCTATAAGGATATCCATCAGTCTAAGAGAAACGGTAGTCAGAGGAAAAGATGTCATTTTTTGTCTAGATTCGGTAGTGCGAAAGACCTTGGAAGCCAGTGCCTACATTGCGGCTCCAGACCCAACAGAGACAACCAAAGACTAGGAAGGCGAAGAAGATTTCTGCGGCATACCAATCTCCAAAAGGGTCTCAGTAGGGGCCTGCAAAGGTACTGAATCAGGAATCAGGGGCTGCATCGGCACCTCACTGAATTACAGAAAACTGACAACCTGCTTAGCGGTAGAGTCGTTGGAAGGCTTAGACTTGTGTAGTCTGTCTCTATCTTTATCCTTACATTTTTTCGAAATGTCTACGGATTGCTGGCTGACAGAAGATGAAAATACCTGGCAACAAAAAGAGCTCTATGACAAATGGTTCCCGCATTAAAGAAGGCACAGAACTGGCAACAGGGGACGTCATGGTCTGGGCCAAAACAGGTGACCCAGTAAGAATGGAAGTCTCGGTGCTGTGTTTGCAGTCTACAGGCGAGACAACTTTTTCTGACATCGGTTAGTGCAAGAAAAAAGGATCCCCAATGGGGTACTTAGCTTTAGATGTTTTCAGCTGTAATTCGAACTCTGGTAGCTTGCTAACTGCTTCTACTATAGGCTCCATGGCAAGAAAGACTGATGCAATGATGCCTTCCTTTATAGCACTGATGACCTGACGTCATCCAGCAAGCGACAGCAACTGACTCAGAAAAACATTGATTCTGGTATTCTGGCCAACTAAAGGCTACCAAAGCAGGGATAACCCACAGGTGATGACTGTAACAGTGAAACACGAAGAACATCAGCTGACTATCAGACAGAACACATTTCAATATAAAGGTGCCTTGTTGTTAACACAAAATAGGGCAGTGTTGGAAGAGGTAAGAATGGAGTGGGGACAACCAATTTACAGAGCTAAAAATGGAATGGGGACAACCAAATTACAATAACAGAAATATACACCTCCAAGCAACAAAAGACAGGGCTCTTACTGCTGGACTACTGTAAAAGTTGCCATGGTATCCTCCTGGTATATAACACATGAATAGTACCAATTACTACAACCCTCCACCACATAACACTTAGTATTAGCTTTCTGTACAAGTTATCGCTGCTACATACAGTACATATAAATGCATATTACTGTGGTCTCTGAATGGTACCTGCATGCCATAACAGATTCCAAGTACAGGCTTGCCAATTGTAAAAATTGCTGGATCATACCACGGAGCATCCTCAGCATACACCGAACTTGGCCCTCCAGAAATAATAATTGCCCTGTGGATGATAAAGAGAAAGCTATCAGAGATCTTTATGCAATTAGAAAGCATTCTATATAACTCAATTACTGTGTTCGACAAAGGTCATACATGTTATGGCACAGTGGCTTCTAAAGCTAGGAACCACAGAGTCTCTGGTAGTGCTGTATCTGTTCCTTGTGTAGCACTTATTGTTGTTTTTAGCAAAAAGTGTGCGTGTTATACTGAGGAAAGTACAGATGTGTACACTTACCATAAATGTAGATGTTGAGTGTATTCACTGTTGCAGTCATCATATTTGGGTTATCCCTGCCAGAGTAGCTATCAGCCAGCCCGAATACCAGAGACTCAGTATTTCTGCGTCGGTTACTATTGCTTGAGGACTGATGTCAGGTCGTCAAGTATAAAGTCAGGCAGCCGACGAGTTACATCAGTTTTTCTTGCCTTAACCTGTCAGGAGCCCCCAAAGCAGGAGGCCAGGTTCTGGTGGAAGAATCCCACCAGTGGAAAATAAATACCAATATGTCCCTTGTAAGGAAAGCAGAACAACAAGGAAGAATGGCAATAAAAGGAGAAGAGAAAAAAGGGGGATGGAGGGAGGGAAACCAGGACTGCAACAGTGAATACACACTCAAACATCTACATTTATGGTAAGTGTACACAACTGTACTATGTTCTTCGTGTTTCACTGTTGCAGTCATCACATTTGGGTAGATTCCCAAAGCTGAGGAAATGGGTGGAGGCAGTCAAGGAAGCTAGGGGGTGGCTAGG
Source organism: Protopterus annectens (assembly GCF_019279795.1). Lineage (NCBI taxonomy): Eukaryota > Metazoa > Chordata > Ceratodontiformes > Protopteridae > Protopterus > Protopterus annectens. The sequence continues at coordinate 736,189,955 of NC_056734.1, read as the reverse complement.
ATGCCCTGCAATACTGCAGAGGCAAACCCTGCCCTGGATTTGGAGAAGAGAGGCAGGTGGTAATGCTTGGTAATAAACAGATGTCCAGATGCCAGCCTCCAGGATGTCCCTGGTGGGGACTCCTCTGAGGAAAGCTGCAGAGGTGGAGGCTGCTCTGGTGGAGTGTGTCCTGACCCCCTTGGGGGGAGGCTTACCATGCTGCTTGTAGCAGAAATGGATGCAGTGTGCTATCTATTTGGAAATGGTTTGCTTGGAGATGGCTTTGCCGCCTGTAGCAAAGCTAATCAGCAATTAATTAGACTTTCTGAAGGATTTAGTCCTGTCCGGATAGTATATGAACTGTCTGTGCACATCCAGAGAGTGAAGAATCCTTTCCTCCTTGTTCTGGAGATTAGGAAAGAAGGTGGGCAAATGAATGGATTGGTTGAGAGCCACACTGGGCACCACCTTGGGAATGAAGGATGGGTTAGTTTTGAGGGATAACTGATCTGCATGGAAGATGATGAAGGGTTCCACAGCCATGAGTGCTTGCAGCTTAGAGACTCTTCTGGCTGAAGTGATGGCCAGAAGGAATGCTGTCTTCCAGTAGAGGAATTTTAGCTCTGCAGAAGAAGCTGGTTCGAAAGGAGGCAGGGTGAGCTTTTCCAAAACAAAGTTAAGGTCCAAGCTGGTGTTGGTGCCCATCTGGGGGGCCTGAAGTTGCTAGCCCCTCTGAGGAACTGTTTGATCAAAGGGTGTGAGAAAAGGGGCTGCTCAGTGAGAAAATGAGCAGAAAAGTACTGTTGTGTACACTTACCATAAATGTAGATGTTCGAGTGTATTCACTGTTGCAGTCATTACAATTGGGGTTATCCTGCTGGCAGGCTACCCTCAGTCGGCCTGAATTCCAAAATCTAGGTCCGGCGTAGGTTGCTGTCACCTCTTCCCTGACGTCAGGGGTATAAAAGTTGCAGCCAATGCCATTTTCTTCAGTTTTTCTTGCCCCAGATGTCAGGTGCCCCCAAAAGGGTAGGCTAAAAATATGTCAATAAAACATGCATGCACCAATGTATTTATTTTGCCTTCATCTACAAGCAAATACACCACATAGGTTGTATAGAATAGAGAAGTACAGATAAGTTCCAGCAAAGAAAAGGGGGATGGCGGGTGGGTAACCTGGACTGCAACGGTGAATATGCTCCAACATCTACATTTATGGTAAGTGTACACAACTCTACTATGTTCTTCGTGTTTCACTGTTGCAGTCATTACAATTGGGTTGAATCCCAAAGCTAAGGTTGGGAGGCTGGAGCTAAATAGCATTAGAGGTGGCTATTAGGCCCTGAAGAACTGCAGTGGCAAAGCCTGCCCTAGATTTAGAGTAGAGTGGTAAGTGATAGTGCTTTGTGAAGGTATGCACTGAACTCCAAGTAGCAGCCTCTAAAATGTCTTTGGTTGGTACTCCCCTGAGGAAGGCTGCTGCTCTGGTTGAATGTGGCCTAATGCCCTTAGGTACTGGCTTGCCATGATGTGAATAGCAGAAACAAATGCAGTGGCCTATCCACTTTGAAATAGTCTGCTTTGAGATAGCCTTTCCCTGTGATCCTGCTGCGTATGCCACTAGTAATTGCTCTGTCTTTCTGAAAGCTGTGGTTCTGTTCAAATAGAAGTGTAGCTGTCTGTGTATGTCCAAAGAATGCAGAATTGTCTCCCCCTTATTCTGTGGGTTTGGATAAAAAGTAGGCAGATGAATAGTTTGGTTAGGGCCACACTGGACACTACCTTAGGCATAAATGTCGGGTTTGTCCTCAGAGAAACCCTGTCTGGATAAAAAATGATAAAAGGTTCCACAGCCTTGAGCGCCTGTAGCTCTTGGACTCGTCTTGCAGAAGTTATTGCTAGGAGCAGAGCTGTTTTCCAAGATAAAAACTTTATATCAGCTGGGTGAGTTTTTCTAAGACATAATAGAGGTCCCATGCAGGTATTGGTGATCTCCTTGGAGGCCTTAAATTTTTGGCCCCTCTGAGGTACTGCCTTAATAAAGGATGAGAAAAGATTGGTGTCTCTGTATTGTAATGAGCCGAAATGGCAGAGGCATGAATTTTTATTGATGAAAAAGATAGGCCTTGGTCCAGCATCTCAGTCAAGTATTGCAAAATCTGAGGAATGTTTGGTACAGCTGTGTCAATTCCTTGTGCCTGGTTCCAAGAACAGAATCTCTTCCATTTTCCAGCGTAAGATTTTCTAGTACTAGGCCTCCTGGCCTCCAAAATGACATCCATCACCGCTTTAGTGAAAGCTGTATTTTGTGTGACTACATTATCCACCATGCTGCCAGATTTAAGGTCTTGAGTTGGCTGTGCAGGATCTGATTGTTCTGTGGGACAGTAGATGAGGCACTTGAAGTAAGGTCCAGGCTGGGCATTGAGACAAGTTCCTTACGGTTAGATACCAGTACTGGCATGGCCAGTCTGGGGCAATCAGTATCATTTTTGGCTTTTCCTGTCTGACCTTTAGGAGTACCTTGGGGAGGAGAGGCAGAGAAGGAAAGGCATACACTGTTGAGTTTTTCCAGCTGAAAGAAAGGGCATCCACTTTCCATGCTTGTCTGTGAGAAGTCCTTGTGCAGAATCTCTTTAGTTGGCAGTTGTGAGGTGAGGCAAATAGATCTATGTCCGGGCATCCCCATTTCCTTGTTATCATGCTGAAGACTTGTGGATCCAATTTCCACTCATGGGGATCCATGACGTTTCTGCTTAGTTCGTCTGCCAGAGTATTTACCTTTCCTGGCAGGAATTGTGCCTACAGATGTACTTGGTAAGTCAATGTTGTGTCCCACAAAGTCATGGCTAGTCTGCAAAGGGGGTAGGAATGAGTGCTTCCCTGCTTGTTTATGTACCACATGACTGTGGTATGGTCTGTCTTTATCAGTAGTTGTCCCAGATGAAGTAGGTCCTTGAAGGCTGTCAGGGCATTTTGAACAGCTAGCATCTCTTTTTGATTGATATGTAGATGCATTTGGTTTGTGGACCATGTGCCTTGAATACATCTTCCTGCCATGTGGGCTCCCCAGGCATAATCCGATGCATCCGTTGTTAATGTCTGTGTGGCTGGGGGTAGAGTGAATGGCTGTCCCTTGTTCTGGTGACAGGCCTTCGCCCACCATCGAAACTCCTGTTGTAGGCAGGGAATGAGAGTAACTATTGTTTCCAGGCTGTGGCAATGTTGAGTCCAAACACTTTTTAGGTACCACTGAAGTTTCCTCATATGCAGTCTTGCATACGGAATTAGTAGAATGCAGGATGCCATGAAGCCCAAAGCCTGCAGAATTTTTCTTGCAGATAATTGAGCCTTTGTTGCCAACAGTTTGAAATAGGTAGTCGTTTGTCTAGCGTGAGATGAGCCATCTGGGCAGTTGCATGTAAGCTTGCACCCAGGAATATTATCTCTTGAGAGGGTACTAGTTTTGATTTCTGTTTGTTGACTGTGTACCCTAGGCATGGTAGTAATCTCTTTACAAACACCAGATGCTGTAGGAGAATGTCCTTGTTCTCTGCTTGAATAAGGCAGTCATCCAAGTACGGATATATTTGTATTCCTCTTTGTCTGCAGTATGCAATTACTGGTGCCAGGCACTTTGTGAAGACCCTGGGCGCAGCAGATAAGCCAAAGGGCAGTGCAGAGAATTGGTAGTGCATTGAGCCAGCTTTGAGTCTGAGGTATCTTCTGCATGTTTGTCTGATTGGGACATGCAGGTATGCCTCTTTTAGATCTAAAGTCACAAGCCAAGCCTTCTTGCCCAACATGGGCAGAAGCTGCTGTAGAGTCAACATTTTGAATTTTGGAATATCCAGGTATGTGTTTAGAATAGATAGGTCCAGTATTGGTCTCCAGGCTTTGTCCTTTCTGGATACCAAGAACAGTCTTGAATAGAATCCTTGTCCCTGCTCTTGTTCTGGTACTTGTTGAATGGCCCTCATGTCCATGAGGGATGAAACTTTTTTTCTGCCTCTGCCCATTGATACGTGGCAGGTCTGGCATACCGTGTGGCCTTGGCAGGGTATGAAAGTGGAACCTGTAGCCTTGTGATACTATATTTAGAACCCATTTGTCCTAGGTGATCATGTGCCAATTTTGAGAAAAAAGTGCTAGTTTTCCCCCCAAAGGGGTTGCCAAAAGATAAGTTCTTGGTGCTGGAAGGGGAAAGTCATTGAGACTGTTTCCTGTATGGCTGTGATTTTTCCTCTCCGCTCTTGGAGGTAGCACCCCATTGTTTAGGCCTGTATGAGCCTTGGGGCTGTGATCTGCCTCTGGGGCGTCTATATCTGCCTCTTTGTGGCCTAGCGGACACTGGAAAGGACCAACTCTTTGTAGGCCAGTTCCTGCTAAATCTGGGAGACTGTACCTGCAAGAAATCCTTGACTGTTTGCATAGATTTCGCTTTGTCCTCCATTTTCTTCAACACCCCTTCTGCTTTAACACCAAACAACATATCATGCTGTAATGGAGCATCTAATAGTTTTTCTTTAACATGATCCGGCAGATTCTGTTCTTTTAACCAAGCATGCCTCCTAATGACAGAACCTGTAACAGCGGCCCCACATTGCAAAGTATGCTTTCCAACTTGTTCAGCTGCATGCAATAAATCCTGCATTTCTTTGTTGTCTGCACATTCTGAATTTGTTAACATTTTCTGTTTAAGCAAAGACATAAGATACTGCTGACATTAAAGCATATGAAATTGGCAATTTAAGGCTCTTAAAGCCAAGGTAGCAGAAGTATAAATCTTTTTACCCCATCTGTCTAGGGCCCTAGAATCCCTATCATAAGGGATAGGGTTTTTTGCAGTAGAAGCCTTGACCCCTTTGGGACCCTGAGAGATGGTTTCTGGGTCAGCAGCAGGGTTTTTATAAAGAAATTTATGTGAATCAGGAACCCTATAGTATCTGCCTGGCTTAAAAGGAGCTGGTGGTAAAGAGTCTGGAGATATATTGGACTCTGAAAATACATCATCTACAATGTCTAAAACAGGTGAGATAGCAAGGGGCCTGTGCTGAGGCAATAAAAGGAAGTCTCTGAGCCTTTTCTTGGATTCAGAGTATTCTTGGCTCTCCCAGTGGAAATGCTCACTCATAGTATGCAGTGTCTCCCCAAAAGAATAATCCTCAGGAGGGGAGGCTGAAGGGATAGATTCTTCAGCATCAGAATCCTCATAGTGAGGAAGAGAATATTCCTGTTCAGAGGAGGAATAAGAGGAAATGGAAACCTGGTCTGAAGATTTGTATTCTAACTCTTGCCTAGGCCTCTATCATGAGGGGGATGGGAATCCAGTAATTAGATCTTCGGACATTTTAAGCATCTGTTTTTTAGGCATGGAGGCCTGTCCAGGAGAATGCTGTACTTGTTTCTTTGTCTTTAGTGCTGTTTTAGTTTTGAAGCTGAAGTAGGTTTCACATATAACTGTGTAGGCCTGAAAACACCCTCAGAAGCCGATGCCTGCTCAGCTGCTCCGGACCCATCTGAGGGAATAGTTTCTGAGTGTCCAATACCGTGAGTTTCCAGCGGCCGTGTCGGCTCCACGTGGGAGTTGGAAGCGGCCTGTGGCTCTGAGGTAGTGGGCGTCAGGGGCTGCGAAAGCACCTCACTGAGAACCGGCGATAGGTCTAGCAGAAGCCTCATCGGTTTTGGATCTCGGATGTTTGTCCTTTTCTTTTTCTTTGCGCTTTTTATAAACTCCGGTAGTCGACTGTTCTGACGGCATTATGTAATTAAATCTTCGGCCAAAGTAATGGAATGCAAAATTGTACCGACGCTTAATAGTGCGTTGGTTAAATCTAGCACAAAACCGACAACTAGCAACATTATGGTCAGGGCCTAGGCAAGGAATACAGTAAGAATGAAAATTCTTATGATGTATTTGCTTCCCACAAGAAATACAATTATTAACTTTTTCTGACATCGGTCTGGAGCAAGAAAAAAGTTTCCCCAATGGAATACTTAGCTTTAATGAAGACTTCGGATCTGAAATTCGAATTTGAAAAACTCAGGAGTCGGCCGACCGGCACTTGCAAACTGCTTTTGATTCGGGCACCGCGCGGCAAGAAAGATTGAAGAAAATGGCGTCGGCTGCAGCTTTTATACCCCTGGCACACTGACATCAATGAAGAGGCAACAGCAACAGACACCGGACCTAGACTTTGGAATTCAGGCTGACTGAGGGTAGCCTGCCAGCAGGATAACCCAATTGTAATGACTGCAACAGTGAAACATGAAGAACATTAGCAGAATAATTAATTTTTATAAAGGAGAAAAAGAGACCACTGTATAGTAGGTCAGCTAAGTAATCCAGGATGAAAGGGATGGAGGGCTGTACCATATTGGCCCTCTTAGCCTGGATCCAGGTGCAGAACCTTTTCCATTTATCTGCATAAGACTTTCTGGTGTTAGGGCATCTGGCCTCACGGATAACATCCACAGCCTGTTTACTAAGGATGGCAGACTGTTTCGGGGTTAGGTAGTAAGCTGTCAAATTGAGTGCCTGCAGTTGGGGATGCATGAACTTCCTTTCCCTCTGGGTCAGGAGGTTTGGAATCTGAGGAAGATGCCATGGAGGCAGCGGGGGACAGGCTACGCAGCAAGGGGTACAAGTGTTGTCGGGGCCAGTCTGGAGCTATAAAAATTGTCCTTGGTTTTTCCTCCCTTATTTTGAGCAGTACCCTGGGGATGAGAGGTAGGGGAGGAAAGGCATAGACTGAGAGACTGACCCAGGGGAAGAACAGGGCATCCACATTCCAAGCCATGCAGTGATGCTCCCTGGTGCAGAATTTGCTAAGCTGATGGTTGGTGTGGGAGGCAAAGAGGTCGAACTTCGGGGTTCCCCATGTCTGAGTTATTAGGGTGAAAATACTTCTGTTGAGCTGCCACTTGTGTGGATCCAGAAGGTTTCTACTTAATTGGTCTGCCAGGTAGTTGAGAGAGCCTGGTAGGTATTGTGTTAACAGGTATAGTTGCATGAAAGAGGCTGTGAGGCAAAGGGTCATGGCCAGCCTGCATAGAGGGTAGGACTGAGTCCCTCCTTGCTTGCTGACATACCACATCACAGTGGTGTTGTCTGTTTTGATCTGGAGAATCCATGGAGAGAGAAGGGGCTTGAAAGCTATCAAGGCATGCTGCACAGCCATCATCTCTTTTTGACTGATATGTAGGGGGATTTGCTGTGGGCTCCATTGGCCCTGTATGCACCTGCCGTTCAGGTGTGCACCCCAAGCATAGTCTGATGCATCTGTGGTGAGTGTCTGGGTGGCGGGGAGTGGGGAGAAGGGCAGTCCCTTGCTGTGGGAGCATGCTGTTGTCCACCAAAAAAATTCCTTTCCAAGGCAAAGAATTATAGGTAGCAGAGTTTCCAGGTCTTGAGAGTGTTGACACCAAGGGCTCTTTAGGTACCACTGAAGTTTCCTCATATGCAGTCTGGCATATGGAATGAGTAGTATGCAAGATGCCATGAACCCCAGAGCTTGCAGGATCTTCCTTGCAGATAGCTGGGGCCTGGTGGCCAGTTGAGAGAAGTAGGCTGTCAGGAAAATTTGTTTCTCTGTTGTAAGGTATGCCACCTGGGATGCTGTGTCCAGACTTGCTCCCAGGAAGATTATCCTTTGAATGGGCACCTGTTTGGATTTCTACTCGTTGACTGTGTACCCTAGGGGGGTAAGTAGGGTCTTTACAAAGGCCAGGTGCTTCCACAGCTTTTTCTGGCTGTGTGCCTGAATACGGCAGTCATCTAAGTAGGGGTACATTTGAATATTTCTTTGTCTGCAAAAGGGAATGGCCGGAGCCAGACATTTTGTGAAAACTCTGGGAGCAGTAGATAAGCCAAAGGGAAGCGCAGAGAACTGAAAGTATTGAGATCCTGCCCTGAACCAGAGATATTTCCTGCATGATTCCCTGATAGGAATGTGGAGATAAGCCTCTTTTAGATCTAGGGTGGCTAGCCAAGCGTCCTTGGAGAGCATGGGTAGCAGCTGCTGGAGAGTGAGCATTTTGAATTTTGGGATCACCCAACAGATCGAGGATAGGGCACCAAGTGCCCTCTTTTCTAGGCATCAGAAAAAGTCTGGAGTAGAAGCCTTGGCCTATCTGTTCTGCAAGAACGTGCTCTAATGCCCTCAGAGAGCTGGGAAAGGATTTACTTTTGAGCCTCTGCCCACTGATTTGTTGGGAGATCTGGGAACCCTTTTGGGGTTGGAAAGGTGTGGAAGGAGAATTTGTATCCCTGAGACACAACGTTCAGAACACATTGGTCCTTGGTAATGGTGAACCAGGTGCTTGAGTGAAGGGAGAGTTTTCCTCCTAGGGGTAAGTGAAGGTGGGCAGAGGGGAGGTCGGGAGGAGGTGAGTCATTGTGAGTTCTTACCATAAGGGGATGGCTTAGAACTCCCTGGTTTTGAAGTGGAGGTAGTCCACTGCTTAGATCTCTGCATTCCCTGGGGCGGCTGTCTGGGGGGGGGGGTCTGTTTACTCGGAGCAGGAAAGGACCAGTGCTTGGAGGGACAATGCCTGCTGAACTTAGGGGGCTAGACCTGTATCTGTTTGCATAGATTTTGCTTTTTTTTCCATCTTTTTTAAGACCTCTTTTGCCTTAGTGCCAAATAAGTTATCTTTGTGCAAGGGGGCATCCAACAATTTAGATTTGACATGGTCTGGCAGGGGTTGTTCCTTAAGCCATGCATGTCTTCTAATGACAGATCCAGTGACTGTTGCCCTGCAAGAAGCTTCTAGGGCATCAAAACCACAGTGCAAAGTGTGTTTAGTTACTTGACTTGCAGAATGCATTAAGTCTTGTAAATTTTTAGATTCTGCCCAAGCAGGAAAGGAAGACATTTTTTTTAAGGAGTTTCAAGGTATGTTGCTGATATTTAAGCACATGGAACTGATAATTTAGTGCCCTAATAGCAATAGCAAGAGTAGCTGAGGTGTATACTTTTTTACCCAATCTGTCCAATGCTCGAGAATCCCTATCTGAGGGGGTAGGATTCTTAGCAGAGGTTGCTTTAATCCCTTTGGGCCCCTTGAGAAATGACCTCAGGGTCAGCTGTTCGATTTTTAAAAAGGTATTTGCATGAGTCAGGGACTCTATAGTACCTGTCTGTGTTTTCTGGGAGCAGGAGGCAGGGCGTCAGGAGTCAAGCTGGATTCAAGGAAAACATCATCCACCACATCCAGGACTGGGGGGATGGCCAAGGGTCTGTGTTGTAGAAGATCTAGGAATTCCCTGAGTCTCTTTTTAGACTGAGGGTAGTCCTGACTCTCTCATTGGAAATGCTCCCTTAAATTATGCAGGGTTTCCCCAAAGGAAAAATCCTCTGGGGAAAGACTGAAGGAATGGATTCCTCTGCATCAGAATCCTCATAAGTGGAGAGTGGTTGCATGTCTTCATAGTCAGATGCATCAGATTCATCTGACTCTTGTTCAGACAAAACTACTGGGGACAGATCTCTTTTCCTTTATGAGGGGGCAGCTTGGCTTCCCCTGATCAGCATGATAAGGTCTTATGCCATTTTAAGCATTTAAGACTGAGGCAAGGTAGCAGGCGCCTGAGAGTGGGTCGTCGGTTTCTTGGGTGTGGTTCGAACCCTGGGCCTAAGGAACTCGGTTGTTTTTGAAAGAACGGTAGCCGCAAAAGAAGACATGCGAATGACTTCCTCGGAAACCAGTGCCTGCTCAGCAGCTCTGAACCCATCCAAGTTAGAGACGACCACAGATCCTTAGTCGAAGAAGAGTTTTGCAGCATATCGGACTCCGAAAGCATCTTGGTAGCAGCCTGCGAATCAACTGAAGCTGGCATCAGGGCCTGCGAAAGCACCTGAGTACCGGAGGACTGACTACTAGCTTAATGGAAGCATCGTCAGTAGATCTGGACCTGTGCGGTCTGTCTCTGTCTTTATCTTTACGTTTTTTCAGATCATCTGCTGTCAGATGGCTTACCGAAGCCGTATCGGAATTCAAGGACTGTAAACGAAAATATCTGGCTACAATAAGGGCCGGACGATGGATAGTTCCGGTGCTGAACAAAGCACAGAAGTGACAACAGGGGACGTCGTGGTCAAGGCCTAGACAAGTGACGAAGTAAGAGTGGAAGTCTCAGTGTGGTATTTGCTTTACACAGGCGAGACAATTAATTTTTTCTAACATTGGTTAGTGCAAGATAAAAAGGATCTCCCAATGGGGTATTTAGCTTTAGAAGACTTCATCTTCAATTCGGAAACGAAAACTCAGGTAGTGGCCGAGTGGCACTCATGCGAACTGCTTCTGCTTCTGGCTCCACGGCAAGAACGACTGATGTAATTGCATCGGCTGCCTTACTTTACACTACTGACAACCTGATGTCAGTCCTCAAGCGACAACAACTGACGCAGAAATACTAAGTCTCTGGTATTCGGGACTGGCCGAGGGCTACCCTGGCAGGGATAACCCAAATGTGATGACTGCAACAGTGAAACGCGAAGAACATCTGCAGAGTTCCCAAGAAATACGGAGATGTCAGGCAAACAGAGAGGCTCATCATGACATCGAATGAGCACCATGTGCTTCCAAGTGTATATAATAACCACAACCTATTGAGAGAGTCAACTTCTTAGCTTATGGGTCTAGAAACAGGTTTGAAGAGGATTTTCCAATAAGCTACATCTGAAGGACAAAAGCAGTGTGGATGGTATCTCTGAAAAGTGGAAAAGGAGTAGCTGTCCCATGAACGAGAATCTATGGAGATAAAAGATCTTACTATTCCGGCAGGGTTAAGGGAAAAGACTGGTACCTTTACTGATGACCATTCAGGAATACTGAAACAAATGTAGAGATGTCACAATGAATGGAACTTTAGAAAAGAATCTAACAAAGCACTTACGACTATCTTTCTTACTCCTCACCATTTTGCAAGGAAAAAAATACTTACATGATTCCTTCAAAATAAATTTCACCTTAAGACGTACAGTCTTTTATCTTCTCTCTATTACTGCAAACATAGCAAATTTCTACAGTGTTATAATATGTATATTAAAAACAAAAACTTTCCAAAAGATTAAAGGACTGCACCTCAATCTGACTATTCTATCTCAAGTCCTTCAAAGAGGTATGGGGTTGAAAGACCAAGGGAGATACTGTATTGCTGTACTTAGTAAGAAGCACTTGCCTGGTGCATAGTTTCATAGTTTAGTACTAGGCTATCTGCCCTGGGGCATTTGCAAGCCTAGCCCTAGAGATGTGGCTTTCGCCACCCCATGTAGTGGTACTAAGGTGTACAGAATAAATTTAGAATACTGTGCCTTTGTCTAGTAGTGACACATTGAAGACCCCCTTACTTATTAAAATTAGTTTACTGTGTCTCTGTCAAGTAGCGACACAGGGGTGACCCCCGGGGTAAACCTATGATCTCCCATCCACTCGTCAAGATTTCTCTTGAAGACAGTCAGTGAGGGACTCTGCCTAACATGAACTGGGATTTTGTTCCAGAGTATGGGAAGCCTCTGAGTTATGAATCTGTCCCTCCAGCATGTTCTATTCATGTTTGTACTGAGGTTTAAATCTTTGGCTCTCGTGGTTCTTATGGATTTGGATTTTTTGAGGTGGAGCATGTCCATCAATTCCTGGTTGGACATGGCCTTGTACGTCAGGCACAGATCATCTCTGAGCAGGCGGTATGCTACTGAATAGAGCTGGAGTTTTTTTAGTCTGGTAGCATATGACATATGTTGGAGACCCTTGATCCTCTTGGTGAGGTACTACTGGGGTCTCTCCAGCTGTTGTAAGTGCCGGGTGAGGTACATACCAAATGGGGCATTGTACTCAATCATGGGCCTGATAAGGGAGGAGTACAGGGGCACGATGACCTCCTTTGATCTGGATGTGAACCCCTTCATGATAAGGTGGGCAAGGTAGAAAGTCTTTCTAACCACTTTGGCAACGTGGGTGTCAAATGAGAGGTCACTATCAACTTGGGTCCCCAGGTCTCAGATTACTTTTTCCGTACTCAGTGGGTTACTGTCTATGTGATAATTTGTGGGTACTTTGTTTTTCCCAAAGGGGATGACTATACATTTCTTGGCATTCAGTTTAAGGCCATGATTCCAGCACCAGTTGTCCGTTTCGGTGAGGCCTTTCTGTAGGATGTGTGTGTCAGCTGGTGTATCGACTATGGCGCCTAGTTTGCAGTCATCTGCGAACTTTGTCAGCCACAACCCTCCCATGTTTGCTTTCACATCTGAGAAGTAAATGCTGAACAAGAGGGGTCCCAGGACAGAGCCCTGTGGGACACCACTTGTGACTGGCTTTGAGTCTGACATGGCTCCTGCAATTTTGACTTTATGGGTTCTGTTCTTTAGCCAGTTTGCAACTCATCTTGTGACATATGGATTTACATTTAAGCTGTTTAGCTTATCTATGATCCCTGAGTGGGGTATTGTGTCGAAGGCTTTAGCCAAGTCCAGGTAGGCTGTATGGACTGCCTTGCCCTCATCGATGGCTCTAGTGACTGTTTCGAAAAAGTCAACCAGGTTCAAAAGGCAGCATCTGCCCTTTACAAAGCCGAACTGGGTGGGATCAAGTGTCTGTAGGTCCCCAATGTCATTGTTTATGAGTTCCATAATAATTCTTTCCATAGCTTTGCAGACCAGGCTGGTTAAGCTTATGGGGCGATAGTTCCCAGGGTCTGTAGTGGAGCCTCCCTTGTGGAGTGGGACCACTGTTGCTGTACGCCAGTGTTCAGGTACATATCCTGTAGTAAGGCTAAGGTTAAATAACATTTTTATATGCGGGTTCAGCTCCTCTTGGAGTTCACGTATCATGCAGCCGGGGATACCATCAGAGATGACAGGGAGGTTACATTCAGCTGGGATGAGTATTCCTTCTTTTGGAGGTAAGGGAGGGGAGAAATTTGCACTGAACCTGTCTGCCAGAATGTTGGCAATATCTGTGGGTTCGGTAAATTTTTTGTCGTTGTGTACTAACTCTGAGCATATCTGAGGGTTTCCGCCCAGGTTTCTAACATAACTGAAGAATGCCTTGTGGTTATCTTTAGTGTCCTTGGTGATTTTTCTCTCAAAGTTGGCCTTGGATGTTTTTATGAGAGAACGTAGCTTTCTACTAGTGCTGATCAGAGATGCCTTCCCTTTATGGGATTTTGCTCTGTCTTGCAGTAGCTTCCTTCTTTTGTTATACAATTTGTTTATGGCTGGGGTCCACCAGACAGGACGCTTTCCTTTGGTGGAGAGGGTCTTGGTTTTATTTGGGATTGCACGATCCATGCATTCTTGGAGATGTCCGTAGAAAGCAGGATTCAGCATTGTGGGATGTGGTTTCCATTGGCCCTGTGGGCTTAAATGATACCATCTCAGTCTTGAGAAGTGTAAAGTCGGCTTTTGAGAAGTTTCTCACTGTAGTCTTTTGTGCTGGGGGTGGAGGTGGTAAATGTATATCCAGGGTGATCAGTTTGTGGTCAGATCTCACCAGTGAGGGGAATACTTCCAATGTGGAGCATTTTGTCCCCATGTTTGTGATGATCAGGTCTAGTATATTATCCCCCCTTGTGGGAGAGGTGACTAGCTGTTCCATTGCATTTGAGTTTATGAATTCCAGGAACCTTTGGGCTAGGGTGTTAGGGCTAGAATAGTGCACCCAGTCTATGTTAGGGTAGCTGAAGTCTCCCAATATGATGGTATTTGGTGAGACATTCATATCTTCAATGTCTTCAGGAAGGCTGAGTGGGGTTCTTGAGATTGGGAGGGTGGTCTGTAACATGCAACCAGTTGTATAGCAGTTTTGCCTATGGTTAGCTGCACCTGGATGGTCTCCGATGCTTCATGAGTTGCCACTAACCTGGAGGTGTGGGTATCCTTGATGAATATGGACACTCCCCCTCCCTTTGTGGTTCGGCCCGGGTTTTGGGGCCGAAAAGCATGATACGAGGTAAAGCCTGGTAGTGCTGGGGTGCTGTCAGGAGCCTTGAACCAGGTCTCGGTTACAGCGCAGACATCGATGTTCTCCATACTGAGGAGTGCTTTGAAAGCCTGCATCTTGAGATTTAGACTTCTGGCGTTGAGCAGCATTACTCTTAATTTTTTTCCATTTTGTTTTCTAAGGAGGTGGGTTTGTCTTTTGAGCCTTGCCTAAAAAAGGCACTATGGGGGTGGCAAGAGCCTTAGCCAATATCCGGAAGCCCAGTGGTGACAGGTGCAAGCCGTCCCTTGCGAAGCAGCGTGGCTTGTCCAGCATGTCATCCCAAGCAGACAGACATTGGATCCCCCTAGAATGACACCAGTAATTGAGCCAATTATTAAAGCTAATCATCTTGCCTTTGTATTCTGGCATCATTCTTGGTGAGGGCAAGATGCTGCTTAGGGTCAGGGTCATACCTGCCTGGGCTACATAATCAGAGAGCTCCTCTATCTCTCTTTTCATGTAGTCCAAGGAGGTACATCTCAGGTCATTCACGCCGGCATGGACAATGACCTAGTCATATTTGTACGTGCTTTTGAGTGACCTGAGTGCGTGTGTTATATGGCGGATCCTAGCACCCGATAGGCAGCTTACCGTTACCCTCTCCTTGCTCAGCCTGGTAAGTGGGACGTCAATGTGTCTGACTATAGAGTCACCTATCACTAGTGTATCAGGCATAGTGTTTGGCCTTAAGGGCTGTGATTTACTGACACACCGATTTATTGAAGTATGTGTTGCATGTGTTATGTTTTGAGGTGGTGGATTTTTGGGTGTCTACTTTGGGAGCCTCTGTTGTTTGGGTAAGTTTTTTAATAGAGCCTCCGAGTATGTTTTTGTGTTATTATGTGCTTGATGTGCAGTTGGGGTAGGTCTATGTGTGACTGGGTTTGTTGTGTGTGTGGTTACCTTCTCCTCCTGTCTGGTCTTGCCAGTCCTGAGTTGAGAGAGTTCAGCCTCCAGTTTGGCTATATAGTTGCATCTCTCACATGTATTTGTGTTTGTTAGGAGGAGGAGAGGGTTGTCTGTGTACATGAGACAATTACAGCATTGTCTCAAGATTCCCAGATTAACCAGCTGAACAGGAGAAGATGCTAGCAATCTACCACTCGACATGCTAGAATATTATAAGAGAGTGTTGTGCCTTTAAAGGAAGTGGTTGGGGTGGTAGGTGGATGTAGTGCTACTTAAGTTTGAGAGTGCTTACTTAGAAGAGAAGCTGTGAGAACAAGTGCTATGCTTATAATATAACGAGTAGACTGGTTATTCTAAGAGTAGAGCTTTCTAAGGGAAAATGTGAAGAGCAGACCTGGTGGAGCCAGAAAAAGTTATACCGGCGCTGCCCGCACAATTGCGCAAAGCCGCGCAAATGCAGATTTTAAACAGGGAACTTAGAAAGAGCTAGAAATGGTCCAAAACAACCAATTACTACAGCTCTTGTGCTGAGGTCACTCCTTCAGGGACAGATAGGCTGCTCAAGGCTCCCCACTCCCACTGGTGAGCAAAGAAACTTCCTTCTATCCAAGTAAGGTAATGGACAACACAGGAACTACACCACAGCCCAGAATACAGCAAAGCCTGTAAACTGGTCTAAACTAGTCGAGGAGAGGCGGGAAAACAAGGATTATTTTTGGGGGGGTTTTTTTGTTTGTTTTTAGATAGAAAACACACAGAAATACAGAAGGCAGTAATAAATCAGTTACACAGGCGAGCACACTTTAGTGGGCAGCCTCAACAGTTAAACAAACAACAGCATGTTAAACATTCAATTTGTATAGCCAACACTGAAAAGCTATTGTTTTCTACCAGTGAGAGAACAAAAATGTAGGCAAAAGTTAATAGTGGGGCATCTCTGCAAACTGGATAGAGTGGGGGAAAAGGGTCAGACAAAGATCAGCCCTACAATATGATGACCTCAAGGGGATAAGCACACAGCCTATGCCCCATAAAGCAAAGAATAAGACAGTGAGTAATTGTTGTACTCCCAATTATGGTCAGAAATGATGAAAATACAAACACCAGCTTCATCGTTATTAAGCTTCAAACAAACAACTTCTGCACTACATCTCATCTCATAAGCACCATCACCATCTCTTCCTTCCTTTACTCGCCTCCCATAAAATTCTGGCACCCTGCACTCACCGGATACCATACTTCTGGTTTGAATATCACACTAATATAACCACTACTAAATCATTACCTGTGTCATTAAACAAAACCCACTCATTTCCTAAATAGCAGGTCTGGCAGTACAGTACAGAGAGATAAAGCTGTGAGGTATAAACGGCTGTAGCCTGTATTTCTGGGTTTGATATGAACTCCCGATTTTTGCTTCTGCCTTCAAGAAAAGCATTGCCACACTTCACACGATCTCTAACAGAATCTGCTGATTCATTACAAACTCATCTCACTGAGTGCATCATTGCATCACCCTAGAAAAATCCACATGTCTACCCATAAAACAAAGTTCTAACCTACTTCTGGGATACCAATTCGACAAACAACTCCAACTCCACACATTTACTCCTCTTGCAGATAAACTTGACAAATAAACTCTTCATAAACCCTGAGACACTACTCACAAGCCACACCATCTTTCATTACCCTAGAACCAAATTCCACTGTGCACATGCTTTCTCCTATCAGGCACCTACTCTTTGACAAGCTCTCCCCATCAACATCAAGTAAATTAGCACTATTCCAAACTCGGGATGGAACTCAAAAAGCACTTTTTAATGCAAACCAAATGCTCCTGCATCAACACAGAACATATTACCAAACCAATCTCCTTTCTGAGACTCTTCTCCTGTCTCAAGATTCAGTGAAGATTGACCCACTTTAGAAACTAATATATACACTGTACATTACACTCTGTGTGATTGTAAATTGCTCTATGCTTGCTGACTGGAATGTATATACAGTTTTTTTTAACGTAATTAGCTTGAGCTATTCTGTTACTGCTTACATTTCTGTAGTTTTTGTTTGTGAAATGTTTTGCATTTCCTCCCAGGCTGAGCCTGAAATTGTTCAACATTAATCAGTGTACTACCCTGGTAAACAAAGATGTGTGTGTCTGTGTGTATCTATATATACCTATATATACATATATGTGCGTGTGTGTTTGTAAATAAATGATCACCTCAATCTCAAGGTTCAAGTCACTTGCCTACACAATACTCATAACTCACCTTTGAAAAATGTAATTTGACAACCCTTTAAATAGTAAAGAAATTAAATAAACCTGTACTTTTGTTTTTAAGCACCACTCTAATATGTTTTCAAAATTCTCCTTCCCCGCTAAGATGAAAATGGTCCTTTAGATGACAGCAGGTTCTATTTTCAAGCACTTTTCCCCATACACATACTACCCTGAACCCTATTCCTTACATAATTTCCTTAGTCAGGTAAGCTGGCACCATCTTCCCTGAATGCTAGCAAAAGAAACACTTCTAAGAAGGCTAAGCATATGTTTTTACTACTAACCTCGGGTAGGAAAAAAATGTAGTACAACGTGGCCATGTAAACTCTTAAATGATTACTACTGCCCCCTCTTAAAAAGACCTCCTCCGCTTTAGGAACGCTATATATAACCTCAGGAACCATGACGCCTGTCCAGCAACCTGCCCATCCAATGCACTTGCCATAAAGAGAAGTTTCACCCTAAAAAGTAGCATTAAACTGTAATAAAATTTCCCAGTCATGTATAATTTGCATCTGTCTACATAAAACATTTTCAATGGACTTAAACACATCATGAACACCTTACCAATGTCATCTCTTTGGCAACAGAGAGTAAATATCACTCCATTACTATCCCTCATGGCTCTACATAACTAAGAAAACTTTCACTCAGACACAAGTAAGTCATATAAATCTTTGTATTTACTGTTAACTCTCATGAGAAAGTACAGTTGTGTACAATTACCATAAATGTAGATGTTCGAGAGTATTCACTGTTGCAGTCATCACATTTGGGTTATCTGCTTGGAGTAGCCCTCAGTCGGCCTGATTATCAAAGTATTGGGTCCTGCGTCGGTTGCTGTCTCATCTTCCATGACGTCAGGTAGTCAGGGGTGTGACCATTGGGGAGAGATGGGCGAAGGATGCCAGCCTAGTCAAATAGAATTTGATATATAATTCTGGCATTTGTAAATAAATGTAAAATACAGGCATGTTTTCTTGAGTGTAAAGGAATACTGCGAAATGTGGAAAGTACAGTTGTGTACACTTACCATTAATGTAGATGTTCGAGTGTATTCACTGTTGCAGTCATTACGTTTGGGTAATCTGCTGGCAGGTTGCCCTCAGTCGGCCTGAATAACAAAGTCTCGGGTCCTGCGTCGGTTGCTGTCTCCTCTTCCATGACGTCAGGTCATCAGGGGTATAAAACATGCAGCAGATGCCATTTTATTCCGTTTTTCTTACCCCAGATGGCAGGTAACCCCCTAAAGGGGGAGCAAAAAAAAAACAACAAAAAAAAAACATATATATATATATATATATATATATATATATATATATATATATATATATATATATTATAAATAAACTGTAAATATATCAATGCACTTTTAGAAACATAAACTTTACCTTCACCTATAAAGCAAATACACCACAAAGGCTTTTGAGTACAGGGAAGGAAAGAAAAGGTATAGAATGGGGGATGGCGGGTGGGTAACCCGGACTGCAACAGTGAATGCACTCGAACATCTACATTTATGGTAAGTGTACACAACTGTACTATGTTCTTCGTGCTTCACTGTTGCAGTCATTACATTTGGGTAGAATCCCAAAGCTATGGAAGGGAGGATGGAACTAAACAGCATTAGGAGAGACAATAAGGCCCTGCAGGACTGCAGTGGCAAAGCCTGCCCTGGATTTAGAGAAGAGAGGTAGATGATGATGCTTTGTGAAGGTATGAACAGAGCTCCAAGTAGCAGCTTCTAGAATGTCTTTGGTTGGGACCATTCTGAGAAAAGCTGCTGAAGAAGAGGCAGCCCTGGTGGAATGTGATCTGATCCCCCTGGGCACAGGTTTACCATGGTGCAAATAGAAACGAATGCAGTGGATAATCCATTTAGAAATAGTCTGCTTTGATATAGCCTTCCCATTTGATCCTGCAGCAAATGCTACCAGTAGTTGCTCAGACTTTCTTAGAGATTTGGCCCTGTTTAAGTAGAATCTTAGTTGTCTGTGTACATCCATTGAATGCAGAATCCACTCCCCCTTGTTCGGCGGATTTGGGTAAAATGTTGGCAGGTGAATGGTCTGGTTAAGAGCCACATTGGATACCACCTTAGGAATAAAAGAAGGATTGGTCCTGAGGGCCACCCTCTCCGGGAAAAATATAATTAAAGGCTCCACTGCCATGACAGCCTGTAGTGCTGAAATCCTTCTTGCTGACGTGACTGCCAAAAGAAAAGCTGCTTTCCAAGATAGAAATTTTATATCCGCAGTAGCTGCTGGTTCAAAAGGAGGCAGGGTGCGTTTTTCCAGCAGAAAATTGAGGTCCCATGCAGGAGCTGGTGCTCTCCTGGGAGGCCTTAAATTTTTGGCCCCTCTAAGATACTGTTTAAGCAGTGGATGAGAAAAAAGAGGAGGCTCTGTGTTGTAATGAGCCAAGATGGCAGAGGCATGGATTTTTATTGAAGAAAAAGACAGGCCTTTGTCAAGCATCTCAGTTAAGTATTATAAAATCTGAGGAATATTGGGCTTTGCTGTGTCTATTCCCTGTGCTTGGTTCCAAGCACAGAATCCTTCCATTTATCAGCATAAGATTTTCCTAGTACTAGGCCTTCTGGCTTCCAAAATGACATCCATCACAGATTTACTGAGAGGTGTGGTTTGAATAATTAGTTGATTAGCCATGCTGCAAGATTCAGAGTTTGGAGCTGAGTGTGCAGAATTTGATAGTTCTGCTGAGACAGTAGACGAGGTATTTGAGGTAAGTACCATGGAGGAAGGTGTGACATATCCCTTAGAAGCGGGTACCAGTGCTGGCGAGGCCAGTCCGAAGCAATTAGGATCATTTTTGTTTTTTCCTGTCTGACTTTTAGTAAGACCTTGGAAAGTAGAGGCAGAGGGGGAAAGGCATAAGACTGATAGGTTTTTCCAGCTGAAGGATAGAGAATCCACTTTCCATGCTTTTTTGTGATGAGTTCTTGTGCAGAATTTGTCCAACTGATAATTTTAGGAAGAGGCAAATAGATCTATGTCTGGGCTCCCCCATTTCTCTGCTAACATGCTGAAGATTTGTGGATCCAGTTTCCACTCGTGTGGGTCCATAAGATTTCTGCTTAGGTCGTCTGCCAGAGTATCTTCCTTTCCTGGCAGGAATTGAGCTTGAAGATGTATTTGGTAAGTCAAGGCTGTGTTCCACAAGGCCATGGTTAGTCTGCAAAGGGGGTAGGAATGTGTACCCCCCCTGCTTGTTTATGTACCACATAACTGTGGCGTTGTCAGTCTTTATCAGTAGTTGTCCTGGATGAAGTAAGTCCTTGAAGGCTGTCAGAGCATTCTGAAAAACTAGCATTACTTTCTGGTTGATATGCAGATGCATTTGGTTTGGGCTCCATTTGCCCTGAATGCATCTCCCTGCCAGGTGGGCCCCCCAAGCATAGTCTGATGCTTCTGTAGTTATGGTTTGGGTGGCAGGGGGTAGAGTGAATGACAGTCCCTTGTTTTGGTGACATGTCTCTGCCCACCAAAGAAACTCCTGCTGTAGGCAGGGAATGAGAGGAATCATTGTTTCCAGGCTGTGACAATGTTGACTTCATAAACTTTTTAGGTACCTTTGAAGTTTCATCATATGCAGTCTCGCATATGGAATTAGTAGAATGCAGGATGCCATGAACCCCAAAGCCTGCAGAATTTGTCTTGCAGATAACTGGGTTTTTGTTGTCATTTCTTTGAAGTATATTATCAGTTGCCTTTGTTTGTCTGGCGTGAGGTAAGCCATCTGGGCAGTTGTATTCAAGCTTGCACCCAGGAATGTAATTATTTGAGAGGGTACCAGTTGTGATTTCTTTTTGCTTATGGTGTACCTTAGGCATGCTAGAAGCCTTTTTACAAATGCCAGATGTTGAAGAAGAGTGTCCTTGTCCTCTGCTTGAATGAGACAATCGTCCAGCTAAGGATAAATTTGTATGCTTCTTTGTCTGCAGAATGCAATTACTGGTGCCAGGCACTTTGTAAAGACCCTGGGAGCAGTAGATAAGCCAAAGGGCAGTGTAGAGAATTGGTAATACAAAAAACCTGTTTTGAAGCGGAGGTATCTTCTGCATGACTCCCTTACTGGGATATGCAGATATGCCTCTTTTAAGTCTAGAGTTACTAACCAAGCATTCCTGCCTAGCATAGGCAGCAGCTGTTGTAAAGTCAGCATTTTGAATTTTGGAATGTCCAGGAACGTGTTCAAAATTGATAAGTCCAGTATTGGATGCCATGAATTGTCTTTTCTGGGTACCAGGAAAAGTCTTGAATAAAAACCTTGTCCTTTTTCCTTTTCTGGTACCCGTTGAATAGCCCCCTAATCCATGAGGTACATGACTTGTTTCTGGGCCTCTGCCCACTGGTTTTGTGGCAGATCCGGCCATCCGTTTGGAATTGGCAAAGTATGGAAATGAATAATCCAAAAATTCTGTCTAACAGGATCCAATGAAGGCAGTCCCACAAATTCCACAGTAGTCACCAAAGGTGTACTCAAAAAGACTATTCAGTCTCAAGAAAAATGAACAGCAGCAGGTGTAGATAGTTAAATATTTATTCGACAAACAACACGAATGCTTCAAGGATTAAGCGCTTTCATTTCCATCACCGGAAACTTCATCAGAATAACATACATAGATCTTCTTGCGTATTTATATATAAATCTTAATTAACTCAATCTCAATTGATTAATTAACTGTTCACTTAACCATTCAATTTTATTAAAATTTAAAGTAAAATGGTAAATAAAATGGTTCAACTTGCTTAGATAGAAAACAGTCATATATATATATATATATATATATATATATATATATATATATATATATATATATATATGTGTGTTCATTTTTTTAAGAAAAACAAGATGTCCTTAAAACATCTCCTAAATGTAAACATAAAACACTACGTACAACGAATGATGAAAACCTAAACAAGAATATTAAGTATAAATCATATATCATAAACATCTATGCAACAAATGTTTTGAAAAAAAGTTTTTTTGAAAAAATATATATATATGTAAAAATGTGTGTGCAAAACGTATATAGAACACATATAAACAACGTTAAAATAACATTTTGAAGTTAAAATTAGTGGTGGTAATGAAAATGTAAATATAAATATGTAAGTATTGTATTAATGTACTTTTAACCAGTACTTGAGGCTCAAGACATAACTTTTAATGTAGAGCCTGTCTTTTGTTATTGTTTTTAACCTTATTTGCCCTTAACCTTTGGGCTGGTAGTATTGATATGTGATCATTCGTTCCCGGGGGTGTATTGGCATCCAAATGTAATTGCCATATAAGTTCTCTGTAAATTAAGTGATTTTCCCAATCTCCACCTCTGTTGTCCTTTGGTAACATTTCCAACACCCAAAATTTAAGTATGGAAATGAAATCTTTACCCCTGGGATACTATGTTTAATACCCACTTGTCCTGGGTAATTAACTGCCAATTTTGAGCATGAAGTGCTAGTTTTCCTCCCAAGGGGGCTGCCAAAAGATAAGTGCTTGGTGATGGTAGAGGAAAGTCATTGAGACTGCTTACTGTAGGGTTGTGCTTTGTTTCCTCCAGATTTGGAGGTGGAGGCACTCCCATTGCTTTGACCTGTAAGAATCCTGTGATTGATATCTGCAGCCTTTTGAGCGCTTAGATCTGCCCTGAGTGTCTCTGTTGGACATCGGAAAGGGCCAATTTTTAGTAGGCCAGTTCCTACTGAACCTGGGTGGCTGCACTTGCAAGAAATCTTTTACAGTTTGCATAGACTTAGCTTTGTCTTTCATTTTCTTTAAAACCTCTTCTGCCTTATTACCAAACAGAGTATCATGCTGCAAAGGGGCATCCAGCAATTTAGCTTTAACATGATCAGGCAGATTTTGCTCCTTGCGCCAGGCATGCCTTCTAATCACAGATCCAGTAACGACGGCCCTACAAGAGGCCTCCAAGGAATCAAAACCACATTGCAAAGTAAGCTTTCCATCCTGTTCTGCTGAATGCAATAAATCCTGTAACTCTATTTTCCACACAATCAGAAATCAACATAATTTTCTGTTTCAGTAAGGCCATAACATGCTGTTGATATTTAAGCATATGAAACTGGCAGTTTAAAGCCCTGATTGCCAAGGTTGCACACGTATAAACCTTCTTACCCTATCTATCCAGCGCCCTGGAATCTCTATCAGAAGGGGTAGAATTTTTGGCTGTAGAAGCCTTAACACCCTTGGGACCCTGAGAAATAGTCTCAGGATCAGCAACAGGATTTTTGAAAAGAAATTTGTGGGAGTCAGGAACCCTGTAATATCTGTCTGGCTTACTAGGAGCCGGAGGCAGGGAATCAGGAGCCATGCTTGATTCCGAGAACACATCAACAACAATGTCTAATACAGGAGGTATTGTCAAAGGCCTCTGCTGAGGAAGAAGGAAATCCCTAAGCTACTTTTTTGATTCGGAGAAGTCCTGACTCTCCCAGTGAAAATGTTCCCTTAAAGTATGCAAAGTCTCTCCAAAAGAGTAATTCTCAGGAGGAGATGCAGATGGGATGGATTCCTCTGCATCAGAATCCTCATAGGGTGGAATAGAAAATTCCTGATCAGAAGAGGAATCAGAATAAATGGAAACCTAATCTGAAGATTCATAATCAATGCCTTGCCTAGGCCTCTTAGCAAGGGGGGGGGGGGGTTGGGAACCCCTGATGAAGGTAATTAAATCCTCAGCCATTTTGATAATCTGTTGTTTAGGCATAGAGGCCTGAGCACATGGCTCATGCGTCATTTTTTTAGACGCAGAAGTTGTTTTTTACCTTGTTTTTGTTGCTGGCGTCAGTTTAATATAAAAATGTTGAGGCTTGAAAACAACCTCAGAAGCCGGTGCCTGCTCAATGGCTCCGGACCCATCCAAGGGAGAGATATCCGCAGGGTCAATTCTCTGAGAATCTCACGGCATACCAGACTCTGAATAGGTCTCGGTAGAGGCCTGCGACTCAAAAGTAGCAGGTATCAGGGGCTGCAAAAGCGCCTCACTGAGTACCGGCGACTGGCTTAGGAGAAGTTTCATAGTCGGTTTTGGACCTCGACGGTCTGTCTCTGTTTTTTTCTTTGCATTTTTTGTGAACTCCGGTAGTCGGATTGCTAACAGACGACATTTCAGGATAGTTAAATCTTGAACCAAAATATTTAGAAGCAAAAATATACAGACGCTTAATAGTGCGTTGGGTAAATCTAGCACAAATACGACAGCAAGGCACGTTGTGAACAGGGGCTAAGCAAGGAATACAGTACAAATGGAAATCCTTATGAGATATTTTCTTCCCACAAGTAATGCAATTATTAACTTTTACTGATATCGGTAAGGAACAAGAAAAAGTTTCCCCAACAAGGTACTTAGCTTTAGTTGAAGACTTCGGTTCTGAAACTCGAAAACAAAAATTTCAGGAGTCGGCTGACTGGCACTTGCAAACTGCTTCTGCTTCGGGCACCGCGTGGCAAGAAAGACTGAATAAAATGGCGTCGGCTGCATGTTTTATACCCCTGACAACCTGAAGTCATGCAAGAGGAGACAGCAACCGACGCAAGACCCAAGACTTTGTTATTCAGGCCAACCTGTCAGCAGATTACCCAAATGTAATGACTGCAACAGTGAAACACGAAGAACAACTGCAAAATATGTGACAAAATTGCATTCTATTGGCCCAGTGAAGCATGTTGTGACCCTTTCATGTTAGAATTTGGCTCCAGTGAGTCTGGATGAAGGCTTCATGCCCATTGTTTTAAGGTTGAAGTTTATGACCAGAATTTACATGTGGATGGTGCTTTACTGCTCTGGTTTCTGTTAGAGTATACATGTGAAATGTCTTGTATTGTTGCAAGTTTCTGAGCAGGTGTTAGATTGCTAAATAATGCAGTTTGTTTGCCTGGGAAAAACCTAAGTGTCAAAATGATGTAATTTGGGAGGGCCTCAGCAGAGCTGTTGGTAAGTGTTTAAAAACTATTGTTCAGTAAGAGACTAGAGGCATTTTGATCTTGGATATCAAACTCAGCACTCTGCCTAATTTCACATGTAAGTTTTAGCACTGTGATTTCTTGTAGGAATAGTTAAAGCTAGTAAAGATTAATTAGGTATTTTTCTTTGAAATCAGACCTGTCCTACTGTATTCTTTTAAGTTTCGGTGCGATCTCTGAACTCTTAGATATCTCTGTGGTGTAGTAGTTTTGCCTTGTGTTTTAATTATTTATTATTAAATATTTTTTAAAACCTTCTACCTGTGGCTGGTTTATGTAGAGAGAAATTATGCTTTAGAGTACATTATATATTTATAGAGTTTACTCTCTAAACCCTTCCAATAAGTCTAGACTGAATAGTCACATTACCATTGGATAATAATATTGCACAGTAATAATTGGACACCCTTTTAAGGTCCTTTTAGTAGCTGATATTATTAGCTGGGGGGTGGCAGGGATTACCACCATATGGTCTGGGTAAAGAGCACAGCTGGAGAATCTGTCAGCCTTTCCCAGGAGTGTCTGTGAAGTTGTATAAATACTTATCTCAAAGTATGTGTGTGTTGTGTCAGCTACTTGGGAAGGGACACAAAGCACTGTTTGGACAGAGAGGGTACTAGAGGTTTTAGCTTGCCCAGCTCGGCTGAGACCTGGATCCTACAGCTGTGCCAGTGGGGAGTCTTATTGGGGACCTGGTGAGCAAGGGAGCAACCAGCCCCAGGACTGACTGTGGTCTCTATGTGCACTTAAGGGAAATTGTACTTTATTGTGTGTATTAGTTATCCTTTCCCCTTTTTAGGAGACGACCTCACTGGTGCTAGTGGTGAGGATTGAGGCTCCTTGACTGCTGGGCCAAGGCACGGTAGTCACAAGTGGTGGCAGTGGTGGGATCTACGTCACACATAATAACTGGCTTGTAGTGGTGTGGGTAGAGCAAATTCCTGGAGCTTATGTACAGTGATCTCTGAAAGTGTTTTGTACTCTAAAATAGCCATGCAGTGTATACTCACAGTTCAGATCACAATTGTTTTATTTCGTTTGTTAGCTTAGCTTAGTGTTAGGTTGAGCAGGCAGCATGTCAGCAAAGGAGTATGGAAAGCTGACAAGGAGCCAGCTGGCAGAGATGTGCCAGGCTAGGGGGCTGGTGCATGGAAACCCGACTAAGGCAGACCTGATTGCAGCCTTGGTTAGAGCTGCATCAGAAAACAGCAGCCTGGAGGACAATCAGACTGACAGAGGAGATACAATATCCTCAGAGAATGGACAGCTCAACCTTTCTGCAGTGGACTTAAAAATCCAGCTGGAGCTAAAGAGACTTGAGTTGGAGGCCAGGCGTATGGAACTAGAAGCAGCCGAGAAAATGAGGAGTCTACATGCTGAGGAAAATGAACGGCAGAGGAGGCATGAGAGGGAAATGCTGACTCTTCGCCAAAGTCATGGAGGTAATGGGGAAGGGAGTAACTGGACCCCAGAAGCACAAAAGGTCAGTAAATTTCTTCCACAGTTTAAAGAGGGGAATAATTTTGATAGCTTAATTCATATGTTTGAGCGGGTATGTAAACAGTATGAAGTTGACTAAGGGCTCTTATTTTCATAGCTGGGAGAGTGGATGTCAGGTCACCACGTTTGAAGGGCTGGCAGACCTTTTGGTAAGGGAACAAGCAATCAGAACTTTGCCTGAGGACATGAGGATCTGGTTAGCTGACAGACAGTGTGCTACTTCAGAGGAGTTGGGGAAGAAGGGAGACTTACACCTAGCAAGCAGGGCAGCCCTGCACAGGAAAGGGACCCCCAGTATTGCTCATGGGACTAAAGGAACCCATGGTGGGCAGCACAGACTTCCCCAACAGAATCCGCCAGTAGCAGGGGAAGCCACTAGTCCAGGTACACATCCAGGAGCTAGGGCTATGTTTTGACTGCAACCAGTGGGGCCATGTGGCATACAGATGTCCACGGAGGCAAGGTGGGGAACCAAAGGTGAGGGAGCCAGTAAGTGGGAAAGACAAAATGCCAATAGTAGGTTGTCTTGAGACAACAGGGATATGGAACTACCATCCTGCAGATGTCCTGAGAGGGAAGGATTTGGATGAGGCAGTACCATGTACTTATGCAGTTAAACGCAGTCAGGCTAGGAGACAAGCATGTGAGTCTGGTAGCCTGGGGGAGACCAAGACAAACTGCATACTTGCAGCCAGGACAGCTGAGGTGGTTACTTCAGGGAGTGAGCTACGCTGTAGCAGTGAGACTGAATGTGAGCCACAGCTGCTTGTGGGTACTGATGTTCCCTTGGACATGTAACTGCAAAGGTAGAGGGGAGTAGTAGTACCCAGGCTGACAGTGAGGCACCACTGTCAGAGGATGCCAGACTTCCTGTGGAAGGGGAGCTGGGAAGGGTTACAAGGAGAGACTTGAGGCAGGGTCAGCTCTCAGACCCTATATTGCAAGGCCTGAGGCAGGTAGCTAGGGAGGCACCTGATTCTCAAGGGAAGCGGGAATCTGTATACTGGAACAAAGAGTTACTGTACAGAGAGTGGACCCCTGTGGAAGGGCTAGAAGGGGAAAGAGTACAGCAGTTGGTAGTGCCTAGAGCTTACCTTCAGGCACTTCTAGCTATAGCCCATGATATTCCCTTTGCAGGTCATATGGGCATAAAACGTACAAAGAGGCATAATATGCAGAACTTCTACTGGCCTGGAATTTCCATAGATGCAACAGGGTACTGCAGGACCTGTGAGCAGTGCCAAAAGTAGGCAAGACAGGAGACAAGTTGAGAGCTCCTTTGATGCTTTTGCCTGTGATTAAGGAGCCATTTCAGTGGGTAGCTATGGATATTGTGGGTCCTCTGAGTACCCCAAGTTCCACAGGGAAAAAGTATATCCTAGTGATTGTAGATTATGCTACACGATACCCTGAGGCAGTGGCTTTGTCCTCCATTGAGGCTGAGAAGGTGGCAATTGCTTTGCTAGAGATTTTCAGCAGGGTAGGTTTCCCAAAGGAAATACTGTCTGACAGAGGTGCCAATTTTATGTCAAATCTGCTGGCTTGTCTGTGGAAGTCCTGAAGGGTGAAGTACATGAAGACCACCCCCTGCCATCCCCAGACTAATGGTCTTGTTGAGAGGTTATACTCTACAATCAAGTCCATGCTATGGGCATTTGCGGGATCAGTTTAAGAGGGAGTGGGACAAATATTTGCCCCATCTGTTTGCTTACAGAGAGGTTCCCCAGGAATCCACAGACTTTTCACTCTTTCAGTTGCTGTATGGGCATAGGATGAGGGGACCTCTAGATTTAATTTGAGAGGAGTGGGAAAGTGAGTGTGAGTCTCACAAGGAGTCTGTTGTAGCATATGTCCTGGACCTCAGGACAAGGCTCAAGGAACTCATGGGCCTGGCAGAAGCCCAACAACAGAAAAAGGTGTGGTATGACAGGAATGCTCGATCTAGAAAGTATCCTGTAGGGCAGCAGGTGATGGTTCTCATTCCTGTCAAACACAACAAGTTGCAAACAGATTGGGAGGGACCTTACAAGGTGATAAGAAAGGCAAGTAATTTTAACTACATGGAGGAACTGCTAGGCAGAATGCAGGGGCACAGATTGTACCATGTTAACATGATGAAACCTTACCATGACAGGGAGGCCCTTGTGCTGAGCATTTGCAGTGGATTGCAAGAGGAGTCAGAGAGATCTTGTGACTGATCTCCACAGTGAGGCTCGGGCTGACACCTCGGTGGAAGGGGTAGCAATGTCCCAACAGGTATCTCCTACCCAGGTTTGAGAAATACGAGCAGTGTTGCAGAAATCTGGGGGCATGTTCACTGGGAAACCAGGGAGCACCCACCTGGTGCAGCACCATGTAGATACAGGACCCCAAAAGCCTATCAGGCAGGCCCCTTATAGGGTGCCTGAGAGAGTCAAACAGACTCTGAGGGAAGAGGTACAGGAGATGTTTGAACTAGGGGTGATTCAGGAGTCCAACAGTCCCTGGGTCACCCCAGTGGTACTGGTGCCAAAGAAGGATGGCAGCACCAGGTTTTGTGTGGATTGCAGGAAATTAAATAGTCACACAGAGGCAGATGCTTACCCCATGCCTAGGACAGATGAGGCCCTAGAGCAGCTGGGTAGGGCTAGGTATCTTACAACCACTGATCTTACCAATGGTTACTGGCAGGTGCCCTTGACTCCCAGTGCTAGAGAGAAGTCAGCCTTTGTGACTCCTTTTGGCTTGTATGAGTTCACAAAGATGCCCTTTGGGATGAAGAATGCCCCAGCGACTTTCCAGAGGCTAGTAGATCATATCTTAGCAGGAGGATTTGCCCTTGCTTACATGGATGACATTGCTATCTACAGCCAATCCTGGCTATAGCACCTTCAGCATGTCAGGGAGGTGCTGGACAAACTACAGAGGGCAGGGTTGACCATTAAGCTGAGCAAATGTCAGGTGGGTATGGCAGAGGTCTCCAACCTAGGGCATAGAGTGGGGAGTGGTAAGATAAGGCCAGAACCTGCCAAAAAGAAGCCATTCAGGCATGGCCTGCACCTGCTACCAAAAAGCAAGTGAGGGCATTCATAGGGACAGCAGGGTACTACAGAAAGTTCATTTCCAATTATAGTACCATTGCTGCTCCCCTCACAGACCTGACAAGGAAGAACAGGCCAGATAAGGTAGTGTGGACCCCAGCATGTGAGCAGACATTTCAGAAGCTTACGGAAGCTTTGGGAGGACCCCCTGTGTTAGCCAGTCCAGACTACAGCAAATACTTTGTTGTGCAGGTGGATGCTTCAAACTATGGGGTGGGGGCTGTACTTAGCCAGATTTCTTCAGAGGGAGAGGAGCACCCAGTGGTTTATCTCAGTCGTAGGCTCCAACCCATGGAGGAATGCTATGCAGCGGTAGAAAAGGAATGTCTAGCCATAGTGTGGGCACTACAAAAACTTTAGCCTTATCTGTATGGAAGAAAATTCACTGTGATGACAGATCACAACCTCTAACATGGTTAAACAGAGCCAGTCAGCAAAATGCCAAGTTGCTAAGATGGAGTCTGGGGTTGCAAGCATATATGTCAGTGCAGCACTGCAGTGGGAGTAGCAATGCCAATGCAGATGGGCTCTCAAGACAGGGAATGGGGTGAGGTACACCCAGACAGACATGACACTTTCAAGCAATGTTTCTCAAGCGGCACTTGAAAAACCTGCTTGAGTTTATCGGGGGGAAAGAGATGTGACGAATGAGGAGAGATGGGCGAAGGCTGCCAGCTTAGTCAAATAGAATTTTTTATATAATTCTGGCATTTGTAAATAAATGTAAAATACAGGCATGTTTTCTTGAGTGTGAAAGAATACTGTGAAATGTGGAACTGCAAAATATGTGACAACATTGCACTCTACTGGCCCAGTGAAGCATGTTGGGACCCTTTCATGTTAGAATTCGGCTCCAGTGAGTCTGGATGAAGGTTTCATGCCCATTGTCTTAAGGCTAAAGTTTATGACCAGAATTTACATGTGGATGGTGCTTTACTGCTCTGGTTTCTGTTAAGAGTATACATGTAAAATGTCTTGCATTGTTGTAAGTTTCTGAGCAGGTGTTAGATTGCTAAATAATGCAGTTTGTTTGCCTGGGAAAACCTAAGTGTCAAAATGATGTAATTTGGGAGGGCCTCAGCAGAGCTGTTGGTAAGTGTTTAAAAACAAGAAGTTATGTACTCACCATAACGTTCGATGTATGTAGTCCATCTCGCCTCACATTCTTACTCGCGGGTTCGGAGTGGCCAACTTTTCTACTAGCTCGAAGTCTCTCATTGGCTGGGCCAAGCAGGTATCCCATGCTGCACTGCTCCATAACCCCAGATCTAGTTTGTTGCAAACCCTACAATCACACCTCATGCATACCAACAACCCAATAAGGTAGAACACTATCAAGGAGAGTAAGAAAAAACAAACTACCATTGAAGGGTACTCTAGCACCAATCCTAACCTCCAGATCCTCCAGGAAGGGGGTAGGTGAGAGGATACGTAAGAATGCGAGGCGAGATGGACTACATACATCGAACGTTATGGTGAGTACAAAACTTCTTGATGTTATGTAGTTCAATCTCGCCTACATTCTTACTCACGGGACAGCGTCCCCAGCACCTCTATCCTGGAAGGCTCAAAGGAAGATACTCCTGAGGACAGTGGAACCAAAGGAAGCCCGATCCCTAGAAGCCACGTCCATAATGAGTAATAAAAGTGTGAGGGGAAGCCCACGTGGCTGCAGCACAAATATCATCCAAAGATAGTCTGGCATGGCATGCCATAGACGTGGAAAACGCCCTAGTAGAGTGAGCCTTGACGGGGAATGGTAGATTCTGTCCTGCTGAAGAATAAATACAGGAAATACAATTCGAAAACCATCTAGAAATGGTAACCTTAGAAATAGAGGATCACGCTCTATTTTCTGAAAAGGAAACAAAACAATTGGTCAGATTTTCGTAGGTGTTAGGTCCTATGTAAATAGAATCGCAATTGTCTGTGCACATCCAGATTGATGAAATCTAAACTCTGCCTTGTTCGAAAATTGAGGGAAGAACACTGGCAGCTCAATAAACTGATTGAGATTAATAGTAGATGTAACTTTGGGAAGGACGGACGGATTAGGTCGAAGAGAAACTCTGTCCTTATGAAAAAGCAAATACGGGGGTTTTATGGAGTGGGCTTGAATCTCCGACACCTGTCTGGCTGATGTGATGGCTATTAGGAAAGCTGTTTTCCAGGACAAAAACTTTAACTCACAGGTGGCAGCCGGCTCAAAAGGTGGGGAGGTAAGGGCTTGCAAATAAGAAGTTATGTACTCACCATAATGTTCCATCTGAGTAGGTGACTTCATTTGTCTGCAACCTTTGGGTCTTGGATCCAAGCCGGCAACTTATTTTACAGCTTATGGATCCAAGCTCCTAGCTCCTCCCCTTACCCATAATCCCCTGCCAACCCTGATTGACCTCAGATCAAGTTTGCCCTTATACCAAATTTCAGACCAAAGTGTGCCAAAAGGGACCAAGAAAGGACATACAAGAATTGAGTTCTGAAGGCCAGGGGGAAGGGGGGGGGTGGTTGCAGACAAATGAAGTCAGCTACTCAGATGGAACGTTATGGTGAGTACATAACTTCTTAATCTGAAGTAGAGACTTCATTTGTCAGCAACCTTTGGGACAGAGTCCCCAGCTACCTGAATCTTGGGCGGCCATCATGGAAGGATGTTCCGGAGCACTGCGGAGCCAAAGGATGCTCTCCCTCTGGAAATAACGTCCAGCTTATAATGGTTGATAAAGGTATGAGATGAGGCCCAAGTGGCTGCAGAGCAAATATCATCCAAAGATACTCTAGCTCTAAAGGCAGCAGAAGTAGATATGGAGCGAGTAGAATGCGCCCGTACTCCCTGAGGTGCGGGCCTCCCCGAAGTTTCATAGGCCAGAAGAATACACTGTGAAATCCATCGTGATAAGGTGACCTTAGAAATAGCTTTACCCAGATTGAATTTAGCAAAGGAAATGAACAACTGATCTGATTGTCTGTGACCAGCAGTCCTATGAATGTAGAAGCGCAGTTGTCTGTGCACGTCTAAGGAATGCAGCTTGTATTTTCCTTTATTCTGGTACTTAGGGAAGAAAACTGGCAGGTTAATGGACTGATTGATATTGGTTTCTGAGGCCACCTTAGGAAGAAACGAGGGATTGGTCCTGAGGTACACTCTATCCTGATGAAAAATCAAGTAGGGAGGTTTCGCACAAAGGGCCTGAAGTTCGGAAACTCTTTTCGCTGAAGTGAGGGCGACAAGGAACGCCGTTTTCCAGGAAAGATATTTAAGTTTGGCCGAGGCAGCTGGTTCAAAGGGAGGGGCAGTCAAGGCTTGAAGGACTAATGATAGATCCCAAGGGGGTACAGCTTCCTTGACAAGAGGCCTGAGCAGGAAGGTACCCTTGAGGAAGGTTTTACATAATTTCGCAGTCATCAAGGGACCTGACTCGTGTCCCACATGGTAATGAGAGATGGCTGCTAATTGAACCTTGACCGTAGAACAGCTAGCTCCCCATTGAAAAAGTCCGGTGAGGAAATCCAAGACGGACGGCAACGAAGCCGTGAAGGGATCTATGTTATGGTGTTCCGCCCAGATGGAAAAACGCTTCCATTTACTGCAATAGACTTTTCTAGTGGAAGGTTTATGTGCTGCCACCAAGATGGCTTTAACTGGTGAGGAGATGCCGGGAGTCCTGACTAAGAGTGGAACTGGAGCAGCCAAGCTGTCAGCTTCAGGTTGTCCAGATTCGGGGTCGGTAGGCCTGAGGGATGGGATATTAGATCCGGAATGAGATCCAGAATCCAGGGAGGATTCACCAGATGAGACCACAGGTAAGGGAACCAAGTCTGACGAGGCCAGAATGGGGCAATGAGGATCATTCTGCTCCCCAACTGAGAGGCTTTCTGTGTTAGTTTCAGCATCAGGGGTAGAAGAGGATAGGCATAAAGTAGACCGGGAGGCCAAGCATGCACTAGAGCGTCTCTCGGGGCTTCCCCGAAGGGGGGAATCAGATCGAAGAAGCTGGAGCATTTCGTGTTTGAGGGAGTGGCAAAAAGATCGTAGCAGGGTTGCCCCCATTCGGCAAAAATCCACTTCGCTACCTGGGAATTGAGAGACCACTCGAAAGGGGAAAGAATAGTGTGGCTGAGCTTGTCCGCCAGAATGTTGGACCGTCCCGGAATGTGCGTTGCAATAAGGAAGCGGTTGGTGGAGATCACCCATTCCCACACCCTCATGACCTCTCGACAGAGAGGGTAGGACCTGGTTCCCCCGTGTTTGTTGATGTACCAGACAACTGACATGTTGTCCGTCTGTATCGCAATAGTTCCTACGGGGAGAAGGTTCTGAAGTGTTTGCAACGCCAACAGCACCGCCCTCATCTCCAGAACGTTGATATGCAAGGAGGTCTCTGTGTTGTTCCACGTGCCTTGGACCGTTCTGCCTGAGCAATGCCCCCCCCCACCCGAGGCGAGAGGCGTCCGTGGTCACAGTGGCGAGGGGAGGTGGCGTAAAGAAGGGCCGTCCCGTATGAAGGTCCGGGGACTGGAGCCACCATAAAAGGGCCCTCCTGCAAGCCCTGCTGAGTGAGATAGGATGGCTGAGGGTGAGAAACTGAAAAGACCATTGGACTAAAAAGGTCCACTTTAGCACCCTCATATTCAGACGAGCATATGGAAGAAGAGTTATTGCTGCTGCCATGGAGCCTAGAGCCCTCAGGACCAATTCTGCCGGTGGGGCTTTTAATTGGAGAATGGCCCGCACATGAAGTCTCAGGTTTTGAAGTCGCTCCGAAGTGGGGAACACTCGCAGACTTCTCGTATCTATTTTGGCCCCTATGAAATCTATCACTTGTGTTGGAGCAAGGGAGGATTTGTCCAGGTTGATCGTAATGCCTAGATGGGGAGCTAGCCGGAGAAGGTGATTTCTGGCTGCGCAGAGTAGATGCCTTGTTGGGGCGGACAGGAGCCAGTCATCCAGGTACGGGAAGACCTGCATTCCCTGGACTCTCAGGTGGGTCGCTATCACTGCTAACACTTTGGTAAACACCCTGGGGGCTGTGGTGAGACCAAAGGGAAGGACCCTGAACTGATAGTGACTGGCTCCCAGCCGGAAGCGGAGAAACCTCCTGGATAGTCTGTCCATTAAAATGTGGTAGTACGCATCCTTGAGGTCTATTGAGCACATCCAGTCGCTCTCTCACAAGAGAGGGAGAATGGACTGAAGGGTGACCATCCGGAATTTTTCTTTGGTTACTGACAGGTTCAAGAGTGAAAGGTCAAGAATCGGTCTCAGGTCCCCCATTTTTTTGGCACCAGAAAGAACCTGGAGTAAAACCCTAATCCGAGTTGATCTGGGGGGACGGGCTGTATGGCTCTTTTTTCTAGCAGCTGCTGAATTTCTAGAGCTACCGCCACCCTCTGATCGGTTGGTACATCGGGGAGGTTTTTGAGTCTGGGGACATGGTGCAGTGGAATTTTGTAACCTCTGGATATGATACGAAGCACCCAGCAATCTGACGTAATGGACTTCCAAGCCACCAGGTGCTTCGAGAAGCGCCCCCCCGACTGCCTCCAGAGTGGAGCAGTCGGGCAACCCCTCAGGGCTGCTGCGTGGGCCGATCAGAGAAGGTTTCTCTGGACCCAAAATTTCTTGGGGCCCCTCTGCCTCTAGGGCGGCATCCTCCCTGTCCTCCTCTGCCACGGAAGGACTGGTTGTCCGGAGCAGGATGGGAATGTTGCGATTTCCAGAACCACATCTTCTTCTGTCCCTTTTGGTTCTTGGAGAAGGACCTCTGGGGAGCAGAGAAGCGGACTCCGACGGCAGACAACGTCTTCCCGTCCTTTTCACTCTGGACAAGTGTCTCGCGAATGGTCTTGCCAAACAAGGCAGAACCATCAAAGGGGGCATTTGCAAAGGACGCCTTGAAGGGCTCCGCGAAGTCACAATGTCGGAGCCAGGCCTGACGTCTCATGACTAGACCCGCTCCGCTGGCTCTAGCGGCTCACTCTGTGGCGTGGGACAAAAGCCGCATAGAGGTATTTGAAACAGACCTTAGGGTGGCCATACGAGTGGAGTACAACTGCTTGTCCTCCGCCGACATGGACACTGGGGGGGAAGCAGCGTATTCTTTGATAAGATCTCGCTGCATACTGATGACATGTGCCATGTAGTTCAGGGACCTTACTGAGAAGGTCGCTGAACTAAATAGCCGCTTCCCGAAGCGATTCATCCTTGCTTGGTGGATGGACCGAGGGGCTCTCCTGAGCTAATTCCCTCTTTGTGGCTGCCGCCATCAACATGGCATCTACGGGGGGACCCTTGCTCCAATGGGACCGGTCTGCAGGGGGACTCAAAATTCTATCCGGGCATTTGGGGAATGGCTCCATAGTGTCCGGCTCCTTCCACGCCATGGTGGTGATAAGGTCCACCAGGGGGTCGGCCGGAGGGGACACCCAAGAGGTAGACGGGCCTGCTTCGAATGCCTCCAGGAGCACAGACTCGTCGGAAGCCTTGGGGGCAGACCACCCCCCCCGATCCGGAGCATTTCCATGATGTCTCCAAAGGAGACATCCTCGGGGGGTGACCTTGGGGAGCCTTCCCCTTCATCCAAGTCAGTGTCCTCTGTT
Organism: Protopterus annectens; assembly: GCF_019279795.1. Lineage (NCBI taxonomy): Eukaryota > Metazoa > Chordata > Ceratodontiformes > Protopteridae > Protopterus > Protopterus annectens. Next base: position 736,153,604 of record NC_056734.1, on the reverse strand, counting down.
AAGGACTCAGGGGAGTCCATGTGTCTCCTCTTACACTTATGCTTGCGAGGCACTTCCTCGGGAACAACCTGGGACATCGAAGCAGGCTGTCCCTGTGGCCGGGTGATGGAAGCCTGGCCCAGCAGAGAGGGAGTGCAGGGTAGAGCCGACGCAAGGACCGGGGGTCCGGATGCTCTCAACAGAGCCCTCTCCACTACATCGAAGGCCGAGGGGGAGCCTCTCTCCCTGGAATCTGAAAGCCGGCTCCCACTCGGATCCGATGAAGGGATCGGAACCGGCACTGAGGCCACCGGATCCGAAGAACCCGTAGGCACACTGAATCCCTCGGATCCGAAGCTCGGCCCACAGCTCCGAGAGGTCGGATCCGACGAAGGACCCAACAGACTCGAGGGCAGGATCGGATCCGAAGTACCCAGTACTGCCGGCGCCGACCCACCCCCGGCTCCAACGCTGCCCGGCTCTGAGAGCTCCAAACCCGGGAAGCGGGTCGGAGAAGGAGCTATCGGAGCAAAAAAAAAAGGTGTGGAGCTCCCCCCCGAAGGGGGGGGGGAGGCAAGAGCACTCCCATCTGCAGCTGGGCCTGGATGAACCTTCTCATCATCCGGTCCAAGTCTGCATCAGAAAGACTATAAGTAGATCTCGACGAGGCCACCGAGGCGGGCCGGGAATGCCGCCTCGATGACCTCGACGGAGATCGGGTCTCCTCCTCGGGTCCCGGGGAAAAGCAAGGGGATCGGATCTGAGGAGGAGAGGACCTGGAAGCCGTGGAGGGAGAAGCCCGCTTAGCTGGGGGGGGCCGAAGCAGAGGCCTCGGCCCGCCGCTTGTGGTGCTTCTCCCTCCTTTTCTCCCTCCTGGCCTCCCTTTCCTCCGGTGTCTTAGTGGGAGTTTGAGTCCTGGCCAGGGGAAGGGGGGCAGGAGTGGCTACCACCAAGGGCTGAGGAGGAGCCACGGGAGTACCGGAGGCTGAAGCTGGATCCGGGGGCAAAATTCCCGCCAGACCCAACTTCGACCTCTGCTCTTTCAGTGCCCTGGGGTTGAACGCTGCGCAAATGGAACACCCTGAGGACAGGTGTTCAACCCCAAGGCACCGAACACACAGAGTGTGGCCATCCGCCGGTGAAAGCTTATGGGTTTTGGGGCCTCCTACATTAGAAAAAAAATACCTACACAAACACACCAGGCCCCAAAAACACAAGCAACACACACACACACTCTACGAACCAGTGAGGGGAGGAAATACACTAAAAATGAATAAAATTAACAAAAGGGAATCCTAAACACACACACTATTTAAGAAATCAAAGATTTTCTGTATTAACAAGTTTTTTCTCAAGACTTATCTGAAAGTCGCCAGGAGCTCTGAAATTCAGCTGTCTCTTCTAAGAGCGGCAAACTAGATCTGAGGTCAATCAGGGTTGGCAGGGGATTAAGGGTAAGGGGAGGAGCTAGGAGCTCGGAACCATAAGCTGTAAAATAAGTTGTCGGATCCAAGACCCAAAGGTTGCTGACAAATGAAGTCCCTACTTCAGATACAAAGTTTAGATCCCAGGGCATAATAGGTTCTGAAACAGGAGGCCGGAGTAATAAGGTGCCCTTTAGAAAGGCCTTACAGAGTTTATGGGCCATAAGGGAAGTCTCATAGGAGGTATGAAAGCTTGAAATAGCCGCCAACCAGACTTTAATGGTGGCGGGCGCAGAGCCCTGCTGAAAGAGCATGGACAAGAACTCAAAACAGCAGAAATTGGGGCTGTGTACGGGTCAATTCCTTGGGCATGAGCCCAAACAGAGAATCTCTTCCATTTGTTGGAATAAATCTTCCTAGTCGAAGACTTATGAGAGGACGATAAAATGTGCACTACCTCAGGTGAAAAATGATGAAGTCTGACAAACGACGGAAGTGGAGTAGCCAGGCTGTCAACCTGAGGGTCCGCAGGGAGGAGTGGAACTGTCCCAACATGTGTGTCAGTAGGTCTGGTACTGGGTCCAGAATCCAAGGAGTGTCCACAACGAATGGCTGGAGAAAGGAGAACCAGACTTGGCAAGGCCAGTGTGGGGCAATTAGAATCATCTTGCTTCCCAAGGATAGAGCTTTCTGAATCACTCTTGGTAACAGAGGAAACGGAGGGAAAGCATAGAGCAGACCGGAGGGCCAATCGTGGACTAGAGCGTCCCTGGGTGATTCCCCCTGTGGGGGGATCAGGGTGAAGTAGTTGTTGCATTTGGCATTGAGGGGATTGGCAAAAAGATCGCAGCAAGGCTGACCCCACCTGCTGAATATCTGTTCCACAACCAGAGGGTTCAGGGATCACTCATAAGGCATGAGAATAGCTCTGCTCAGCCTGTCAGCTATCACATTGGCCTTCCCTGGAATGTGCGTTGCCACTAGGAACCGTTGGGAAGACACTGCCCACTGCCACACTCACATGGCCTCTCTGCACAGGGGGTAAGATCTGGTTCCTCCCTATTTGTTTAGATACCATACAACAGACATGTTGTCCGAGTGTATCGCAATCGTCCGCAGAGGGAGAGAGCTCTGAAGTGCCCACAATGCCAGTAACACCGCTCTCATCTCTAGGACACTGATGTGCAGATGTACCTAGTGATCTTGCCACGTGCCTTGGACCGTCCTGCCAAGATAATGCCCCACCCCCACCCAATCTGGGAGGCGTCCGTGGTCACCGTGGCGACAGGTGATGGAGGAACAAACGGTTTCCCCTCATCCAGACTGGTGGAGCATAGCCACCAACCGAGATCCTGTTTGCATCGGTCTGTGAGTAAGATCTGGTGGGAAAGGGGGAGTTTTTGGAGAGGCCATTGGGCAAAGAGAAGCCATTGAAGAAGCCTCATGTGTAATCTCGCTAGAGGCACTAACATAATGGTGGCTGCCATGGTGCCCAAAAGCTGAAGAACCCATCACGCTTGTACTTTCCTGAGGGGTAATAACACACAAACCTGATTCTGTAATACTCTGATCCTTTCGTGCGGAAAGAAGGCTCGCATTTGGATGGTGTCTAGCTCTGCGCCTATAAACGTGACACACTCTGAGGGCAGCAAGTCAGATTTTTCCCAGTTCAATGTTATTCCAAGTCGGTGACAGAGGGTAATGGTAGCGTCCCTGGCTTGGATGAGTAGATGCCTGGTGGGGGCAGTGAGGAGCCAGTCGTCCAGATACGGAAACACTTGGAATCCTTGACGTCTCAGGTGAGCTGTCACCACCGCCAAACACTTGGTGAACACCCTGGGGGCTGTGGTGAGACCAAAGGGCAGGGCATGAAACTGAAAATGATTGGCTCCCAGCCAGAAGCGTAGGTGACTCCTGGATGCCCTGTCCATTTTGATATGATAGTAAGCATCCTTGAGGTCGATGGAGCACATCCATACTTCTTTTTCCAGCAATGGAAAAATGGACTGAAGGGTGACCATTCGGAACTTGGATTTTTGAAAGTAGTGGTTTAATCGACTGAGATCTAGAATGGGTCTCAGGTCCCCTGTCTTTTTCGGCACCAAAAAGAGTCTTGAGTAAGTCCCTAATCCGATTTGGTCTGAGGGGACAGGTTGGATGACTCCCTTCTTTAGCAGCTTTGAAACCTCTAAGGCTGCGTGATCCCTTTGACTGGGTGGAACGTCCGGGATTTTTCTGACTGGAGAGGGGGTCTGACGAAAGGGGGATGGCATAACCTCTGGAAACTATTCGTAACACCCATCGATCCTGGGTGATGCTTTCCCAGGCTTCCAGGTATAACGATATGCGGCCCCAGACTGGCTCCGGAAAAGCACAGTCAGGCAACACATCAGGAACGATGGTAGGAAGAACCGCGAAAGGAATCACGGTCTCCCGAGTTGCGGGGGCCTCCTGTGCCTCTAGGGCGGCGTCTTCCTGAATAACCTCACCCTCCTCTGCCTCTGGAGGGGGACTCACCTTGTGCGGCAGGGAAAAACTTCTGCGACTTCTTGAACCACATCTTCCAACCTCTCTGAGCCTTGGGGTAAGGCCTAGAGTGGAGGGAAAAACGGACCCCTACGGCAGACAGGGTCTTTCTCTCTTGCTCGCATCTGGTGAGGGTGTCTTTCACTTTGGTCCCAAAGAGCGAGGACCCATCAAAGGGAGCGTCAGTGAAAGAAGACTTGAAGGCCTCCGCGAAATGACACAGGCGCATCCAGGCTTGCCTCCTGAGGGCTACTCCCAAACTGGCTGCCCTACTCGCCCCCTTGGCTGCATAAGATATGAGCCTCATGGAAGAGTTGACAATAGAATTGAGGGTAGACACCTGGGCATTAACTGTGTGCGCCAACGCCTCAGGTACATTACCCGCTAGAGTATCTCCTAACTCCTTGAGGAGATCTCTCTAGAGCAGAGTAAAATGACAAAGGTAGTTCAGTGACCGTAAGGTGAAGGTCGCTGACGAAAGGGTATGCTTTCCGTACCGGTCCATGGTCCTAGACTCCTTGTTAGGAGGATGGACTGAGGAAGAAGTCTCGGCTACTTCCTTCTTTGTGGCCGCCGCCACCACCATGGCATCTGCAGAAACCCCTTTGGACAGAAACTCTTTCCCCGGGGGAGCAGAAATAAACTTATTGGGCTTTCTGAGTACAGGTGCCACTGAATCAGGTTTCTCCCACACCCTTCGACAGATTAAATCCAAGAGCTCGTCGAAGGGTGGAGACACCCAGGAGGCGGAGGGTTGAGCTCCAAAGGCCTTAAGGAATACAGACTCCTCCTCGGAGGGGGTTTTGGACAGCCAGTCGCCCCTCTGTCTCAAAATCTCCAGGATGCCGAAGAAAGAGATGTCATCAGAGGACGACTTAGGGGACCCCTCCGTCTCCTCGAGGTCTGTATCAGAAGTGAGAGACTCGTCCTGGAAGTCTATGTGCTTCCTCTTGCACGTCTTCTTTCTGGGGGCCACAGACTCTGAGGGGCCCTCAGAAAGTTGGAGACCGCTCATGGGGGCATCCCCAGACCTTTGGGCTCCGCCATCTACAGATAGGGGGACATCAGAGGCTCTAGCCAGGGTGGAAGGGGATGGAATGACCGATCCGGGTGATGTAACTGACGATTTGGCCAGTGCGCTCCGCATGGCCTCGAAGGCCGGTCCCCCCAAATCCGAGGACCGACGGGCCTCCGAGGCCATGACCGGAGTCGGGGTCCCCGAGCCGATGCACTGAGAGGGAGGCTCAGAACAGAGAGGTGTCCCAAAGTATCCCCCCTCGGGCCCGACTGAGGAAACCCAAGTGCCGAAGCCTGTGGAAGGAACCGACAGGGTCGGAGCCGACGTCGGCACCGATAAACCCTTAAGGGGTATCAGTGCCAGCGCAAGAACATCACTCCGAGCGGAGCACTCCGGCTCCTAAGACAAGTTAGTGCTCGGAGGAGGAACCATCGATACAAGCATCGGGACAGGCTCCGGAGCCGACCGGGTCGGATCAGAGAATAATTTTGCCAACACTGGCGACTGCAGGAGCCTCTGCACCACCCTATCGACATCCAAATCAGAAAGCCTGGAGGATTTGGAGGACAGGGACGGAGATTGGGATCTCCTGTCAGGAGAGCCATGCCTAACACTGGGTGACCGGCTCGGAATGGGTTCCAGTAAAATAGGAGCCAAAGTCGATTCCAGTACTACAGATACCGCCTGCGGCCCCGAGGACAGAGGAGCCGAGGAGGTAGAGTCAAGTTTAGAAAGTTTCTCCAGCGGCTCCGAAGAAACAGACTGAGTCGGACATCTTTTCTTCGCCTTCGAAGCTTTACACTTGGACTGAGAACTAGAAGCAGAGTCTAAAAGTCTCCTCAAACGAAGGTTTCATGAGTCCCTTCAATATTAGTTTATTTTTTCTCTCCTGGAGCACCCACGGACTGAAGGCATGACAGAAGCTACAAGACTCTTGCAAATGAATTGCTCCTAGGCAATAAACACATACGGAATGTCCATCCGTAATGGACATCTTGTAACTACACTTGGAACATTTTTTATGTTCCTTCTGCTCCATAGACATCTTGCACAATTAGACCAACTGAACAACCTAGCTAGAAAAAAACAGCAAAGGCGGGAAACTACTGATCACTCTACCACAGCAACCAAAGAACCTCCAAGTAAAACGGTTCTTTACGACTCACACACACTATCCACAACAAGGGAAAAGCAAAGAGCTAGCTTAGCTCCAGTAACCAAAAAGAAAATAAGCAATACACAGAATGGAGGACTAGGTCCTCTAACTCAAATGGGCCTAGCCCACCGGAACAGTTAGGGATACCAACTACACAAACGTAACACACAGTAACAAGTAACAAGATGAAAATAGCTATTAAAATAGCTTTTGTGTTGAAAATTAGCAATTTTCTCAAGAGAAAATGAAAGAGAAGGTACTTAGCCACAGCCAAGCAAGACCAAGTCCTAGCTACACGAGCGGCAAACGAGATCTGGGGTTATGGAGCAGTGCAGCATGGGATACCTGCTTGGCCCAGCCAATGAGAGACTTCGAGCTAGTAGAAAAGTTGGCCGAGTCAGAGCAGATATTCGGCTCCGAACCCGCGTGTAAGAATGTAGGCGAGACTGGACTACATAACATCTATTGTTCAGTAAGAGACTAGAGGCATTTTGATCTTGGATATCTAACTCAGCACTCTGCCTAAGCTCACATGTCAGTTTTAGCACTGTGATTTCTTGTAAGAATAGTTAAAGCTAGTAAAGATTAATTAGGTATTTTTCTTAGAAATCAGACCTGTCCTACTATATTATTTTAGGTTTCGGTGTGATCTCTGAACTCTTAGACATCTCTGTGGTGTAGTAGTTTGGTCTTGTGTTTTAATTACTTATTATTAAATATTTTTAAAACCTTCTACCTGTGGCTGGTTTATGCAGAGAGAAATGATGCTTTAGAGCACATTATACATTTATAGAGTTTATTGTCCAAGCCCTTCCAATAAGCCTAGACTGAATAGTCACATTACCATTGGATAATATTGCACAGTAATAATTGGACAACCGTTTAAGGGCCTTTTAGTAGCTGATATTATTAGCTGGGTGGTGGCAGGGATTACTACCGTATGGTCTGGGTAAAGGGGCACAGATGGAGAATCTGTGTCAGCCTTTCCCAGGAGTGTCTGTGTCAGCCTTTCCCAGGAGTGTCTGTGAAGTTGTATAAATACTTATCTCAAAGCGTATGTGTGTTGTGTCAGCTACATGGGGAGGGACACGAAGCACTGGTTGGACAGAGAGGGTACTGGAGGTTTTAGCTTGCCCAGCTAGGCTGAGACCTGGACCCTATAGCTGTGCCAGTAGGGAGTCTTACTGGGGACCTGGTGAGCAAGGGAGCAACCAGACCCAGACTGACTGTGATCTCTGTGTGCACTTAAGACAAATTGTACTTTACTGTGTGTATTAGTTATCCTTTCCCCTCTTCTAGGAGACTACCTCCCTTGTGTTAGTGGTGAGGATTGAGGCTCCTTGACTGCTGGGCGAGGGCACGGTCGTCACAAGGGGTATAAAGCATGCAGCCGATGCCATTACATCAGTTTTTCTTGCTCCAGATGTCAGGTGCCCCTACAAAGAGAAGCAATTATTTATACAAGGTTACACCTCCAACAAAAAAGTAAATACACCAAAAAGCTTTAAGCATAGTAAACAAGAATAGAGGTATAGCCAAAATAAGTCAGGAGCTGGAGGGAGGGTAACCAGGACTGCAACAGTGAATACACTCGAACATCTACATTTATGGCAAGTATACACAACTGTACTATGGTCTTTATGTTTCACTGTTGCAGTCATCACATTTGGGTAGATTCCCAAAGCTAAGGATGGGAGGAGGAAATTAGATAGCATTAGGACCAGCTATAAGGCCCTGCAAGACTGCAGTGGCAAAGCCAGCTCTGGATTTAGAGAAAATTGGCTAATGCTTGGTGAAAGTATGTACAGAACTCGAGGTAGCAGCTTCTAGGATGTCCTTGGTAGGGACACCTCTGAGAAAGGCAGTAGAGGTAGATGCAGCCTAGGCTGAATGTGGTCTTATCCCCGTGGGGTAGGTTTTCCATGGTGATTATAGCAGAAATTAATGCAATGGCCTATCCATTTAGAAATGGTTTGCTTTGAAATGACCTTCCCCCTCTGCCCCTGCAGCAAATGCAACCAGCAGCTGTTCAGATTTCCTGAGAGGTTTAGTCCTGTCCAAGTAAAATCCAAGTTGCCTGTGCACATCTAAGGAGTGCAGTATTCGTTTCCCCTTTGTTCTGTGGATTAGAAAAGAAGGTTGGCAAATGAATGGACTGATTAAGAAAAAAACAATACAAAATTCACAGCAGCTTCCAAATAAAACTTGTAATCCACAAAATGAAGCAGCTTTTCAGGCAAAACAATAAAACCCTGAGCAGGGCAAGCTTAGAAAATTGTGAAAAAACTCACGGATGGCTCAGCACACTTCAGTTTATTCCTCAGAAACACAGCACAATAACGCTCCACCATACATTTTCGTTTTAAAAATCACTTCCTCAGATGTGGGCTGTTCAAACTACTAGTGCTTTTATACCATTCACTTAATTACATTGATTAGGTTAATGAATTCATTGAAAGGTTAATTTAGTTTAAAACCAAAAACTTTTCTTGTTGCATCTCTCTGTGTTGCCACAATTAAAACACATTTAACGTTACAATGTTTGATGAATAAATATGTATAAATAAAAATATGTTTTAAATAAAAATCCTTAAAACACTTGACTATAAAGAATAAATGATAAAGTTAAAATACTATTAGAAACACATTTAGTAGGACTCAATGGTTAAAATTACCAACTTGAATATTTTGTTTTAAATGAACTTGATACTTCATCTAGTGCATAAATCATGAAATTACAGGTATTATAAAAACTGTACTGGCAAATTGTATAGCCTCACTCAGTTAAAAGAATGTTAAAAACAGGAAAATATAAGGGAAAAATAAGTTCAATACCTTTGACAAATGAGTGTAACACTTGTGTTCATAACATATTACAAACCAAACTTTTTAATAAAAATACAAAAAAGCTTAAAGACCTACTGTAACTATTGGAAAACATGGGTAAAAACATGATAAAATTCACATAAAGTGCAAATGCATATCACAGTTTTACTGCTCTCAATTTTAATAATGGGGCTATGGAGATATGCTCATTGAGACCCGGTGGCTTACTGGCCTCCTAACTTATCTGCCACCATAATTCTCTGCACTCCAAACATTCCTCCCATAAACCCCCTCTGCCACTCTTTTCCACCCTTTCTATCACAAAAAAATGTATAGCATGTATTTTCACAGCTTTGTTTGTGTTTGTACAATGCATTAGTCTGTTTGTTTCTAGGTCGTACATATGTTCGTATACCCTTCTCCTGAGCTTGCGTTCTGTCTTCCCTATATAGAGTGTTTCACGGGTTTGACATTTCGCCAAATATACAAGCCCAAAGGAGTCACAATTATTAAAATCCTTGCCTTTTGGGTGATTCCCCTGCTTTCCAAATACACACTTTCTGCATTGCTAATGTATGCACACTGTTGACAATGTCCACATTTAAACATTCCCTTCCTTTTTCTCCATCTCTGAACTTCTTGGTTTGTACCATTTTCCAATAAAAGTTTTAAGTTACTTGAATTCTTATAAACTACTCTTAGCTTTTCATTCTTTAGTTTCTCTAAGTCAGTAAATGCTAAAAATGTATTTCATTCCTTATCTATAGTTTCTTACCATTTTTGCACAAGCATTATACTCCAAGATGAGTGCACTGCCAAAATTATCATTTGCCTTTTTTACTGGGCCTACGGTATCAAATACTGGTAATCTTAATATTGGCTTAAAGTCATTTGGTCTCCTTTCTGTCACTTCTGTCTCAATTTTGTCTATCACATCATCTGGGTATTTCCTCATCCTAAACATTTTCCTTAGTAACCTTTTTCCCATTTCAAAGTCTTCATCTCTGGACGTCATCCTGCACATCCTAATATATTGTCCTTGGTACAAACCAAGAAGTTCAGAGACAGAGAAAAAGGAAGGGAACGTTTAAATGTGGACATTGTAGTTTCCTCATATGCAGTCTTGCATATGGAATTAGGAGAATGCAGGAGGCCATGCACCCCAAGGCTTGCAGTATTTGCCTTGCAGATAGCTGGGACTTTGTGGCCAGTAGTTTGAAGCAGGTTGTCAAATGAACTTAATTCTCTGGCGTGAGGAAAGCCATCTGGGAAGTTGTGTTCAAGCTTGCCCCTAGGAATACAATTTGTTGGCAGAGTACAAGATGTGATTTCTTTTCATTTATGGTGTACCCCAGAGAAGTTAGCAGTTTTTGTACAAGCACCAGATTCAATCGTATGTCCTGGCTTTCTGCATGAATTAGACAATCGTCCAGGTATGGGTATATTTAAATATTTCTTTGCCTGCAAAATGCAACGACTGGAGCTAGGCATTTTGTGAATACCCTGGGTGCAGTAGATAAGCCAAAGGGCAGTGCAGAGAACTGATGGTGCATATAGCCTGCTTTGAAGCGTAAGTATCTTCTGCAAGATTCCCTGATTGGGATGTGCATGTAGGCTTCCTTTAAATCCAGTGTTGCCAACCAGGCATCCTTGCCTAGCATAGGAAGCAACAGGTGAAGAGTTAGCATCTTGAATTTTGGGATCACCAAAATGTGTTTAGGATAGAGAGGTCCAGGATAGGAAGCCAGGAGTTGTCTTTTCTGGGTACCAGGAAAAGTCTTGAGTAGAAACCTTGTCCCCTTTCCTCTTCTGGGACAGTTTGAATAGCTCTGTTGCTTAATAGAGAGAGAGAATTTGCTTTTGAGCCTCTGCCCACTGATTTGGGGGTAGATCTGGCCAACCGTTTGGGGTTGGTAAGGTGTGGAAGTGGAATCTGTATCCTTGGGAAACTATATTTAAAACCCATTTGTCCTGGGTAATGAGTTCCCAATTTTTTGCCTGCAGGGCAATCTTTCCCCCTAAAGGAGCAGTCAGTTGTGCAGGGCTTGGAAGTTTTAAAGTTAAGTCATTGAGACAGCTTACCAAAGGGGGAGTCTTACTACTCCCTGCTTTGGAAGTGGAAGCCCCCCACTGCTTAGTCCTGTGAGAACCTTGGGACTGAAGCCTGGGTGTTCTGCTGGTTCTGGGTTTGGACTGAGAAGGCCTAGAAGATGCAGGAAAAGACCAATTCCTAGAGGGCCAAATGCCTACTAAATCTGGGAGGCTGAACTTGTAGGAAATCTTTAACAGTTTGCACAGATTTTGTTTTTTCCTCCATCTTTTTAAGAACTTCTTCTGCTTTGTGGCCAAACAGGCGGTCCTGGTTTAAGGGAGCATCCAGCAATTTAGCTTTAACATGATCTGGCAAAGATTAAGAAGTTATGTACCTACCATAACGTTCCATGTTAGTTGTCTTCTCTCGCCTTCTTTCTTGCTGGATGGGTTCGGAGCCGATCCTCGGCTCCGACTCGGCACTTGCTAAGCTCGAGAGCTAATTTTACCAGCTCGAGGCAACCCTATATCCCATGATGCAAGGCGGAGACTACCCAGACCTCGTTTGGTAGCTAAGGAAATTATGGAATATATTCTTCCAACTGTAGAGGAGGAAGAAAAAGTAACAATACTAAAAATGAATCATAATCCTTTGAAAGGGATCAACCTAATCTAGTGACACTAGAAGGTGATTAGCTAGAAAAAGGATAAAGCCTCTTAAGAGAAGAGGCATAATCTTCTCGGTCTGACCAGGCTAGGGGGATGGAGGGCGGGACGCAAGAAAGAAGGCGAGAGAAGACAACTAACATGGAACGTTATGGTAGGTACATAACTTCTTAATGTTAAGTTGTCAATCTCGCCTTCATTCTTGCTGGATGGGACCGCGTCCCTAGCACCTCTATCCTGGGTGGCTCAATGGAACAGACTCTTGAGAACGGTGGAACCAAAATTCGCTCTGTCTCTGGAGGCCAAGTCTAATTTGTAATGTGGAACAAAGGTATGAGGAGAGGCCCATGTGGCTGCTGCACAAATAGTGTCTATTGGAAGTCTAGCCTGAAAAGCTGTAGATGTAGCTAGAGCTCTGGTAGAATGGGCTTTTGGCCTAGAAATCAACTCTTTGCCTCTGAGCTGATAAATGTAAGTAATCACAGAAGACAGCCATCTAGATAAAGTCACCTTGGAAACTGGAAGGCCTTTCCTGTTCTCTGCATAGGATAGAAGCAGTTGATCAGATTTCCTAAAATGTTTAGTTTTGTCTAGATAATATCTGAGTTGGCGTTGAACATCAAGACAATGTAATTTTTGTTCCGCTCTATCAGAATAATTTGGGGAAAAAACTGGAAGATCAATGGATTGATTTAAGTTTGTCTGCGATGCCACTTTGGGTAAGAAAGATGGATTAGTCAGAGATACCCTGTCTTTGTGGAAGATTAAGTAGGGAGGACGAATGCAGAGAGCATGAAGCTCAGAAACTCTCCTGGCAGAAGTAATGGCGACTAGAAAGAGCGTCTTCCAAGAAAGAAATTTCAATGAACAGGCAGCCGCAGGTTCGAAAGGGGGGAGAATCAAGGATGTTAAAATTAAATTTAGATCCCACTGTGGTGGGGGGTCTCTAATCGGAGGTTTAAGTAAAAAGATACCTCGAAGGAATGCCTTGCAAAGTTTATGTGACATAATGTTGTGGTCCAAAAAACCTATATGAAAATTCGAAATGGCTGCCAGCTGAACTTTTACTGTGGAGGAAGAGGATCCTGAATGAAAAATCTCAGCTAGGAAGTCCAAGACCGAATGAATCGGAGCAGTATAGGGGTCTATATTCCTAGCTTTTGCCCAGAAGGAGAAACATTGCCATTTACTAGTGTAAATCCTTCTGGTAGAAGATTTAAGGGAAGCTACTATGATATCCTGGACGGGATTAGAAATCATAGGAAGCCTGGCTAAGGATGGAAGTGGAGCAACCAAGCAGTGAGGTTGAGAGAAGGTATGGATTGGTGGAGCTGCCCCGACTGGTGGGTCAGAAGATCTGGAACCGGGTCCAGATGCAATGGCTGTACCAAGAGATAACGATGTAGGAACGGAAACCATATCTGTCGAGGCCAATAAGGGGCAATGAGAATCAACTTGGCTCTCAAGGCGGTTGCTTTCTGAATTACTTGAGGTATCAGAGGAAAGGGGGGAAAAGCATAAAGAAGTCCCCGGGGCCAATCTTGGGTTAGAGCGTCTCTGGGGGGATGGCCTGGAAGGGGGAAGAGAGAGAGAGAAGAAGTCTGGGCATTTGCTGTTTTGAGGTGTAGCAAAAAGGTCGCAGCAAGGAAGGCCCCACTCCTGAAAAATCTCTTCCGTCACTGATTGTTTGAGAGACCACTCGTGAGGCATGAGAATAGCTCTGCTCAACCTGTCCGCTATGATGCTGGATTTCCCAGGGATATGCGTTGCTATCAGAAACTGCTGAGAAGAGATTGCCCACTGCCAAAGTCTGAGAGCCTCTCGACACAGTGGATAGGACTTGGTTCCGCCCTGTTTGTTGATATACCACACTACGGACATATTGTCCGTTTGGACTGCAACAGTTCCCAGGGGAAGAGAGTCGTTGAGGGCTTGCAACGTTAAAAGCACTGCTCTCATCTCTAGGACATTTATGTGCAGATGGTATTCGAAAGGGTATCAAGTGCCATGGACCATCCTGCCCTGATAATGCCCCCCCCCCCACCCGATCAGGAAGGCATCCAATGTAACCGTGGCGACCGGGGCAGGAGGAACAAAGGGTCTGCCTTGATGGACTTGAGGGGACGATATCCACCAGATCAGATGCCTTTTGCAAGTTGGAGTTATTATGATCCTGTGACGCATGGGAAGTTGTTGAAAGGACCATTGGGCGAATAGCATCCATTGTAGAAGACGCATGTAAAAGCGGGCAAAGGGAAGAAGTGTTATGGCGGCCGCCATAAGACCCAATACTTTCAGAGCAAATCTGGCCTGAATTTTGTTGCTGAGAAGAATCACCTGGACGTGACTTTGAATGTCCAAGATCCTTTGGTCTGTTAACTTTGCTGAAAGTTGTACGGTGTCCAATTTTGCACCTATAAAAGTAATAGATTGACAAGGCGACAAGGCAGATTTTTCGAAATTTATAGAAATCCCTAGCCCTCTGCAAATGTGAATGGTGTAATCTCTGGCTTGGAGAAGTTGATGCCTGGTGGTGGCAGTGAGGAGCCAGTTGTCTAGATATGGAAACACCTGGAATCCTTGATGTCTCAGGTGAGCCGTAACCGCTGCCATACATTTGGAGAACACTCTGGGGGCTGTAGTGAGTCCAAAGGGCAGGGCCCTGAATTGAAAGTGACTGGTCCCCAGCCGAAAGCGGAGAAATCTTCTGGAGCACCTGTGAATTTTTATGTGATAGTACGCATCCTGAAGATCTACCGAGCACATCCAATTGTCCTTGCCCAGAAAGGGTAGAATGGACTGAAGCGTGACCATCCGGAATCTTGTTTTCTTTACAAACTTGTTTAGTTTGCTCAGATCTAATATTTGTCTCCAGTCCCCTGTCTTTTTTGGTACTAAAAAGAACCTTGAGTAGATTCCGGATCCTATTTGGTCTGCTGGGACTGGCTGGATGGCTCTTTTTGCTAGCAGTTTTGATATCTCTGGTACTGCTAATTCCCTTAGACCGGGTGGAATGTCTGGAAGGGTTCCCTTTTGCTGAATTGGGGTTTGAATAAAGGGAATTTTGTAACCCTCGGATATAATCAACTGTACCCATTTGTCTTGAGAAAGGGAAAGCCAGGCTATTGGGTACAGCGATAATCTTCCCCCGACTGCCTCTGAAGGTGGACAATCGGGCAACATCTCAGGGATGCTGGAAGGGTTTGTCAAAAAGAGGCTCTCTGCTACCCTGATTCTGCAGACCCCCTCTGCCCCTAGGGCGGCGTCTGTTGTTGTTACCCCCTCTGCCTCTGGGGGTAAACTGACCTCGTGCGTCAGGCGTGACTCCTTGAGATTTGCGGAACCACATTTTCCCTCCCTTCTGACCTTTTGGGTAAGGTCTTGAAGGGGTGGAGAAACGGACTCCTACGGCAGAAAGAGTCTTGCCATCTTGTTCGCATCTAGTCAAAGTGTCTTTCACTTGAGGTCCGAACAAGGTCGAACCATCAAAAGGGGAGTTTGTGAAGGACGCCTTGAAGGGGTCTGCAAAATTACAAAGCCGCATCCAGGACTGACGTCTTAAAGCCACTCCTGTGCCTGCGGCCCTACTTGCTCCATCGGCTGCATAAGAAATGAGCCGCATGGAGGAGTTAACAATGGAGTTTAGGATTCCTAGCTGTGAGCTAATCTTATCCTGAGACCCAGCAGCTGACGGATCCTGTAAAACTTCTCCCAACTCTTTAAGAACATCTCTTTGAAGGCGGGTGAAGTGACACAAGTAGTTCAGCGATCGCATGGCAAAGGTTGCTGAAGAAAAAATCCGCTTGCCGTACCTGTCCATAGTCCTAGAATCCTTGTTAGGAGGATGGACAGGTACTGAAGGATCAGCTAGTTCCTTCTTGGTGGCTGCAGCCACCACCATGACATCAACCGGGACACCTTTTGTCAAATATTGCCTATCAGGTGGGGCCGTAATGAATTTAGAAGGCCTCCTAGGAATAGGTTCCACCGAATCAGGGGCCATCCACGCCTTCCGAGCCACCACGTCCATAAGAGGGTCGAAAGGCGGAGACACCCAGGAGGTGGAGGGTCGAGATCCGAACACCTCCAGGTATACTGCCTCGTCCTCGGAAGGATTAAGGGAGGGCCAGTTCCCCCTCTGCTTAAGGAGTTCAAGGATGTCTGAGAAAGAGACATCCTCAGAGGAGGACCTTGGGGATCCCTCCGACTCATCCAAGTCAGTATCAGATGTAATAGACTCGGGGGAGTCTAGATGTTTCCTCTTACATGTCCTCTTCGGCGGAGGTTCACCTGACGGATCAGGAGAAGCCTCGGAAGAGGAAGATATTCCCAATGGGGAAACCTGAGGCGTTGGATCTCTGGGTCCGGGAGCAAGAGAGTGGGAAGAGACGTCAGCAGGCACTGTAGTGGGAGGAGCTGATGGAACTGACCGTTGACTACGCCCAGGGGCAAGTACACTCCTCATCACCTCGAAGGCTCCCCCATCAGAGAGACCAGAAGGTTCCCGCTCCGAAGAGATAGGAACTCCAGGCCTCCCGAGAGGGAAGGCTCCGAGGCAGATGTCGGGGCTGAGCTCACCAGCAAGCCCGAGAGGGAGAACGGGGTCGGACAAGGGTCCGATGCCACTCGCCCCCTCGGAGCTGACGAGAGAGACCAGACGCCTGGATCCCTCCAATGAAGGCCTCAAGGAGGAAATCGGAGCAGAGGATGACGGAGCCGAAAGGGGTGGTATCGGCTCCGAAGCTACAACAGTCACGGCTCCGAGGAGCTCCGGCTTCGAGCTCTGTAAGAGAGTCGAAGGAGGAATGTTAGGTGGATGTGAAATAGCTACCGTCTGTTGAGACGGGCTATGGAGCATTTGGGCCAATGTCTGAGACTTTAATAGTCTACTCACCACTCTCTCGAGGTTGTGATCAGACAGCCTGGACGACCGAGAAGAACGGCTCCGATGGCTCCGCTCCGAGAGCAGGGGTGATCTCGGAGCCGAACGTATAGATTCCAATGAGAGGGATCGAGATCTCTTTTTAGAGATAGGTGGAGCCGAAGGAGCAGAGGATACGTCGGCTCCAGCCGGAGCCGACACTGAATGTCCAGATCTGGCAGTATCGGCGCCGGATGGAGCCGATACTGTGATTTCCAGAATGGAAGGATCGGCTCCGGCCGGAGCCGATCTCGACACTGAAGAAGCAGAACCAGTAGCCGATGGCTTGGGACTTGCAGCCGAAGGCTTGACAGGTTTCAAGGGCTTCCCCGGAGCCGACTTAGTCGGGGAGCTCTCAGGCTTTAATAAGCCCCTCAATATTAATTTATATCTGCACTCCTGCAGGACTCTTGGGCTGAAGGCATGACAGAAAGCACAAGAGTCCTGCAGGTGCAGAGGTCCCAGGCAGTAAACACAAGAAGTGTGACCGTCTGTCAGAGACATCTTCTGACAGCACGAGTCACACTTCTTGAAACCTGAGACCTTTGTATCCTTCGACATAGCTGTGTCGAGGAAACACAAGTGACAAGAAAAACACAGACACACACACACACACAAATAACACCCAATCCAATAATCTAAACTAAACAGGGATACAACACACTCAAACACACACAAAAATCCATGACAGGAAAAATTAGGAAAGGGGAAGGCCTAAGGCCTAACCTAGGGAAGGGGATAAATAACCTGAAAAAAAGGGAACACTAACAGGAGTAGGGTTAAAATAAACGTTAAGGTTCACAAAACAACTAAGGTTATGAAAATTAAAAGGGGTGAGACTAAAAGTCTTATTATTAAGAAAACTTACCTAGAGCTGGTAAAAGAGGCACCTCGTAAGCGAAGCGGCAAACGAGATCTGGGTAGTCTCCGCCTTGCATCATGGGATATAGGGTTGCCTCGAGCTGGTAAAATTAGCTCTCGAGCTTAGCAAGTGCCGAGTCAGAGCCAAGGATCGGCTCCGAACCCATCCAGCAAGAATGAAGGCGAGATTGACAACTTAACATTGTTCCTTAAGCAAAGCATGCCTTCTAAGTACAGACCCAGTGACAGCAGCCCTGCAAGATGCCTCTAGTGAATCAAAACCATGTATGTTTTCCAACTTGTTCAGCAGAATGCATTAAATCCTGTAAGTCTTTATTTTCAGCACAGTCAGGAATCAACATCATATTCTGTTTAAGCAATCCAATAATATGCTGCTGATACTTTAACATATGAAAAGTACAGTTGTGTACACTTACCATAAATGTAGATGTTCGAGTGTCTTCACTGTTGCAGTCATCACTGTAGGGTTCTTCCTGCCGGCAGGCAGCCCTCGGTCGGCCAGAATCCCAAAGTCTGGGTCCGGCGTCGGCTGTTCAGTCATGCTCCCTGACGTCAGAGCGCCAGGAGTACAAAGCTGCCAGCCGATGCCATGTTCTCCAGTTTTTCTTGCCCCAGATGTCAGGTGCCTAAAAGTGAAGGCTAATAGTAAAACAAAAATGTAACATACAACAAACCCCATACCCTGTAGCAAATACACCTCAGAAGAAGGGTGAAGTAGGAAACCACACTAATAAAAGTATAAGAGGGGACAGGAGGGTGGGTAACCCAGACTGCAACAGTGAAGACACTTGAACATCTACATTTATGGTAAGTGTACACAACTGTACTATGTTCATCGTGTTTCACTGTTGCAGTCATCACTGTAGGGTTGAATCCCAAAGCTGAGATAAAGGGTGGTGGTTATAGAGTAGAAGGGGTGGCTAGAAGACCCTGCAAGACTGCAGAAGCAAAGCCTGTCGTAGACTTAGAATAAAGAGGGAAATTATAGTGCTTAGAGAAAGTATGCACTGAACTCCAAGTTGCAGCTTCCAAAATATCTTTGGTAGGTACTCCCCTGAGAAAGGCAGCTGAAGTAGCAGCAGCTCTGGTAGAGCGAGTCCTAATTTTTCCTGGGATTTGCTTTCCATGATGAGAATAACAAAATCTGATTCCATGAGCAATCCATTTAGAAATGGTCTGTTTTGAAATAGCTTTGCCTTGGGAATTTGCTGCATAAGAAACAAACTGTTTTCCTGATATCCTTAGTTCTGTCTAGGTAAAAACGAAGCTGCCTGTGCACGTCCAAGGAGTGCAAGATCCTCTCCCCCTTATTTTGTGGATTAGTGAAAAAAGTTGGCAGGTGAATAGTTTGGTTTAAAGCCACTTTAGAAACCACTTTAGGCATGAAAGTAGGATTAGTCCTTAAAGACACCCTATCTTGGTGAAAAATAACATAAGGTTCCACAGCCATGAGAGCTTGTAACTCAGAGACTCTCCTGGCTGAAGTCAAAGCCAGAAGGATAGATGTCTTCCATGATAAATACTTAATATCAGATGTGGCAGCAGGCTCAAAAGGAGGCAGAGTAAGTTTTTCCAGAACATAGTTAAGGTCCCAGGCAGGTATGGGTGGTGTCCTAGGGGGCCTTAAATTCTTTGCTCCTCTGAGATATTGTTTCAGAAGTGGATGTGAAAAGATTGGAGGATCTGTATTGTAATGTGCAGAGATGGCTGAGGCATGTATTTTTATGGAGGAAAAGGATAAACCCGTAATGTAAAATCAATGGAATGTTAGGAATGAGAGGATCCGAATCCTGAGCATGCATCCAGGTGCAAAATCTCTTCCATTTACCTTCATAAGATTTTCTAGTGCTAGGCCATCTGGCTTCTAAGATGACATCCATGACCTGTTTGGGAAGGGTAGAATTAATCACAGACCCTGAATACGCCAGGCTGCCAGGCTGAGAGGTTTGATATGAGAGTGCAGAACCTGGCCCTGTTGTTGGGACAAAAGATTTGGAATCTGAGGTAGAATCCAAAGAGGCTCCTGGGATAGATTCATCAGTGTTGAGTACCAAAACTGACGAGGCCAATTTGGGGCCAGTAAAATCATCTTGGGTTTGTCCTGCTTTATCTTTAATAACACCCGTGGAAGAAGAGGTAGAGGAGGAAAGGCATACCCCGAGAGGTTCCTCCAACTGAATGAGAGAGCATCCACTTTCCATGCTAGTTTGTGATATGTCCTTGTGCAAAAAATCTGTAACTGGTAGTTGAGGGGGGATGCAAATAGATCTATGTCTGGGCAGCCCCAGGCTTCTGTAATCATCTTGAATATTTGGGTGTCTAGCATCTACTCGTGTGGGTCTGACAGGTTCCTGCTCAGGCTGTCTGCCAGAATATTTTGTTTCCCTGGCAGGAACTGAGCTTGTAGATCCACTTTGCAAGCTACAGCTGTGTTCCATAGAGTCATGGCTAGTCTGCAAAGGGGGTAGGAGTGTGAACCCCCTTGCTTGTTTATGTACCACATAACTGTGGTGTTGTCTGTCCGCATCAGTAGTTGCCCTGGCTGTAGAAGATCCTTGAAAGCCAACAGGGCATTCTGTACAGCTAACATCTCTTTTAAATTGATATGTAGGTGCTTCTGATCCTCTGTCCAAAAACCTTGCAGGCCTTTCCCCTGCAAGTGGGCTCCCCATGCGTAATCAGAGGCGTCCGTGGTTAACACTTGGTTGGCTGGAGGCAGACTGAAGGCTTTCCCTTTGTTTTGAAGACATGCCATGGTCCACCAATGGAATTCCTTTTGCAGGCAAGGCAAGACAGCAATCTGTGTGTCTAGACTGTGACAATGCTGGGACCATACGCTTTTTATGTACCATTGTATTTTTCTCATATGCAGTCTTGCATGAGAAGGATGCAGGAGGCCATGTAACCCAAAGCCTGCAGGAATTTCCTTGCAGTTAGCGGAGACATTAACGCCAGGATTTTGAAAGTTGAAGCTAGCTGAAGTTGTTTTTCGGATGTCAGGAATACCCTCTGTGTTGTTGTGTTTAGAAGAGCACCCAGAAAAGTTATCTGTTGTGTGGATGTCAAATTTGACTTTTTTATGTTCACAGTGAATCCTAGGTACTTGA
Organism: Protopterus annectens; assembly: GCF_019279795.1. Lineage (NCBI taxonomy): Eukaryota > Metazoa > Chordata > Ceratodontiformes > Protopteridae > Protopterus > Protopterus annectens. The sequence continues at coordinate 736,133,068 of NC_056734.1, read as the reverse complement.
GTAGATTTTGAACAAATTCCAAGTGCTGGAGTAAGACATCCTTCCTGTCTGCTTGAATAAAGCAGTCGTCCAGATAAAGGTAAATTTGAATTCCCTTGAGTCTGCAGTAAGCTGCTACTGGTGCCAGGCACTTGGTGAAGCCCCTTAGCGCAGTAGACAAGCCAAAGGGCAGCGCAGAGAATTGGTAATGTTTTGAGCCGGCCTTGAACCTGATGTATTTTCTGCAGTCCTGTCTGATAGGGATGTGTAGGTAAGCCTCCTTTAAATCCAATGTCACCATCCATGCATTTTTGCTCAACATTGGCAGGAGCTGCTGCAGAGTAAGCATCTTGAACTTTGGTATTGCCAGGTAAGTATTTAAGACTGATAGATCCAGGATGGGTCTCCAGGAATTTTGTTTTCTGGGAACTAGAAAGAGCCTTGAGTAAAAGCCTTGCCCCGTCTCTGATTGTGGAACCAGTTCTATGGCCCTCATAGCCATGAGGGATCCCACCTGGTTTAATGCCTCTGCCCATTAGTGTTTTGGTAGGTCTGGCGATCAGTTTGGTCTTGGCAAGGTATGAAAGTGGAATTTGTAACCTCTTGAAACTACATCCAGAACCCACTTGTCTTGGGTTATGTAAGTCCAATTTTGGTGAAAAAGAGAGAGTTTTCCTCCTAGAGGGGCTTCCAGGAGAGAGGTTCCTGGAGCCATGCAGGGGGAGTCATTGAGTCCGTTTCCTATAAGATTGAGGTCTGTCCTCTCCACCCCTGGGGGTGGAAGCACTCCACTGTCTAGGTCTGTAAGAGGTCTGAGCTTGGGCCCTCCCTCTGGTGCGCCTAATATCTACCCCTCTGAGGCCTGTCCGAGCTGGGAAAGGACCAATTTTTAGTTGGCCAATTTCTGCTAAATCTTGGGGGCTGAACTTGTAAGAAATCCTTAACTGTTTGCATGGATTTTGCCTTATCCTCCATTTTCTTTATCACCTCTTCAGCCTTAGACCCAAACAAAACATTATGCTGTACAGGAGCATCCAGTAACTTTGCTTTCTCTGAATCAGGCAAGTTTTGTTCCTTTAACCAAGCATGCCTTCTAATGACTGTGCCAGTGGCAGCCACCCTGCATGAAGCCTCCAAGGCATCAAAACCACAGTGTAAGCCATGCTTCCCCACCTGCTCAGTAGCATGCATCAAATCGTGTAATTCCTTATTATCTGCACATGCAGAAATGGTACCTAGCTTTTCTTTCATAACAGACAGAAGAAACTGCTGATATTTTAGCATATGAAATTGACAATTTAAAGCCCTAATGGATAAAGTAGCAGAGTGTACACTTTTTTGCCCCATCTCTCCAAAGCTCTAGAATCCTTATCTGACGGAATAGGGTTCTTAGCATAGGAGGCCTTAACACCCTTAGGACCCTGAGAAATGGTTTCTGGATCAGCAGTAGGATTTTTATAAAGAAACTGGTGGGAGTCAGGGACCCTGTAATATCCGTCAGGCTTTGCAGGGGCTGGAGGAAAGGAGTCAGGAGTTAAATTAGCCTCAGAAAAGACATCATCCACAATATCCAAAATGGGAGGAATAGCCAGGGGTCTGTGTTGGGGAAGAAGGAAATCCCTAAGCCTTCTCTTAGATTTAGAGTACTCTTGTCCTTCCCAGTGAAAATGTTCCCTCATGTCATGTAAAGTTTCCCCAAAAGAGAAATCCTCAGGGGGGAGAAGCTGAAGGAATGGATTCCTCAGCATCAGAATCCTCATAAGGAGGGAAAGTGTATTCCTGTTCAGAGGAAGACACTGATGAAATAGATGCCTGATCAGAGGATTCATAATCCAATTCTTGTCTTGGCCTTTTGTCTGGATGGGGATGTGAACCCCTAATCATAGTTAGTAAGTCCTCCGCCATTTTAAGCATTTGTTTTTGAGATTTGGGTCCCGGATCAGAGGAGGCCTGGGCTTGAGTCTTTGATTTAGAAGAAGTCTTCGCCTTTGTCTTTGCCTTTGTCTTTATCTGAAGCTGTGTAGGCCTGAAAACCCCCTCGGAAGCCGGTACCTGCACAGCGGCTCCGGACCCATCCGTGGGAGCATTGTCCGAAGGTCCTGCACCCGAGGGAGCATTGTCCGAAGGTCCTGCACCTGGAGTACTCAAAGGCCTAGTTGGCTCCTCGTGGGAGTCCGTTTCGGCAAGCGGTTCTGCAATGGCTGACGACAGGGGCTGCGAAAGTGCCTCACTGACGATGGCCGAACCTGCAGCTGGCTCTGCTTGTAAACCGTCGTCTGATTTGGACCTCGGAGGCCTATCCTTATCCTTGCGTTGTTTGTGAACTCCGGTAGTCGGAAGCGTGTCCAACGACATATTGTAATTAAATTGCCTGCCAAAGTAGTGAAAAGCAAAATCGTATCTCCGCTTAATAGTACGTTGATTAGATCTAGCACAAAACCGACAACTAGCTACGTCGTGGTCAGGGCCTAAACAAGGAATACAGTAAGAGTGGAAATCCTTATGAGGTATTTGCTTCCCACAAGAAATACAATTATTAACTTTTTCTGACATCGGACTGGAGCAGGAAAAAAGTTTCCCCAACGGGGTAATTAGCTTTGAGAAGAAGAAGAAAGTCTTCGGAATGAAGCACGAAAAATATCAGGAGTCAACCGACCGGTACTTGCGAACTGCTTCCACCGCACGGCAAGAAAGACTGGAGAACATGGCGTCGGCTGGCAGCTTTGTACTCCTGGCGCTCTGACGTCAGGGAGCATGACTGAACAGCCGACGCCGGACCGAGACTTTGGGATTCTGGCTGACTGAGGGCTGCCTGCCGGCAGGAAGAACCCTACAGTGATGACTGCAACAGTGAAACACGATGAACATCTGGCAGTTTAAGGCCCTAATGGCCAAGGTTGCAGAAGTGTAAACCTTCTTACCCCATCCATCCTGCGCCCTGAAGTCTCTATCAGAGGGGGTAGGATTTTTGGCAGTAGTAGCCTTAATGCCCTTGCGTCCATGTGAAATGGTCTCAGGATCCGCAGTAGTAGGATTTTTAAAGAGGAACTTGTGAGAGTCAGGAACCCTGTAATATCTATCTGTTTTTCTGGGAACAGGAGGTAAAGAGTCAGGGGCCAAGCTAGATTCCAAAAAGGCATCATCAACAATGTCCAGTACAGGGGGGATAGCTAAAGGCCTGTGTTGGGGCAGGAGTAAGAAATCCCTAAGCCTCTTTAGCGTCGGAGTAATCCTGGCTTTCCCAGCGAAAATCCTCCCTAAGAGTATGCAAGGTTTCACCAAAAGAAAAATCCTCTTTTGAGGAAGCAGAGGGAATAGAGTCCTCTGCATCAGAATCCTCATAGGTAGATAAGGGTAAATCCTGGTCATCACAGGAAACAGAAATTTCAGAATCCTGATCAGAAGAATCATAAGCAAACTCAGTCCTAGGTCTCTTAGAGGGGGAAGGTTGGCTTCCCCTGATTAATGTAATGAGGTCTTCAGCCATTCTTTTCATTTGTTTTTTAGGTATAGAGGCCTGACCATGCAGTCTGGGCGTCGGTTTTCTAGGCATGGATTGAGTTTTAGGCCTTGAAGAAGAAGATGGCGTCAGTTTAATATGCAAGTTAGTAGGCCTGAATACACCCCCAGAAGCCGGTGTCTGCGCAGCGGCTCCGGACCCATCCAAGGTAGAGACATCCGCAGGTTCCACAGTTGAAGCATCTCGCGGCATACCATACTCCGAATGGGTCTCAGTAGAGGCCTGCGAATCTGTAGTAGCGGGTATCAGGGGCTGCGAAAGTGCCTCACTGAGTACCGGCGAACTGACGACTAACTTCGGAGAAACACCATCGGCAGCTTTGGACCTATGCAGCCTCTGTCTTTATCTTTGCATTTTTTCCGAATTTCGGTAGTCAGGTGGCTTACCGAAGCCATACCTGGGTAATTGAACAGAATACAAACGTATTTCAAAGCGTAAATATATAGACGACGAACAGTTTGTTGTTTAAACAAGGCACAAAACTGACAGTGAGGTACGTTGTGGTCAGGACCTAGGCAAGGAATACAGTACGAATGGAAATCTTTATGATGTATTTGCTTTCCACAAGAAATACAATTATTGACTTTTACTGACATCGGTTTAGAGCAAGAAAAAGTTTCCCCAATGGGGTACTTAGCTTAGTTGAAGACTTTGGTTCTGAAACTCGAAAACGAAAATTTCAGGAGTCGGCCGACGAGCACTTGCGAACTGCTTCTGCTTCGGGCACCGCACGGCAAGAAAGACGGATGTAATGGCGTCGGCTGCATGCTTTATACACCCTGACTACCTGACGTCATGGAAGATGAGACAGCAACCGACGCAGTACCCAAGACTTTGATAATCAGGCCAACTGAGGGCTACTGCAAGCAGATAACCCAAATGTGATGACTGTAACAGTGAAACACGAACATCATCCTCCAGCCTTCACAGCTTCTATTCTCCTTAATTTTTCTTACATTATTTGCAGTCTCGTAACATCCAAATCTCGTGTTTACCTACCACGTTTAACTTAACATCTTACTCACTAGCACCTGCAACGTGCACTGTCTGTAATATTTCAGCTCTGAATCTTGTGGCTGTTAGTGAAACAGCACAGTCAATCCCAATCCGTTAAATGTACAGTAGGTACTATTCTCTCAGAAATGTATTCTTTGTTCAATATATTATTGCTTTGTATGTCACTGACAGTTTTAGAACTTTCATAAATATTGCATTTTGTAGCCCAATCTGCACTTGAAAAGGATCTTTAGACTATTGTGCTTACCTGGGCAACAAATGTATAAATAAACTTAAAATGTACATTTTAATTGCAATATTCTAATAAACCAAACAAGAGCTACATCCCCACAGGCTATAATGGCAAAAACTCCCACACACTTCTACTGCACAAATACACATATAAAGAAAGAGCAAAAATTATTTAGTTTAAATATACCGAACACATTTAGGAAAGATAGAGGTAAAACCTCTCACATTTACCTTAAGGAAAAAAAAGGCAAATGACCCCAATGATATAAACAGTTAAAATACCACACAACAGCTCATAAAAACATCATCCATCACTTACAGATCAAAGAGTACTAAATACATTTAATACATTCATAAAAAAGAATAGGATTCAAAATTCACACTAGGTAGTAAAGAACTTGTATAAAGAAATAACAAAAAACCCATAAAAAATAAAAATAGTACAAATTAAGTACAAGTCCAAAAACATGTAGAAATAAATACACTTATGGTACCTTAGGGGCTTCTGAAGCCTGCAATAAAAGTAACAGTAATAATGACACTTCAGCTCTTTGAGAGTAAAAGAAAAAGCCCCCCCCCCCGAACCAATCACAAAATTAAAATAAAAAAAATTGCCTTAGCAAACTGCCTGACTTTACTTCACCACTTCCATTTACAACACATAACCATGAAATTCATAAGCCTCTGTACAAAAAGATTAACATCTTTATTAAACATGACTTTTTTTTTAAAGAAGTGATATAGGTATATGTACATCAACAGAAAAACATATTAACATTTCCTTTATTTTTATGAAGTTCACAAACAATTTTCATTCAGCTCCACACTACATAAGTTTCTGCCTTCCCTTAAACCTCACTTTTCCTCCTGAACACAATTCTGCATGCATTGTACCCACAAATTCCATTTATTTCTATGTAATCCTCTCTTTAAAGATCCTATTTCCAGTTATATCGCATTTACAATATTCAGTTAGTTAGTTTAGATTCAGATTTCCAAAATTAATATAAAAAAGGACTATGCATTACAAGCTACATAGATAATAAAATGAATAAATGGAATTTAATGAGTCTGGGGGATGTAATAAATGAAATATCTGGTACTCTAGCTTATGAGATCAAGTCACATAAACAGCTACCTTAACTCAGAGGGCCAGACTTTTAATTACCTCAGATCCCCATAATTACAGACACACACACCCACGCACGTGCAAATGTATCGCATTCCAGGGGTAGGGCACAGTCTAGATTTCTGGATGTGTACACCAACTTCTAAACTGCAGACCCTTCCATTGGTGTATAGCCCCCAATTTCATGAGTGACTCACTACATTTCATCCACAGTGTTTGCCTACAGTACAACTGTAACAAATCACACTGTAAATGTACGTGCGTGAAGATGAGCTTCTAAATTCAGGAGGACTAATGCTAATGCTGTCTTGAGCACGGAACTGTACATCAGTTCTTCATTCTTGCACAGATACATGGGAGGTTACCAATATTATATAATATTCACAATGTTTGTGGTCATGAAAAATTCAAAAAACTGTGTACGCCAAAAAGTTTTTTAGGAGGTGTTACAACAAAACAGTGTCAAAGGGTCGCTGCTTTATGCCAAAAGGTCAGAGTATTTACAGACTAATAGTGATGTCCACATTCTTAGAATTAAGACAAATGCATTCAAAGTGGGGATATGATTAGACCAAAGGTCTGTTATGTCCCCCACTCTTGTTCAGAATTATCATGGAGAGGATTTCAAGATGTAGCTGAAGTTTGCGGACTACCTAGTATGGAAGGATGACATGAGATTTGCATCCTTTTTTTAGCAGACAGCGCTGGCCTCTTGATTGCCAATGACACATTTCTAGCATACACTTTAGTGACTTACTATAAAAGCATACAACAATGATTTAGGGCACAAAACAAAAGTTCTGTCAAACTAAGGGTGAATAAACTACAGTAGCATTACCTGAAAGCAAGAAAAAGTACCACAGACTATATTAGCCAAAGAAGAAGACAATACAAAAATAACCAGGGGACTATAAAAAGAAAAATATCAAAAATCAAGATGGTTCTACACATGGATTAAAAGCAAAACCTGTTACACTTCTTAATGGAGCAGCCAACAAGTTGCAGGAAAAAGGAAATGCAACTACACAAGTGCTTCACAGAAGATAGTAACAGTATTTAAAACCACATTTACAAAACGTCAAAGCACACGCAGTCCCATGCTCTGACAGCTTTCTGCTTGTACCAACAATACATGGAGCAGACGGACAGTGGTTCCCTCTGTATTGATTTGCTTAACTGTATGTTAAAAAGGTACTGCTTATCCTGGATTACTTTATATATTCATGACTACTCAGCTAAACATACCCAATACATTTTTTAGACAAATTCATACTTTGCAAAATTCATACGGCAACAAAAAAAAAAAAACAGAATTTCATATGAAAAACTCATGACCCCAAAAAATAAAGGTGGCTTAGACCTTCCTAATTTTTAGATATATTACCCAATTATAAATTCTAACACTGTATTGTGAATAGCTGAATATAACCCAAAGAATAAAGATTGGTCCCAGCTGTGGCTAACAATATACCAAAGACGCATCAAAAGCCTGGACATCAACCCCAAAGCCTTACCATTCATAAATACAAATTTAATAAAATCATACAATATAAAAGAACCCCTTAAAAACTCTATATCACTAACACAAAAACTCTTTAAATATTTAAATCTTGCACAAACTATGATGATATTACAACCTTTGCACAAAAATCCCAACCTTAAAATAAACAATCAGACCCTAAACCTGAACTCCTTTCCTTGATTAATTAATACAACCATCCAAGACATATACCCATATCTAAAGTGTTCAATACAAGAAATGAGGAACCAATTGAACCTCCCCAAACCTTAACTAGTAATTTTAAGGCAAATTAAAGAACTATGTACCAGTTATCTCCAAAACTACAACATAACTAACAATGATATAACAACTTGCAATTTACTCTGGAAAACCATCCTCTCAACTAAGAAATATACCACTAATACATATAAATTAATAAAAGACATCAAATTCCATAAAGATATACTTGTCTCGGACTACTGGAGAAAAGATTAGTTCTTCCTTTGATAACCAACAACTGAACCAAGCAATTAACCTAACAATTAAATTTGTACCCCTTAAAAAACTAGCATTTACCCAACTTATGATTTATAATAACGCATATTTCACACCCTCCATTTTACATAAATTCAACCCTAAGAAATCCCCATTCTGTCCACACTGTAAAGACCAAACGGCTGATATACTACATCTATTCTGGAGCTGTAAGTATGTATTTAAACTTTGGAACTCCCTTAAACTTCAACTGCAAAAAATGGGCTATCAGACATCTACTCTCACCTGGGAATTTACTATTTTACATATCTTACCAAACAATATTTCTAAAACACAAGCAGTTACGCTGATCAACATTTTCCTTTTAATGAAACTTTATATAGCAACCAATTGGCTTAACTCAATTAACATTTCTTGGGAGAATTTTAGAATAATGGTGACTAAACATCTATTATCCCATAAAATGTTAATCGACAAAGGGAATAAAAACAATAAGCTTAGGAAATTATGGGAAAAGTCTTTAATATTATTCTTGCTTAACACATCACAAATAACCAGACTTAACTACGAATAAGAGGTCCCATATTAATTCATATCCATGACTCACAAAAGTTTTTATTTTTCTTCTTTCCCTTCTCTAATTTAGATTTCTACTCACAACAACTCTTACCGAATTGTAACACCTTTTCTTCTGAATATAGAAAGCATCTATGTACATAGTGTAAATATTATTGTTGTATCTCTTTTTATATTACCTTCAGTGTATAACAACTGTTTATTGTGAATATGTGTTCCCTCTTCTTGTTGTATTTTGTTTACTATTCTGTATTCATGAAAAGAATAAATAAAAATTATTGAAAAAAAAAAAAAAAAAAAAAAAAGTACTGCTTATTGTTGATACCATTAATAATGCAAGCGGATAGCATCCTTAACCCCCTTGCACCTCAAAAACTCCCCAGAAAAAGAGAGCTGGCAGTCCTCTACATCAACTCACATAATTAATGAGCTGTTTTAATGTAAACAGAGCCCTATGATTCATATCATGAAATAAAACAAAGTAAGTTAAAAGGATCAAATGCCTTGGTGGTCTAGACTGCTTCTCTCCTCCAATGGTGGAAGATTATAAAAGCTTTCTGCTAGGTAACACTCCAACACGTCCCTTTCTTATCCACTTAAAAAAATAAAACACCATTCTTTCACACAGAAAAAAACACTGAGGAGAACCCCAGCTGGATGACTGCTTCTCTTTAGGTACTGCCACTCTGGATACTGACCCACAGGTATACACGACTACATGCATCACTTCTGTTGCCACCACACCAAATAAGACTGCTTTGTCCATACATGTGGACTTTTTATAAAAGAGATTGAAGCTGCGATAACGGTGAAACAGACAAGCAGACCAAGAAACAGTGTAGGGTTTTAACAGGATTAACCAAACTGTAGCAAGCAGATAGAACTCACACTGGCATTCTCAAAACGAACATATACAGCCAAATTACACCTGCCCACTACAAGTCAGTATTACCTTTGTATTCTATAAGTGATTTCATTAAAAAGTATCACAATGCCAATTTTTTTTGTTTCTGATTCAAAACTTAAGACGGATGTACATAGAAAGCAACACAAGTTCAGCAAAGAGAGTCATCAGTAGAGACCCAAAAAGACGCAATAAAAAATACCTTCACTGAATTATCACTTGTGTCACAGGCAAACTTACATTTATATAAAAGTAACCAAACCAGATTTACAAGCACACATTTGTAAACATTATAAATCACATATATTGCTCTGTACCACATAATCAAAGCAACATTACACAAAATGTTAAATTCCTGCCTTCTCTTAAACCTAATTTCTCCTCCAAAACATTTCTTCTGCATGTATTGTTCACACATTTCCATTTTTTTGTGTGTGATACACTCCTACCCTTTTCTAAAGATCCTACTTCCTGTTCTTTTATCTCTGTTACAAGCTTCTCTACTTCTAATACAGTAGTTTAGACTTTGATTTCCATTTTCTAGTAATTGTTTTTTTGGCAGCCACTAGAATTTAACAAGACCTTACTATTTCTAGGTAATTCAGATCCTGTATCCCAGCTCAAAAAAAAAAATTCCTTGCTTACACTCATTTTCTCACCTAGTAATACTGATAAAGAACTCTGTAGGGAAATGACAACTCATTATACCTGAAAACATGCAAGCCCAGGTAACTCTTCTACATTACACCTCCAACATTTGCCACCTACCAGAGGAAAATTCTATGGAGTGTGCTTGGGGTATAAAATTGGAAGTGTGCATAAAGGTGTGCTGTTACACTGGTTGTTATTTTAATTATCTATGTTTTTCGTGCCCCGAGTCATTCTACTGCAAGTTATTTTTTCAAACATCCATAATATCTACCAAGTCATCAGTTCTTACACAGGGGCGCAGGTCTCTTACTAGCCCTTTATGCCATAAACCCCACCCCCAGATGCGATCATGGTCTTCATCCTTGCAGACAGAGCTTTTTCCCCCTCCCCAACCCCGTGGAACTTCCAACACCCTCTCAGCAGTTCTGAGAGATGCTAAGCTGGCAAGGAGAAGCAAGCGAGCTTCCCCATGTGAATTTTTTCTGACCTACGTTGCTACACAGAGAAAGCACATCCATCTGGCATGGACATCACAGGCCGAACCACCTACAGATCCCACTGAATGCTGCCCAACTGCCCCCTTCCAGAATGAGGACACCATTAACAGTGCATCAAATCCACTCCTATCCTTCCACCCCTCTCCTCCTTCTGTGCCCACTTACTTGAATACAGGTCATCAAGGGTTGCAGTAACGGCTTTAATCCCTGTATGCCGGAGGGGCGACCACTGCAAGGCTTTAAAGCTACTTCTCAAAAATGTAATCTGACATTATCAGCCAATAATGATTAAACTTTATTTTAGACAGTCTCTCACGCCACAGCTCTTATTGCATTGAGGTTACTGGCCGTTTGGGGAGTTTTTTCTATCTCCTTCAACTTTCTGGTCTAAAAGCCCACGTTTGCACTTTTCCCACCTTTCCTGCAACTAGTCCAGTCCAGATACAGATTTGCTGCAGCCAGGACTGTATATAAGTTTCTCAGCCCCACAAGCCTTTCTGTGTTGGAGGGAAGCCTTTTAGCTTATCACTGGGAGTGGTAAGCACTAGGTAGCCTATCTACCACAAGAGGAGTGGTTTCTGGCCCAGAATGTGTAGTTTATTGACCATTTGGGCATTTTTTCCATCTCTTTCAACTTTCTGGTTTAATAGCCCGCATTTGCACTTGTTTCCTGCCTTTCCTGTAACTAGTCTAGTCCAGATACAGATTTGCTGTATCCAGGACTGTTTGTAAGCTTCTGAGAGGTGCCAAAGTCCACTCTTCAATTTTTCCCTTAGATCTGCCAGTTCTCTCCTCTCCTGCACTTTTACTAGCTTAATAGTCTAGCACTTTACCATACCAGACTTCTTGTAGCAATTACTGTAGCACACAAAAGTGCTACCAGCACTAAACGTTCTAAAACAGCTCCAGTACTTACTATTAATGTCCATCCCTCCAGCCATGTTTAAAGGTCAGTTCCCTATGTTTTCGCCTATTAACTTGGTGAAATTGGGCATCCGGAGGCAATGTAGCAACTGCCTCATGTACATCAACAACCCTCTCATCTTACCTCCCAACACTCAGACTTGTGACAGATGCACTTATATATCCAAATTGGAAGCCACGCACTCTCCAGCAAAGACCGGAATAGCTGGTCAAGAGGAGAAGGTCAACACTTGCACCACACCACATGGAACACACAGCCCTCCAGAACACACACCAGCACTGCCTTCACATAAAAACACAAACCACACACAGAAGCTCTCAATAAAAATCCACCCAAACAGCAGAGACCTCCAAGGCAGAAAAGCACTCGACCACCACAACACAACACTAATCGTGAGTCACATAACTCTCCTAAACAGTGTGCCACTCAACCAAAGCCCCTAAGGCAAAGCAGCATACCAAGCACAGTAGTCATAGGTGATTCGATAGTGAGGCACACTGATGTCCCACTGACTAGGTTGAATAAGGAGAAAGTAACAGCTGCCTGTCATGTACCAGGATCAGCCACATAACGCACGCACTCGGGTCCCTAAACGACAGGTACAAATATGACTCTGCCATTGTACATGTGGGTGTTAATGACCTGAGACGTACCTCCCTGGACTACATGAAGAGACATGGAGGAGCTCTCGGATTATGTAGCCCAGGCAGGTATGACCCTAGCCCTGAGAAGCATCCTACCATCACCCAGAATGAGACCACAGTACAAGCAGAAAATGATTGATTTCAACAACTAGCTAAGTTTCTGTTGTCATTCTAAGGGGATCCAGTATCTGCCTGGGATGACATGATAAACAGACCTCGATGCTTTGCCAAAGATTGCCTGCATCTGTCACCCCTGGGCTTCCGGATACTGGCCAAGGCTCTTGCCATCCCTATAGTGCCTTTTTTAGGCGGTATTCCAAAGACCAAATTACCACCGTTAACAGCTACAAACAAATGCAATCTTAGGGTCATGCTACTCAATGCTAGAAGTCTAAACCTCAAAATGCACTCACTCAAAGCACTCCTTAAAATGGAGAACATCGCCATTTGTGCTGTAACAGAGACCTGGTTCAAGGCAGCAGAAAACACCCCTGCACTACCAGGCTATAACTCATTCCACACCTTTTGGCCCCAGAACTTGGACTGAAGATCCAAAGGCAGAGTGCACTCAGTCTGAACTTAGCTAATTAACTTGGCAAAAACATATAGCTTGGCATTTATTGTTAATAAGAATCAGAAGTAAAATATTTCATCTCTTATTAACTATGCAGCTTGTGAAATTTATTATCAACAAGCAGGTCAAGAGGAAAGTACAGTTTTGTACCTACCATAAATGTAGATGTTCGAGTGCTAATACAGCTGCAGTAATCACAGATGGGTTCTCTGCCGTCAGGCGGTCCCCTCGGTCGGCCGAATTCCAAAGTCTAGGTCCGGCATCGGTTGGTGTCGCTTCTCTCCTGACGTCAGTGAGGCCGGAGTATATAAGACACAGCCGACGCCATGTTCTTCAGTCTTTCTTGCCCCAGATGTCAGGTGCCCCCAGAAGGAAGGCAATACATAAATTATGTTTATATGCATATACAAGCAATGCAATATAATCCAAAATCAGTAGTTGCAAGCAAATAAACCATAGAAGGATAACCCAGTCAGGTTGTATGAACAGGGTGTTAGGCCTTATGCCTTTACCAAGTGGGGAAGGAGGGAGGGAAACCTGTACTGCAGCTGTATTAGCACTCGAACATCTACATTTATGGTAGGTACAAAACTGTACTATGTTCATTGTGCATACAGCTGCAGTAATCACAGATGGGTAGAGTCCCAAAGCTACGCACAGGGTGGTAGGTACTAGGAGGAACTGGGTTGAGCCAGAATGCCCTGCAACACAGCAGTGGCAAAGCCTGCTCTAGTTCTGGAATATAAAGGCAGGTGGTAGTGTTTTGTGAAGGTATGTACAGAACTCCAAGTTGCTGCCCCCAAAATATCTTTGGTAGGAACTCCTCTGAGGAAGGCTGTAGAGGTAGCTGTGGCCCTGGTGGAGTGTGATCTGATACCTGTAGGGACAGATTTCCTATGATAGGAATAACAAAACCGTATGCAGTGGCCTATCCACTTTGAAATAGTCTGCTTGGTAACTGGCTTCCCTTGAGCCCCTACAGCATAGGACACAGAGTTGTTCTGATTTCCTGAAGGACTTTGTTCTGTCCAAATAGTAACGTAGCTGCCTATGGATGTCTAAAGACTGTAGCAGCCTTTCCCCTTTGTTTTGAGGATTGGGGTAAAAGGTAGGTAGGTGTATGGCTTGATTTAAAGGTACCCTGGATACCACTTTAGGCATAAATGATGGGTTGGTACGAAGGGAAACCCTGTCCTGATGGAAGATGAGAAAGGGCTGCACCGCCATGAGGGCCTGTAGTTCCGAAACTCTACGAGCTGAAGTGATAGCCAGAAGGAAGGCTGTTTTCCAGGACAAATATTGCAATTCTGTTGAGGCAGCTGGTTCAAAAGGAGGCAATGTTAATTTTTCTAGTATGTAATTAAGATCCCAGGCTGGTATTGGTTGTTTCCTTGGTGGTCTTATATTCTTAGCCCCTCTGAGGAACTGTTGTAAGAGTGGGTGAGAAAATAAAGGAGGATCAGTGTTGAATTCTGCAGAAATGGCTGAGGCATGGATTTTTATGGAGGAAAATGAAAGTCCACTGTTCAGCAGCTCAGCTAGATACTGTAATACCTGAGGCAAGTTCAGCTTTCTAGGGTCCTGGCCTTTTTTCTCATTCCAAGAGCAAAACCGCTTCCATTTTGCGGAGTAAGCTTTTCTAGTAGATGGCCTTCTGGCCTCCAAAATGACATCCTGCACCTCCTTGGAGAGTAGGGTCTGTTAAGGTGTTAAGGAATTTTCCATGCAGCGAGATTGAGTGTTTTCAGCTGACTGTGAAGAGTTTTGTAGCTGTGCTGAGTCAGCAGAAGAGGCATTAGAGGCAGGGACCAGGGAGGAGTATGTGTTAGGCTCCTCAGGAGTGGGTACCAGTGTTGCCTTGGCCAATCTGGAGCAATCAGTATCATCTTCGGTTTGTCTGTTCTTGCTTTCAAAAGCACCTTGGGCAGAAGAGGCAGAGGTGGGAATGCGTAAACTGTCCATGCTGTCCAACTGAATGAAAGGGCGTCCACTCTCCAGGCCTTTGGATGAAAGGTCCTCGAACAAAACATTTCCAATTGATGATTCCTGTGGGAGGCAAAAAGATCTATGTCTGGCCTCCCCCACGCTTGGATTATTTCTGTAAACACCTGAGGATGTAACTTCCATTCGTGTGGATCTGTCATATTTCTGCTTAGATTATCTGCCAGCGTGTTTTCCAATCCTAGCAAGTACTGTGCTTGAAGTTCGATTTGCCATTCCAGAGCCAAGTTCCAAAGAGTCATGGCTAGTCTGCACAAGGGGTATGAATGTGTGCCTCCTTGTTTGTTTATGTACCACATTACTGTGGTGTTGTCTGTCTGTTCTTATCAGTAATTGTCCTGGATGCAGGAAGTCCTTGGAAGCTGTAATTGCATTTATTACTGCTAGCATTTCTTTTTGATTGATGTGAAGGTGCTTTTCCTTTTGGGACCATTTGCCCTGAATGCACCTGTCCGTCATGTGCGCCTCCCAGGCGTAATCTGAGGCATCTGTTGTGATGACTTGCTTTGCTTGAGGCTTGCAGAATGGGAGGCCTGTGTTTGCTTGACATGCTTGGGCCCACCATAGAAATTCCTTTTGCAAACATGGAATTATTTGTCTTATTGTTTCCAAACTGTGACTTTGTTGAGACCATAGATTTTTTAGGTACCATTGAAGTTTCCTCATATGCAGCTTTGCACATGGGATTAAAAGAATGCAAGATGCCATGAATCCCAGAGCCTGCAGGATTTTCCTTGCAGTAAGCCTGGTACATTTTGCTAGTATTTTGAAGTACTGAGTTAGTTGCCCCCGTTTTTCTGGCGTAAGGTAGGCCATCTGGGTGTTTGTGTCCAAGTTGGCACCCAGGAAAGTTATTTTCTGAGATGGTGTTAGCCTTGATTTCTCTTTGTTGATTGTGTATCCCAGAGAATGCAGTAACCGTGCCACATGTCAGATGTTCCAGAAGTATGTGCTTGCTGTCCGCTTGGATCAGGCAGTCGTCCAAATAAGGGTAAATTTGTATCCCTTGAAGTCTGCAGTAGGCAATCACTGATGCCAGGCACTTTGTGAATACTCTGGGCGCAGTAGATAAGCCAAAGGGCAATGCAGAGAATTGATAGTGGATTGAACCTGCAAGAAATCTGAGGTATCTTCTGCAGCTTTGTCTGATTGGGACATGCAGGTATGCCTCCTTGAGGTCCAATGTTACCAGCCAAAACTCCTTGCCCAGGATGGGAAGAAGCTGCTGTAATGTGAGCATCTTGAATTTTGGTACGAGTAGAAATGTGTTTAGGATGGATAAGTCCAAAATGGGTCTCCAGTCGGTTCCTTTCCTTGGTACCAGAAAAAGTCTTGAATAAAAACCTTGACCTTGTTCGTGAGTAGGTACCTCTTGAATAGCTCTCATGCTTATGAGCTTTGAAATTTGTAGCTGTGCCTCTGCCCTTTGATTTTGTGGCAGGTTTGGCATGCCTCTCCTTTTTGGAAGAGTGTGGAATTGAAATTTGTAGCCTCTGTTTATAATGTCCAGGATCCATTTTGTCTGTTGTGACAATATGCCAATTGCTTGCAAATAATGCTAGCTTTCCTCCCAAAGGTGCTGCCAGCTGAGACATGCTTGGCATGGAAATGAGGGAGTCATTGGGTTTGCTTCCTGTATTGTTGTGCACTGTCTTCGCCACCTCTTGGTGCTGGAGTTTGCCATTGTCGGCCTCTATATGATCCTTGTGATTGTCCTCTGCCCCTTGTGCGTCTGTATCTACCTCTTTAGGGCTTGTCAGTGGCTGGAAAGAACCAGTTTTTTGAAGGCCAATTTCTGCTAAAACGTGGTGGTTGGACCTGTAAAAAAGCTTTGACAGTTTGCATAGTTTTGGCTTTTTCTTCCATTTTCCGTAGTATCTCCTCAGCATTAGTACCAAACAGCACATCCTTTTGTAAAGGAGCATCTAGACGTTTAGCTTTCACATGGTCAGGCAGGTTTTGTTCCCTAAGCCAGGCATGTCTGCGAATGACTGATCCTGTAGCAGCCGCTCTACTTGAGGCCTCTAGGTCATCATAACCACATTGTAAGGTGTGTTTACCCACTTGCTCTGCACTATGCATCATATCCTGTAACTCCTTCAAATCTGGTTTTTCAGGTTGAGACATTTTATTCCTTAATTGTGATAACAGGAACTGTTGATATTTAAGCATATGAAACTGACAATTTAAGGCCCTCATGGCTAGGGTGGCCGAGGTATATACCTTTTTTTCCCCACCTTTCTAAAGATCTTGACTCTCTTTCTGCAGGAAGTGGATTCTTGGCAGTGGAGGCCTTCAATCCCTTGGGGCCTTGTGAAATGGTTTCAGGGTCTGCATTATGGCTTTTGAAGAGAAATTGGTGAGAGTTAGGTACTCTGTAGTGCCTATCAGGTTTGACTGGAGCAGGAGGCAGAGAATCCGGGTTAAGGCAAGCCTCCGAATAAACATCATCAAGTATATCCAAAACAGGAGGTATCGCCAGAGGTCTGTGTTGAGGTAACAAAAAAAATTCCCTAAGTCTTTTCTTGGAATATGAAAAGTCTTGGCCTTCCCAATGGAAGTGTTCCCTCAAAGTGTGCAAGGTTTCCCCAAAGGAAAAATCCTCAGGAGGAGATACAGAAGGAATGGACTGCTCTGCATCCGAATCCTCAAAAGGGGAGTAAGAGTGTTCCTCTACATCAGAACGTTCTGATAAAATGTATCCCTGATCAGAAGAGGGAGAATCTTCTTCCACTCTGGGTCTCTTGTCTGGAGGGGGTTGAGAACCCCTGATAAGAGTAATTAAATCCTCAGCCATTTTAAGCATCTGTTTTTTAGGCATGGGACCTGGAGGTGGGCCCTGTGCAACAGGCCTCTTGGGATGCCTGGCTGCTTTGGATTTAGTAAAGGCCTTAATATAAAAAGAAGATGAGGGTCTAAAACACCATGGGTGGAAGTGGACCTGTCTACATTAGTAGGCTCAACATTAGCAAAGGCTTCGGTGGTTGTAGTCTGGGAAAGGGCCGAGCTACCAGCGGTCTCGGGTACAGAGGACACCGCCAAAGGAATGTCGTCGGTAGTCAGGGACTGCAAAGGCGTCTCACTGAGAACCGGACCACGTGTAGCCTGTTTTGGCGTGGTGTCGGCGGGGACCGCGGGCCTCGTGTGTCGGTCCTTGTCCTTGCGTTTTTTGGACAAAACGGTAGTCGGAGTATCCAACGACATTTTATAATCAAAGGCTTTACCAAAATAGTGTTGGGCGAACTCCGCCCGACGCTTAATAGTGCGTTTATTGAAGGTAGCGCAAAAGCGACAGCCCGAGACGTCGTGGTCTGGGCCTAAACAAGGTATGCAGAGGGAATGGAAATCCTTATGCGGTATTTGCTTCCCACAAGAAATACAATTATTAACTTTTTCTAACATCGGTCTGAGGCAAGAAAAGTTTCCCCAACGGGGTACTTAGCTTTAATGAAGACTTCGGTTTCCAATATTTCCGTAATTCAGGAGCTGGCCGACCGGCACTTGCGAACTGCTTCTGCTTCGGCACCGCGCGGCAAAAAAGACTTTAGAACATGCCGTCGGCTGTGTCTTATATACTCAGGCCTCACTGACGTCAGGAGAGAAGCGACAACAACCGACGCCGGACCTAGACTTTGGAATTCGGCCGACCGAGGGACCGCCTGACGGCAGAGAACCCATCTGTGATTACTGCAACTGTATGCACAATGAACATCTCTTGTATGCAGCTATGTCTCGTCAATATGATACGCAAGATAGGCCAAGGACGAAAGAAGTTATTCTTCAGGAACATAATGTTTAAGATATGGAAAACAAACTGTCAGCAGACCATCTTGAAAGGAAAGACTTATTATTCTGGCAAATTTTCAAAACTGCTGATGCAGGCAGAAAAGAAACTATAAAGACTGGGACTTTTTCTTTTGTATCAGAGACTTTGATTATTCTAAGTTGAAGTATGTTTTTGATGTATATACCTCTCATTGTTAAGCTAGATGTAAACCTCGTGTGCAGTAAATGAATGTCGTAACAGCAGAACTGTCTCAGTGTCTTCATTGAGTAAAGGTACACTTTACAGACTACCTGAATAGTGTTAAGTATAACTTTAACAGTGGTGAGACCAGTCCAGTCCAAACAACTGGGGGGGTGACCTGAAGAGGTGCATCTCACAGTGCTGTGACATTCCAGCGCAGACGTTCTTAGAATTGAGTCTTCTCTTCCTAAACTTTGTACACTGACTGGAGGACAAACACTGCAGCGCACTACAGGGCAGTAGGGTAATTTTTCTTCAGACAGTTGGTGACTCACAAGGTGAAAATACTACTGCCTAAATTTTCATATCACCAGCATCTACTGAAAGACAGCAGAGAATTTTCCCACAACTGATCTTCGTGTCAAGACTGGCCATCTTGTCCTGAACATTTGTGGTAAATATTTTCTTCTGTTTTTCTTTTAACAATGAATGCAATTCATGAAAATGCCAAGAAGTGCACTCAGTCTTTTACTTTTAATGTGTCTAAACCATATATAAATGTGTGAAATTATTTAAATACATAGTATGATCAAAGTGTTAGCACCTATAAGTCTTTACTAGGTAAACTGACAATCCAGCATTATGTTGGTGGATCTCTACCTTTGATTGCTATGTACATAAGGCAAAAGTACCACAGAATGTACAAAAATGTGCTATTTGCAATGATTTAAATGTTGCTTTTTGCATGCCTTGTCATAAACGTTATTGTACAAAACCTGGAACACAACTAGGATAAATAATGCCTGAAGCACAGACAATGGGTCCTGTGTCTATATATCCTGTTGCAAAATATTTGTTAGAGGGTGATGGAAATGTCAAAGTTTGTACTTTACAGTCTAATTTGCAGGAGTTTAAAGATTGGATTGCTAAAGTTAGCAATCAGCAAGATCTTGATCTCATGGTTCAGACTTACTCTGATAAATGGAATGCGTCTGGTAAACTGCAAACTGACACCGCTAAATGTACAAAAGAATTTTCTCAGTTTTTGAAAGTCTCACAGACTGAAATTAAGACCTTTACACAAACTGTTATTAAACAGGGCAGTAAAGCTACTGGTATGATAGAAGGGTTAATGAGTAAAACTGTTCGTTTGCAAGAAAAATATGACAAGCAGCTGGCTGACGCACAGCATGACATAACTGTTGCTAGGGAGGAAATAAATAATTACGAGCTCAGTTGGAGATGCGGGAATATGAGGCTGCTACAGCAACAGACTTAGCTAATCAAGATATTTTAAGATTACAAGCCCTGTTAGAAAAATATCACTCTAAAGCACTAGAAATAAGAAGTTATGTACTCACCATAACGTTCCATCTGAGTAGGTATCTTCATTTGTCTGCAACCTGTGGGATATGGATCCGATCCGGCAACTTCTATCATAGCATAGATCCGAGCTCCTAGCTCCTCCCCTTACCCATAATCCCCTGCCTACCCTGACTGACCTCAGATCAAGTTTGCACCATAGCACAGCTGATAAAAGTGTCCCAAAGGGAACATATGCTAATAACCATAAGAACGATCATTTTGGTCAGGGGGAAGAAGGGGGGGATGGTTGCAGACAAATGAAGATACCTACTCAGATGGAACGTTATGGTGAGTACATAACTTCTTAATCTGAAGTAGGAACTTCATTTGTCAGCAACCTGTGGGACAGAGTCCCCAGCTACCTAAATCTTGGGTGGCCTTCATGGAAGGATATTCCGGAGCACCGCAGAGCCAAAGGACGCCCTACCTCGGGAGACAACATCTATTTTATAGTGGCTGATAAAGGTGTGAGATGAAGCCCAAGTGGCTGCGGAACAAATGTCATCCAGTGGAACCCTAGCTTGAAAGGCCGCAGATATGGCAACGGCCCTAGTAGAATGAGCATGGACTCCTTGAGGTGCAGGCCTTCCCGAGCTCTGATATGCTAAAAGAATACAACTCGAGATCCATCGAGAGAGAAACTTTAGAAACTGGCTTTCCGAAATTACTTTTGGCAAAGGAGATAAACAACTGATCGGATTGCCTATGATCAGCAGTTCTGTGGATATAAAAACGTAGTTGTCTGTGTACGTCTAAGGAATGTAGCTTGTACTCTCCTTTGTTTTGGAAGTTGGGGAAAAACGCTGGAAGACTGATAGATTGATTGATGTTCGCTTCTGAAGATACCTTAGGTAGAAAGGACGGATTGATCCTGAGGTAAACCCTATCCGGGTGAAAGACCAGATATGGTGGTTAGACACAAAGAGCTTGCAATTCCAACACTCTTTTGGCTGAAGTTATGGCCACCAAAAAGGCTGTCTTCCAAGAGAGAAATTTGAGATCAACCGTGGCCGACGGTTCGAAGGGGGGACCAGTCAAGGCCTGTAAGACTAAAGATAAATCCCATGGAGGTACCACCTCTTTGACTGGAGGCCTAAGGAGGAAGGTACCCTTGAGGAAGGTCTTACACAGTTTGGAAGTGATAAGAGGGCCAGACTCTTGCCCCACGTGATAGTATGAGATTGCTGCAAGTTGTACCTTGACTGTGGAAGAACTAGCCCCCTGGTGAAAGAGAGAGGTTAGAAAATCTAAAACTGACGCTATCGGGGCTATAAATGGGTCTAAACGACGGTTTTCTGCCCAAATGTTGAAGCGTTTCCACTTACTTCGATAAACCTTCCTGGTGGAAGGCTTGTGAGCTGCTACAAGAATGGCTTTGACAGGTGATGAGATCCCGGGAGTCCTTATGAGGAGTGGAACTGGAGCAACCAAGCCGTCAGCTTGAGGTTGACCAGGTTCGGAGTTGGAAGACCGAGAGGGTGAGAAATGAGATCCGGGAGGGGATCCAGAATCCATGGTGGATACACTAGGTGAGACCATAGGTAAGGGAACCACGTCTGACGAGGCCAGAATGGGGCAATGAGGATCATCTTGCTCCCCAACTGCCTGGCTTTCTGTAATAATTTCAAAATCAGGGGAAGAGGAGGGTAAGCATAAAGCAGACCGGGAGGCCAAGCATGAACTAGAGAGTCTCGGGGACTCCCGGAGGATCAGAGCAAGTAACGTTGCATTTGGTGTTTGAAGGAGAGGCAAAAAGATCGCAACAAGGTTGCCCCCATCGGGCAAATACTTGCTCTGCAACTCGATGGTTGAGAGACCATTCGTAAGGAGTCAGGGTAGTACGACTGAGTCTGCCCGCTAGAATGTTGGACCGTCCCGGAATGTGCGTTGCTATGAGAAAGCAGTTGGTGGAAATCGCCCATTCCCACACTCTCATGGCCTCGCGGCAAAGGGGGTAAGACCTGTTTCCCCCCTGTTTGTTGATGTACCAGACGACCGACATGTTGTCTGTCTGTACTGCAATCGTCCCTACCGGAAGAGAGTTGTGTAGTGCCTGCAACGTCAAAAGCACCACCCTCATCTCTAGGACGTTGATATGCAAAGAGGTCTCTACGTCATTCCACGTGCTTTGGACTGTCCTGCCTGAAAAATGCCCCCCCACCCCACCCCAGGCGAGAAGCGTCCGTGGTCACAGTGTCGACTGGCGGTGGTAGTAAGAAGGGACGTCCCGTGTGGAGATTGAGAGACTGGAGCCACCACACGAGCGATCTTCTGCAAACCTTGCTTAAGGAAACGGGATGAGACAGAGGGTTGCGAGACAGGGACCATTGTACCTGGAGGGTCCACTGCAGGACCCTCATGTTCAACCGGGCCAATGGCAGCAGAGGGATTGCAGCCGCCATAGATCCTAAGGCCCTCAGGACCAATTCCGCCAAAGGAGTTTGCAGTTGAAGGATGGCCTGCATGTGCAACATCAGGTTCCGAAGCCGATCTGGAGTCAAGAACGCAAGCATCTGTCTGGAATCCAGTCTCGCCCCTATAAAATCCAACACCTGTGTAGGGATGAGAGAGGATTTGGTCATGTTGATGGATAATCCTAATAGTGGAGCCGGATTGAGGAAATAATCTCTGCATGAACAAAGTAGATGCCTTGTTGGGGCCGTAAGGAGCCAGTCATCCAGGTATGGGAAGACCTGAATTCCCTGGAGTCTCAGGTGGGCCGCTATTATTGCTAGGACCTTGGTGAACACCCTGGGGGCTGAGGTGAGGCTGAAGGGGAGGACCCCGAATTGAAAGTGACTGGCTCCCAGCCGGAAGCGGAGAAACCTCCTGGAACGCCTATCCACTAGAATGTGATAGTACGCATCCTTGAGGTCGATGGAGCACATCCAGTCATCCTCCCGCAATAAGGGGAGGACGGATTGCAACGTGACCATTCGGAACTTTTCTTTGGGTACCGCCAGGTTTAGGAGAGAGAGGTCGAGGATGGACCTCAAGTCCCCCGTATTTTTTGGCACCAGAAAGAACCTGGAGAAAAACCCTGATCCGACTTGATCTGGGGGGACAGGCTGGATGGCTCTTTTTTGCAGAAGCTGCTGAATTTCTGCAGCAGCCGCCTCCCTCTGACTGGGTGGTACGTCGGGGAGGCCTCTGATTCTGGGGGTTATGATAAAGGGAATTTGGTAACCTCTGGATATAATACGAAGCACCCAGTGATCCATTGTTATGGACTCCCACATTGCTAGGTGCCTCGAAAAACACTCCCCGACTGCCTCCAGAGTGGAGCAGCCAGGTAACCCCTCAGGGGTTCTGCGTGGGCCTCTCAGAGAATGGTTCTCTGGACCCAAAATTCCTGGGACCCCCTCTGCCTCTGGGGCGGCGTCCTCCCTGTCCTCCTCTGCCACGAAAGGACTGGTTGTCCTGAGCAGACTGGGATTGATGCGATTTTCGGAACCACATCTTTTTCTGACCCTTTTGGATCTTGGAAAAGGACCTCTGGGGTGCAGAGAAGCGGACTCCGACGGCAGACAAGGTCTTCCCGTCTTTCTCGCTCTGGACAAGAGTGTCGCGAACGGTTTTGCCGAACAGTGCAGAACCATCAAAAGGGGCATTCGCGAATGACGCCTTGAAGGGCTCCGAGAAGTCACAGTGACAGAGCCAGGCCTGTCTCCTCATGACAAGCCCGACTCCGCCTGCTCTAACGGCTCCCTCCGTAGCATGAGACAACAGCCGCATAGAGGTGTTAGAGATAGAGCGGAGGGTGGCCATTCGGGAGGAGTACAGATCCTTGTCTCCCTCCGACATGGACCCTGGGGGGGGGGAGCAGCGTATTCCTTAATTAGATCCCGCTGCATCCGAATAACGTGTGCCATGTAGTTCAAGGCCCTCATAGAGAAGGTCGCTGAACTGAAGGCCCGCTTCCCAAGACGGTCCATCGCGCGAGACTCCTTGCTCGGAGGATGAACCGTGGGGCTCTCCTGAGCCAACTCTTTCTTGGTGGCTGCAGCCACCAACATGGCATCCACAGGGGGACCTCTGCTCCAGTGTGATCTCTCTGCAGGGGGGCTCAAAATTTTGTCCGGGCACTTGGGGATTGGCTCTACGGTGTCCGGTTCCTTCCAAGCCCTAGAGGATATGAGATCCACCAGGGGGTCGGGTGGAGGGGGCACCCAAGAGGTAGATGGTCCTCCCTCAAACGCCTCAAGGAATAAGGACTCATCAGAGGAAGCCTTGGGGGCAGACCACCCACCCCTGATTTTGAGCATTTCCATGATGTCTCCGAAGGAGACATCCTCGGGGGGGTGACCTAGGGGAGCCTTCCCCTTCATCTAAGTCCGTATCTTTGGTGAGACTCTCAGGGGAGTCTATGTGCCTCCTCTTGCACTTTGACTTGTGAGGAATCTCCTCGGGGGGGGCTGTCCGAGGAGTCCTCACAGACTGTATCTTGTTCCACTGGAACTCCTAGAGGTGCTGAGGCAGGCTGATCCGAGGGCCGGATGAGGGGAGCCAGGACCAGATGAGAAGGAGAGCGGGAGGGAGCCGAAGCCAGGACCGGAGGCCTGGAAGCACTCGACAGTGCCCTCTCCACTGCAGCGAAAGCCGAGGGGGAGCCGCTCTCTGACGGATCCGAGATCCGACTCCCACTCGGATCCGAAGCGGGGATCGGACCCAGCGCCGAGAACGTCGGATCCGAGGGACCGGTGTGCTCCGACCGGGACGGAGCTGAAAGCACACCGAATCCCTCGGATCCGAAGCTCGACCCACGGCTCCGAGAGGTCGGATCCGACAAACTCGAGGGAGCAGTCGGAGCCGACGTGCCCAGCACGGTCGGCTCCGACCCACCCCCCGGATCCAATGTGGCTCGGCTCCGAGCGCTCCGAACCCGGAATGCGGGTTGGAGAAGGAGCAATAGGGGCGAAAAAAGGGGTCGAGCTCCCCCCCGGAGGGGGAGGAGACAAAAGCACTCCCATCTGCATCTGGGCCTGGATGAATCTCCTCATCATCCGGTCCATGTCCGCATCTGACATGCTAAAAGTAGACCTCGAAGAGGCCACCGAGGCAGACCTGGAGTGTCGCCACGATGACCTCGACGGGGACCGGGTCACCTCCTCCTCGGGTCCCGGGGAGAAACAAGGGGATCGGATCCGAGGAGGAGGAGACCTGGACGGAGAAGCCCTCTTGGCGGGCGGGGCCGATGAAGAGTCCTCGGCCCGCCGCTTAAGGTGCTTCTCCCTCCGCTTCTCTTTCCTGGACTCCCTATCCTCCGGAGCCGAAGCGGGAGGTTGAGTCCCGGTCGGAGGAAGGGAGGCAGGAGTGACCACTACCGGGGGGTAGCGGTCACTGAAGTAGCAGAGGCCGAAGCAGAGTCTGGGGGTAAAAGGCCCGCCAGAACCAGCTTCGACCTCCGATCCTTAAGTGCCCTGGGGTTGAACGCCGCACAAATCGCGCAACCCCAAGGCACCTAACGCACCGAGTGTGGCCATCAGCCGGTGAAAGCTTGTGACCACACTCGGTGCATTTCGAAAAAATGGCTTTAGGGGCCTCCGACATTACTAAAGTAAAGCACACTCACTAGGCCCCTAACACTCAAGTCACACACACACGCTACGACCAGCGGGGGAGGGAGGAATATTTAAAATTAAAATTTAAGCTGAGAAGCTAAAATAACAATAAGTTTAGCGTTAAGGATAAACCTACCACACACACACAATCACTCAATCAGAAAACAAGAAAGAAAACTTTTTTCTCACAAAAACGCCAAGAGCTCTGGAATCTAGCTGTTGCTTGAAGAGCGGCAAACTAGATCTGGGGTCAGTCAGGGTAGGCAGGGGATTATGGGTAAGGGGAGGAGCTAGGAGCTCGGATCTATGCTATGATAGAAGTTGCCGGCTCGGATCCGTATCCCACAGGTTGCTGACAAATGAAGTTCCTACTTCAGATCTGCTGTTACCAGTCCTATCATAGCCTCAGCAGGTTTTTCTGCTGAAGTTTATCATCAGTCTAGGATGTTAGAAACTCTCCCTAAACGGGATGAACAAAAGGGTATTCTTAATAACATGATTATATTTGAAGCTTGGGTTCTTAAAACTGTAGGCACTGTATGGAATGATACACTTAAAACATTGTTTCTGAAGTTTTATTCCTCAGCATTTTATGGCTTACATTCAGCAAAAGCAGTATCCAATACAAACTAAACAGCTAAGAATGACAGCAGTATTGTTAGCATATACTAGGCGGCAATCTCTCACACAGACACTTTTAGATCAGTTTCAAATGACAGTTTGCGATTCTTTAGAAGAACAAGCAGACCATTATCAGATGGCATATATGCTAGTCAATGGCAGTGATGAAAAAAGATATGAAAGATGTCAATATTCAAAAAGCTGTTATGTGCTCCTTTTTGGACCATTCGGAAGGTGTCCCAGAGGATATCAAACTTATTTATAAGGAATCTTCAAACACACTCACATAGTTAGTAGATAAATTGCTGCAAGTACGTACTGTGTGTAAAGATAATGTTATTCATAAGCAAAAGATTTACACTCCCTATTCTGCACCCATTGTTAGTGAAGTAAGGGGAAGGGGGCGTGTGAGATGGATTAATCAAGGACAGCAAGTCCCACAGCAGGTAGAAGGAAGGGCAAGTTATACAGGGGCAACAACGGGCAGCTTCAGCTCCCCCTGCCACTCAGTTAACTATAGAGGGTCCTCCAAAGAGACAGCCTATTTGTTATTCCTGTAAACAGGTAGGTCATACTAAAAATGATTGTAAATATTATCGCAGATGGTGCCAGGAACAAGAGGCAAAGTGTAAGTTTCTTATTGTGAAAAATTTTGATAAGCCAAGTGTACCACGACAGCAACAGATAATGCAGTCAGAAGTACAAACGCTGCAGTACACTTCACAGCAATATGTGACGGAGGTTAATAGGGGACTACAGCAACAACCCCTATATACCACAAACACTCAACAGCCAGTATTCTCAGTACAGCAAAGGGATGGTGTGACACCAAGTGTCAATATACAAGGTAATATTGTTAGCACACAGGATATAACTGTCCCTTCTGACTTTGTTCCTGATGGTCCAGTAAATCCTAATTATCAGCAGCAAATAGCCTTGCATCATGAACTTAATCGATCTTCTTATGTTGACTGCGAATAGGTCGAGGAAATACTGCAATTATGTCCTTTGCAGTCCAACAGCACCAATGATTCGGGGTAGGAAGTAGATCTACTATAGGGGAATGACCCCTCTACCCAAGTCTCTTTCTTGACTAACTTCAGGAAAGGGAAAGATGGACGACCACTCGTCAACATATGGGTAGAGGGGAACCTGTGGAAAGATGTTCTTCTAGATACAGGAGCGGCCGTCTCAGTGACAGGTAGGCATTTGCCTCCTGACTTGTCTAGACGTACATGTATTTCAGGTTTTAATGGCTCTGGATGTCTAGCCATAGGTAGTAAACGTGTACAAGTACAATTCTCCCATCAAGGGGAACCAGTGAAAGGGGCATTTTTGATGCATAATTCTTGCACCTCCACAATCTTGGGAATG
The DNA here is from genome assembly GCF_019279795.1 of Protopterus annectens. Classification (NCBI taxonomy): domain Eukaryota; kingdom Metazoa; phylum Chordata; order Ceratodontiformes; family Protopteridae; genus Protopterus; species Protopterus annectens. The sequence continues at coordinate 736,105,536 of NC_056734.1, read as the reverse complement.
GCTATATTGTCCAAAATGGGAATTGCCATAGACCTTCCTAATGGTATTATATGGCAAGGACAAGGTCCCATGTTATATATGACTGAAGCAATACATGTATTAAACAGCTCTGAAAAGGGCCATACTGCCAGACCTAGTGAAAATTAAGTATGGTTAAAGGTAACACAACAGTTCCTTACATTGTGGTCCCAAGGGCCCACAGACTGTGGGAAGCTACAGGAAGCAATTTCTGTAGGTAGTGACGAAGATTTTATTCCACCATTTCAAAAACAGTATCCGATCCCAAAGGAAGCAGAGATAGACATGCAAAATTGCATACAATGATGGCGTGATGTGGGAATAATTCAAAAGGGAAATAGCCCTACAAATTCATCCATATGGCCAGTTAAAAAGAAAGATGGCGCTTACCGATTGGTTATTGATTTATGAAACGTGAACCAATTCACAACTCCCCGGGCTCATCTGATTCCAGGGATCCCAGAGACAGCAGCAAGAATAAAACCACAAAGTCAGTGGTTTACAATCATAGACTTAGCTAATGGTTTCTTTGCAGTACCACTACAGGAAAAAAAATGGCAAAGGTTTGCCTTTACATTTCAAAATAAACAGTATGTCATGACACAGTTACCGCAGGATTTCAAAACAGTCCAGTTATATTTCACCAAATAGTTGGACGAATACTACAAGGTCTAGAATCGGATGATTCTGTTCTGCATTACATTGATGACATACTAATACAGTCTGAAACAAAAGAAAGTACAGTTTTGTACCTACCATAAATGTAGATGTTCGAGTGCTAATACAGCTGCAGTAATCACAGATGGGTTTTCTGCCGTCAGGCGATCCCTCGGTCGGCCGAATTCCAAAGTCTTGGTCCGGCGTCAGTTGTAGTCGCTTTCTCTTCTGACGTCAGTGAGGCCAGAGTATATAAGACACAGCCGACGCCATGTTCTTCAGTCTTTCTTGCCCCAGATGTCAGGTGCCCGCAGAAGGAAGGCAATACATAAATAATGCATATATGCATATACAAGCAATGTAAAATAAACCAAAATCAGTGGTTGCAAGCAAATAAAACATAGCAGGATAACCCAGTCAGGTAGTATGAAGAGGTTGTTAGGCCCCATGCCTTTACCAAGTGGGGAAGGAGAGAGGGAAACCTGTACTGCAGCTGTATTAGCACTCGAACATCTACATTTATGGTAGGTACAAAACTGTACTATGTTCATCGTGCATACAGCTGCAGTAATCACAGATGGGTAGAGTCCCAAAGCTATGCACAGGGTGGTAGGTACTAGGAGGAACTGGGTTGAGCCAGAATGCCCTGCAAAACAGCAGTAGCAAAGCCTGCTCTTGTTCTGGAATATAAAGGCAGGTGGTAGTGTTTTGTGAAGGTATGTACAGAACTCCAAGTGGCTGCCTCCAAAATATCTTTGGTAGGAACTCCTCTGAGGAAGGCTGTAGAGGTAGCTGTGGCCCTGGTGGAGTGTGATCTGATACCTGTAGGAACAGATTTCCCATGATAGGAATAACAAAACCGTATGCAGTGGCCTATCCACTTTGAAATAGTCTGTTTTGTAACTGGCTTCCCTTGAGCCCCTACAGCATAGGACACAAAGAGTTGTTCTGATTTCCTGAAAGACTTTGTTCTGTCCAAATAATAACGTAGCTGCCTATGGATGTCTAAAGAGTGTAGCAGCCTTTCCCCTTTGTTTTGAGGATTGGGGTAAAAGGTAGGTAGGTGTATGGCTTGATTTAAAGCTACCCTGGATACCACTTTAGGCATAAATGATGGGTTGGTACGAAGGGAAACCCTGTCCTGATGGAAAATGAGAAAGGGCTGCACCGCCATGAGGGCCTGTAGTTCAGAAACCCTACGAGCTGAAGTGATAGCCAGAAGGAATGCTGTTTTCCAGGACAAATATTGCAAATCTGTTGAGGCAGCTGGTTCAAAAGGAGGCAATGTTAATTTTTCTAGTATGTAATTAAGATCCCAGGCTGGTATTGGTTGCTTCCTTGGTGGTCTTATATTCTTAGCCCCTCTGAGGAACTGTCGTAAGAGAGGGTGAGAAAATAAAGGGGGATCCGTGTTGAATTCTGCAGAAATGGCTGAGGCATGGATTTTTATGGAAGAAAATGAAAGTCCACTGTTCAGCAGCTCAGCTAGATACTGTAGTACCCGAGGCAAGTTCAGTTTTCTAGGGTCCTGGCCTCTTTTCTCATTCCAGGAGCAAAACCGCTTCCATTTTGCGGAGTAAGCTTTTCTAGTAGATGGCCTTCTGGCCTCCAAAATGACATCCTGCACCTCCTTGGAGAGTACGGTCTGCTGTGGTGTTAAGGAATTTTCCATGCAGTGAGATTGAGTGTTTTCAGCTGACTGTGAAGAGTTTTGTAGCTGTGCTGAGTCAGCAGAAGAGGCATTAGAGGCAGGGACCAGGGAGGAGTATGTGTTAGGCTCCTCAGGAATGGGTACCAATGTTGCCTTGGCCAATCTGGAGCAATCAGTATCATCTTCGGTTTGTCTGTTCTTGCTTTCAAAAGCACCTTGGGCAGAAGAGGCAGAGGTGGGAATGCGTAAACTGTCCATGCTGTCCAACTGAATGAGAGGGCGTCCACTCTCCAGGCCTTTGGATGAAAGGTCCTCGAGCAAAACTTTTCCAATTGATGATTCCTGTGGGAGGCAAAAAGATCTATGTCTGGCCTCCCCCACGCTTGGATTATTTCTGTAAACACCTGAGGATGTAACTTCCATTCGTGTGGATCTGTCATATTTCTGCTTAGATTTTCTGCCAGTGTGTTTTCCAATCCTGGCAAGTACTGTGCTTGAAGTTTGATTTGCCTTTCCAGAGCCACGTTCCAAAGAGTCATGGCTAGTCTGCACAAGGGGTATGAATGTGTTCCTCCTTGTTTGTTTATGTACCACATTACTGTGGTGTTGTCTGTTCTTATCAGTAATTGTCCTGGATGCAGGAAGTCCTTGAAAGCTGTGATTGTATTTATTACTGCTAGCATTTCTTTTTGATTGATGTGAAGGTGCTTTTCCTTTTGGGACCATTTGCCCTGAATGCACCTGTCCGTCATGTGCACCCCCCCAGGCGTAATCTGAGGCGTCTGTGGTGATGACTTGCTTTTCTTGAGGCTTGCAGAATGGGAGGCCTGTGTTTGCTTGACATGCTTGGGCCCATCATAGAAATTCCTTTTGTAAACATGGAATTATTGGTAATATTGTTTCCAAACTGTGACTGTGTTGAGACCATAGGTTTTTTAGGTACCACTGAAGTTTCCTCATATGCAGCTTTGCACATGGGATTAAAAGAATGCAAGATGCCATGAATCCCAGAGCCTGCAGGATTTTCCTTGCAGTAAGCCTGGTACTTTCTGCTAGTATTTTGAAGTACTGAGATAGTTGCCCCTGTTTTTCTGGCGTAAGGTAGGCCATCTGGGTGTTTGTGTCCAAGTTGGCACCCAGGAAAGTTATTTTCTGAGATGGTGTTAGCCTTGATTTCTCTTTGTTGATTGTATATCCCAGAGAAAGCAGTAATCGTGTCACATATGTCAGATGTTCCAGAAGTATGTGCTTGCTGTCCGCTTGGATCAAGCAGTCGTCCAGATAAGGGTAAATTTGTATCCCTTGAAGTCTGCAGTAGGCAATCACTGATGCCAGGCACTTTGTGAATACTCTGGGCGCAGTAGATAAGCCAAAGGGCAATGCAGAGAATTGATAGTGGATTGAACCTGCAAGAAATCTGAGGTATCTTCTGCAGCTTTGTCTGATTGGGACATGCAGGTATGCCTCCTTGAGGTCCAATGTTACCAGCCAAAACTCCTTGCCCAGCATGGGAAGAAGCTGCTGTAATGTGAACATCTTGAATTTTGGTACGAGTAGAAATGTGTTTAGGATGGATAAGTCCAAAATGGGTCTCCAGTCGGTTCCTTTCCTTGGTACCAGGAAAAGTCTTGAATAAAAACCTTGACCTTGTTGTTGAGTAGGTACCTCTTGAATAGCTCTCATGCTTATGAGCTTTGAAATTTGCAGTTGTGCCTCTGCCCTTTGATTTTGTGGCAGGTTTGGCATGCCTCTCATTTTTGGAAGAGTGTGAAATTGAAATTTGTAGCCTCTGTTTATAATGTCCAGGATCCATTTGTCTGTTGTGACAATATGCCAATTGCTTGCAAATAATGCTAGTTTCCCTCCCAAAGGTGTTGCCAGCTGAGACATGCTTGGCATGGAAATGAGGGAGTCATTGGGTTTGCTTCCTGTATTGTTGAGCACTGTCTTCGCAACCTCTTGGTGCTGGAGTTTGCCATTGTCAGCCTCTATATGATCCTTGTGATTGCCCTCTGCCCCTTGTGCGTCTGTATCTACCTCTTTGGGGCTTGTCAGTGGCTGGAAAGGACCAGTTTTTTGAAGGCCAATTTCTGCTAAAACGTGGTGGTTGGACCTGTAAGAAAGCTTTGACAGTTTGCATAGATTTGGCTTTTTCTTCCATTTTCCATAGTATCTCCTCAGCATTAGTACCAAACAGCACATCCTTTTGTAAAGGAGCATCTAGAAGTTTAGCTTTCACATGATCAGGCAAATTTTGTTCCCTAAGCCAGGCATGTCTGGGCATGACTGCTCCTGTAGCAGCCGCTCTACTTGAGGCCTCTAGGGCATCATAACCACATTGTAAGGTGTGTTTACCCACTTGCTCTGCACTATGCATCATATCCTGTAACTCCTTTAAATCTGGTTGTTCAGGTTGAGACATTTTGTTCCTTAATTGAGATAACAGGAACTGTTGATATTTAAGCATATGAAACTGACAATTTAAGGCCCTCATGGCTAGGGTGGCCGAGGTATATACCTTTTTACCCCACCTTTCTAAAGATCTTGATTCCCTTTCTGCAGGAAGTGGATTCTTGGCAGTGGAGGCCTTCAATCCCTTGGGGCTTTGTGAAATGGTTTCAGGGTCAGCATTATGGCTTTTGAAGAGAAATTGGTGAGAGCTGGGTACTCTGCAATACCTATCAGGTTTGACTGGTGCAGGAGGCAGAGAATCCGGGTTAAGACAAGCCTCCGAATAGAAATCATCCAGTATGTCCAAAACAGGGGGTATAGCCAGAGGTCTGTGTTGAGTAACAAAAGAAATTCCCTAAGTCTTTTCTTGGAATCTGAAAAGTCTTGGCCTTCCCAATGGAAGTGTTCCCTCAAGGTGTGCAAGGTTTCCCCAAAGGAAAAATCCTCAGGAGGGGATACAGAAGGAATGGACTGTTCTGCATCCGAATCCTCAAAAGGAGAGTAAGAGTGTTCCTCTGCATCAGAATGTTCTGATAAAATGGATCCCTGATCCGAAGAGGGAGAATCTTCCTCCACTCTGGGTCTCTTGTCTGGAGGGGGTTGAGAACCTCTGATAAGAGTAATTAAATCCTCAGCCATTTTAAGCACCTGTTTTTTAGGCATGGGACCATGAGATGGGCCCTGTGCAACAGGCCTCGTGGGATGCCTGGCTGCTTTGGATTTAGTAAAGGCCTTAATTGAAAAAGAAGATGGGGGCCTAAATACACCATGGGTGGAGGTGGACCTGTCCACATTAGTAGGCTCAACATTAGCAAAGGCTTCGGTTGTAGTCTGGGAAAGGGCCGAGGTCCCAGCGGTCTCGGGTACAGAGGACACCACCAAAGGAGTGTCGTCGGTAGTCAGGGACTGCAAAGGCGTCTCGCTGAGAACCGGACCACGTGTAGCCTGTTTTGGCGTGGTGTCGGCAGGGACCGCAGGCCTCGCGTGTTGGTCCTTTTCCTTGTGTTTTTTTGGACAAAACGGTAGTCGGAGTGTCTGACGACATTTTATAATCAAAAGCTTTACAAAGTAGTGCTGGGCAAACTCTGCCCGACGCTTAATAGTGCGTTTATTGAAGGTAGCGCAAAAGCGACAGCCCGAGACGTCGTGGTCTGGGCCCAAACAAGGTATGCAGAGGGAATGGAAATCCTTATGCGGTATTTGCTTCCCACAAGAAATACAATTATTAACTTTTTCTGACATCGGTCTGAGGCAAGAAAAGTTTCCCCAACGGGGTACTTAGCTTTAATGAAGACTTCGGTTCCAAAATTTTCGTAATTCAGGAGCTGGCCGACCGGCACTTGCGAACTGCTTCTGCTTCGGGCACCGCGCGGCAAAAAAGACTGAAGAACATGGCGTTGGCTGTGTCTTATATACTCTGGCCTCACTGACGTCAGAAGAGAAAGCGACTACAACCGACGCCGGACCAAGACTTTGGAATTCGGCCGACCGAGGGACCGCCTGACGGCAGAAAACCCATCTGTGATTACTGCAGCTGTATGCACGATGAACAACAGCATTTAGCTAAAGTGACACAGGTCCTTCAAACACTGCAGGAGGCAAGGTTTAAAGGTAAAAATGAAAAGGTACAATTCATGTCATCCTAAATAAAATTTCTGAGTACTATTTTACATCCTTCCGGGCGTACACCTTGTTCGGAGAGGGTGCAAGGAATTATGCAAATGGATAAACTGGCTACCATTCCAGATTTGCACAAATTTCTGGGTATCATGAATTATAATCGGGAATTTATAGAGGATTATGCCAGCATGGCAGTTCCTCGATATGACATGCTTTCTAGCCAAAAAGAATTACCCTTTCTGGAGTGGGGACCAAAGGAAAATACGGCTTTTTTGTGATTTAAAGGCAGAATTGGACAAGGCTACAGAATTAGTAGCTCCAAGTCTAACATGTCCTTTTTGGTTACAGGCAGCAGCTGGACCCAGCACACTCTCTGTTGTGCTTTTACAGGAGTGGTCTCAGGGCTCTGATTCTATAATGCAAAAGACTTTATGCCCCATTACATTTTTCAGTAGGAAGATGACACATGTTGAGAGGGGATATCACCCATGTATTCAGCAACTTTTGGCCATTTACTGCGGTGTAAAGCAAACTGAATACCCAACAGCTTTTTCTAAAGACATTATAGTACAGACATTGCATTATGCCATACAGGCTTTGGTAAATGAGACTCGGCTAAATAAAATGAATGATGACGTCAGTCAAGCAGTGTTTGCAAAATGGTTGGCATTATTTAGTGTCAAGCAAGTTACAATAAAGACAGGAGATGAGTATTACTTATCTAATTTCATGGGATATGAAGGAAAACGACACAAATGTATTAGGCACATTTCAAATCCTTAAAAGCCCATTCTGTCTCCTGATTTTCAGGAAGACAGGCCATCCATCTTTGTTGACGGTGCTCGATTTTGGGACAATGGACAATATCGGACTGGATTTCCATTAGTACCAGAAAACCCTTCTATGGGACAGCCGACTCTGATTCATTTGCCGGGACATATGTCTGCTCAGTGAGGGGAACTGGAAGCAGTTCTTTATGTGTTACAGCATTTTCCACCTGTCACTATTTTTTCAGACAGTGGATACGTAGTTCATTTTCTGCGGCTGAATATGTCTACATGGGAAGGAGAGGGTTTATTAATAACATGGGCAAACCACTCAAGCAAACTTCTGTGTTACAGACTATTTGGAATTTGGTTCGTAGTCAGTCCCTTGTAGGTTGCTACAGTACCTTAAAGGTAAAAGCTCATCAGAATGCTACGAATGAAAATTTTCAGTTAAATAACTATACTGATCAGACAGTACATGCCATTCAGACATTTTCAGTTCAGAATTTGCAACATGATTTGCTGCAGATCCAAACTAAGTTTGGACTGCATGAAGAGTTAGAAAAATATACTTTTGTAGGAGAAAAAGTCCAGAGCAATATTATGCAAAATGCTTTGAAGACTGTTCTAGTCTTCCTTATATACAGTACCAACAGGCAGGACAGTTAGTGAAATTTAATCATCAGGTATTGGGACATTTGGGTAGACAAACGTTATGGCCCATTGTAAAGAACAAGTACTGGCATCCACAGCAAAAGAAAATCTGTGTTTTAGTGCATGCTGAATGCTTAATATGTTTGCAGGTTAATGCTCAATTGAAAAAAACGCAGTTACTAAGGGTAACTCCAGCGGATTGACCTTGGTATGCCATCCAAATTGACTTTGCAGGTCCAGTTCCCCCAGCTAAAGGTGGGTACAAGTCTCTTCTAGTGGTAGTTGATGTTTTTTTCAAAATGGGTAGAAGCAATTCCTACAAAAATAAGGACGGCTAAGGCTGCAGCAGAAGCCTTATGGAAAAAACATTTTTTGTCATTGGGGATGGCCACGAGTTATCGAATCCAATAATGGGCCACAATTTGTCAGCAAATTGATGAAAGCTTTGTGTGATATGCTTGGTATCCAGCAACAATTTCATGCTCCTTACCATCCCCAGTCTAATGGGATAGTTAAAAGAATGAACAGGATTCTTAGGGAATGCCTTAAGAAAGCCTGCTTGGAAAAAGGTGTAAATTGGGTAAAACATTTGCCTGGGATCTTGCTGGATGTCAGAGCAACTCCACACAGTAAAACAGGGATCTCAACTTTTGAAGTCATGATAGGTAAAAAAAATACCTGTACAATTGCCATTTGATCCTACTGTTAGTACAGACCATTATTAGAAATTGCACAGCATCAACAATGGTTAAAAAGATATTTCTAAATTGTGTCAAAGCCTATACAAATTACGGTCAAAGGATCCTGTTATGCCAGAAGAAAACCTTCCCTCTGGGACACATGTATCGATCAAGACGGACGGTCCGTGGGATAGTAATTGGCAAGGACTTTTTGAAATAATTGCTCAGTTAGGACCTCTAGTGTGCAAAGTTAAAGGAAAAAAAACAGCAAGATAATTCTTGTTCATAGAGATCAGTTAAAAGTCATTAAGTGATTTCATGTTTTGTGTTTTTTTTTTTTTTTTTTTTTTTTTTTTTTGTAGACTCAAGGCAAATGCTAAGTCTGAAACAGTTGAAAAAACATCTATCAAAAGAACTTTTTAGATTAATACCACTTACGTGGAAAGGTTATATTATTGTACATAATGAAGATCCTGTTTGTTATTGTACTGATTGTACTCACCGGAGCCCTTGGGGTAGGGTGTCAAACAAGAGAAATGCAAGTTTAAAAAATAAACAATGACAATAATACTGTAGAGCTAGGTTGAAATGTAAATCGTTTTCATGAACAAAGACAGCAGGACAATTTTATTTGTCCATATAGTATTACTTCTATCTTCGGATACATAAGGATTTCCAGCAATGTTACCTTTTGGTCCACAGCTGAGAGTCGTCATTATATTTGACCAAACAGTCCTAAAGTAACCCTTGAATTTAACTACAAAGTTTATATTAAATGTTGTCAATTTCCTATATTTTATTTGGGAAAAGGAGAAAAATTCAAAGAAATATCCACCATCAATACAAAGTACAGTTGTGTACACTTACCATAAATGTAGATGTTCAAGTGTATTTACTGTTGCAGTCATTACACTAGGGTAATCTGCTGGCAGGTTGCCCTCAGTTGGCCTGATTAACAAAGTCTTGGGTCCTGCGATGGTTGCTGTCCCTTCTTCCATGACGTCAGGTCGTCAGGGGTATAAAACATGCAGCCGACACCATTACATCAGTTTTTCTGTCTCCTGATTTTCAGGAAGACAGGCCAACTGTCTTTGTTGACATTGCTCAATTTTGGGACAATGGACAATATCGGACTGGATTTCCAGTAGTACCAGAAAACCCTTCTATGGGACAGCTGACTGATTCAGTTACCGGGACATAGGTCTACTCAGTGAGGAGAACTGGAAGCAGTTCTTTATGTGTTACAGCATTTTCCACCTGTCAATATTTTTTCAGACAGTGCATACATAGTTCATTTTCTGCGGCTGCATATGTCTACATGGGCAAGGAGAGGGTTTACTAATAACAGGGGCAAACCACTCAAGCAAACTTCTGTGTTACAGACCATTTGGAATTTGGTTCGTAGTCAGTCCCTTGTAGGTTGCTATAGTACCTTAAAGGTAAAAGCTCATCAGAAAGCTAAATAACTATGCTGATCAGATGGTAAAAAAGGCAGCAAAGGAAGGAATACAATTGTATCCTACAGAACACCTTTCTAGTGTACCAGATAAAACCACTGCAGTACATGCCATTCAGACATTTTCAGTTCAGAATTTGCAACATGATTTGCTGCAGATCCAAACTAAGTTTGGACTGCATGAAGAGTTAGAAAAATGTACTCTTGTAGGAGAAAGTCCAGGGCAATATCATGCAAAATGTTTTGAAGATGGTTCTAGTCTTCCTTATATACAGTACCAACAGGCACGACAGTTAATGAAATTTAATCATCAGGTATTGGAACATTTGGGTACACAAAAGTTATGGCCCATTGTAAAGAATAAGTACTGGCATCCACAGTTAAAGAAAATCTGTGATTTAGTGCATGCTGAATGCTTAATATGTTTGCAGGTTAATGCTCAACTGAAAAAAACACAGTTACTAAGGGTAACTCCAGCGGATTTACCTTGGTATGCCATCCAAATTGACTTTGCAGGTTCATTACCCCCAGCTAAAGGTGGGTACAAGTCTATTCTAGTGGTATTTGATGTTTTTTTCAAAATGGGTAGAAGCAATTCCTCCAAAAATAATGACGGCTAAGGCTACAGCAGAAGCCTTATGGAAAAAACATTTTTGGTCATTGGGGATAGCCACGAGTTATCGAATCCAATAATGGGCCACAATTTGTCAGCAAACTGATGAAAGCTTTGTGTGATATGCTTGGTATCCGGCAACGATTTCATGTTCCTTACCATCCCCAGTCTAATGGGATAGTTAAAAGAATGAACAAGATTCTTAGGGAACGCCTTAAGAAAGCCTGCTTGGAAAAAGGCGTAAATTGGGTAAAACATTTGCCTGGAATCTTGCTGGGTGTCAGAGCAACTCCACACAGTGAAAAGTACAGTTTTGTACCTACCATAAATGTAGATGTTCGAGTGCTAATACAGCTGCAGTAATCACAGATGGGTTTTCTGCCGTCAGGCGGGTCCTCGGTCGGCCGAATTCCAAAGTCTAGGTCCGGCGTCGGTTGTTGTCGCTTTCTTTCCTGACGTCAGTGAGGCAGGGGTATATAAGACACAGCCGACGCCATTTTCTTCAGTCTTTCTTGCCCCAGATGTCAGGTGCCCCCAGAAGGAAGGCAATACATAAATTATATTTATATACATGAAATGCAATATAATCAAAAATCAGTAGTTGCAAGCAAATATACCATAGAAGGATAACCCAATCAGGTTGTATGAAGAGGGGTTAGGCCCTAGGCTTTTACCAAGAGGGGAAGGAGGGAGGGAAGTACTGCAGCTGTATTAGCACTCGAACATCTACATTTATGGTAGGTACAAAACTGTACTATGTTCATCGTGCATACAGCTGCAGTAATCACAGATGGGTAGAATCCCAAAGCTACGCACAGGGTGGTAGGCACTAGGTGGAACTGGGATGAGCCAGAATGCCCTGCAACACAGCAGTGGCAAAGCCTGCTCTAGTTTTGGAATATAAAGGCAGGTGGTAGTGTTTTGTGAAGGTATGCACAGAACTCCCAAGTGGCTGCCTCCAAAATATCTTTGGTAGGAACTCCTCTGAGGAAGGCTGTAGAGGTAGCTGTGGCCCTGGTGGAGTGGGATCTGATGCCTGTAGGGACAGATTTTCCATGATAGGAGTAATAAAACCGTATGCAGTGGCCTATCCATTTTGAAATTGTCTGTTTGGTAACTGGCTTCCCTTGAGCTCCTACAGCATAGGACACAAAAATTTGTTCTGATTTCCTGAAAGGCTTTGTTCTGTCCAAATAATAACGTAGCTGTCTATGGATGTCTAAGGAGTGTAGCAGCCTTTCCCCTTTGTTTTGAGGATTGGGGTAAAAGGTAGGTAAGTGTATGGCTTGATTTAAAGCTACCCTGGATACCACTTTAGGCATAAATGACGGGTTGGTTCCAAGGGAAACCCTGTCCTGATGGAAGATGAGAAAGGGCTGCACAGCCATGAGGGCTTGTAGTTCTGAAACCCTACGAGCTGAGGTAATGGCCAGAAGGAAAGCTGTTTTCCAGGACAAATATTGCAAATCTGTTGAGGCAGCTGGTTCGAAGGGAGGCAATGTTAATTTTTCTAGAATGTAATTAAGATCCCAGGCTGGTATTGGTTGTTTCCTTGGTGGTCTTATATTCTTAGCCCCTCTGAGGAACTGTCTTAAGAGTGGGTGAGAGAATAAGGGTGGATCAGTGTTGAATTCTGCAGAAATGGCTGAGGCATGGATTTTTATGGAGGAAAATGAAAGTCCACTGTTCAGCAGCTCAGCTAGATACTGTAATACCTGAGGAAATTCAGTTTTCTAGGGTCCTGGCCTTTTTTCTCATTCCAAGAGCAAAACCGTTTCCATTTTGCGGAGTAAGCCTTTCTAGTAGATGGCCTTCTGGCCTCCAAAATGACATCCTGCACCTCTTTGGGAGTAGGGTCTGTTGTGGTGTTAAGGAATTTTCCATGCAGCGAGATTGAGTGTTTTCAGCTGACTGTGAAGAGTTTTGTAGCTGTGCTGAGTCAGCAGAAGAGGCATTAGAGGTAGGGACCAGGGAGGAGTATGTGTTAGGCTCCTCAGGAGTGGGTACCAGTGTTGTCTTGGCCAGTCTGGAGCAATCAGTATCATCTTGGTCTGTCTGCTCTTGCTTTCAAGAGCACCTTGGGCAGAAGAGGCAGAGGTGGGAAAGCGTAAACTGTCCATGCTGTCCAACTGAATGAAAGGGCCCACTCTCCAAGCCTTTGGATGAAAGGTCCTTGAACAAAACTTTTCCAATTGATGATTCCTGTGGGAGGCGAAGAGATCTATGTCTGGCCTCCCCACGCTTGGATTATCTTTGTAAACACTTGAGGATGCAACTTCCATTCGTGTGGATCTGTCATATTTCTGCTTAGATTGTCTGCCAGCGTGTTTTCCAAACCTGGCAAGTACTGTGCTTGAAGTTCGATTTGCCATTCCAGAGCCAAGTTCCAAAGTGTCATGGCTAGCCTGCACAGGGGTATGAATGTGTTCCTCCTTGTTTGTTTATGTACCACATTACTGTGGTGTTGTCTGTTCTTATCAATAATTGTCCTGGATGCAGGAAGTCCTTGAAAGCTGTAATTGCATTTATCACTGCTAGCATTTCTTTTTGATTGATGTGAAGGTGCTTTTCCTTTTGGGACCATTTGCCCTGAATGCACCTGTCTGTCATGTGCGCCCCCCAGGCATAATCTGAGGCGCCTGTTGTGATGACTTGATTTGCTTGAGGCTTGCAGAATGGGAGACCTGTGTTTGTTTGACATGCTTGGGCCCACCATAGAAATTCCTTTTGCAAACATGGAATTATTGGTATTATTGTTTCCAAACTGTGACTGTGCTGAGACCAAAGGTTTTTTAGGTACCATTGAAGTTTCCTCATATGCAACTTTGCACATGGGATTAAAAGAATGCAAGATGCCATGAAGCCCAGAGCCTGCAGGATTTTCCTTGCAGTAAGCCTGGTACAATTTGCTAGTATTTTGAAGTATTGAGTTAGTTGCCCCTGTTTTTCTGGCGTAAGATAGGCCATCTGGTTTGTGTCGAAGTTGGCACCCAGGAAAGTGATTTTCTGAGATGGAGTTAGCCTGGATTTCTCTTTGTTGATTGTGTATCCCAGAGAATGCAGTAACCATGTTACATAAGCCAGATGTTCCAGAAGTATGTGCTTGCTGTCCGCTTGGATCAGGCAGTCGTCCAAATAAGGGTAAATTTGTATCCCTTGAAGTCTGCAGTAGGCAATTACTGATGCCAGGCATTTCATGAATACTCTGGGTGCAGTAGATAAGCCAAAGGGCAATGCAGAGAATTGATAGTGTATTGAACCTGCAAGAAATCTGAGGTATCTTCTGCAGCTTTGTCTGATTGGGACATGCAGGTATGCCTCCTTGAGGTCCAATGTTACCAGCCAAAACTCCTTGCCCAGCATGGGAAGAAGCTGCTGTAATGTGAGCATCTTGAATTTTGGTACAGTAAGAATGTGTTTAGGATGGATAAGTCCAAAATGGGTCTCCAGTCGGATCCTTTCCTTGGTACCAGAAATAGCCTGGAATAAAAACGTTGACCTTGCTCGTGAGTAGGTACCTCTTGAATAGCTTTCATGTCTATGAGCTTTGAAATTTGTAGTTGTGCCTCTGCCCTTTGATTGTGTGGCAGGTTTGGCATGCCTCTCATTTTTGGAAGAGTGTGAAAATGAAATCTGTAGCCTCTGTTTATAAAGTCCAGGATCCATTTGTCTGTTGTGACAATATGCCAATTTCTTGTAAATAATGCCAGCTTTCCTCCCAAGGGTGCTGCCAGCTGAGACTTGCTTGGCATGGAAAGGAGGAAGTCATTGGGTTTGTTTTTGTCTTCGCCACCTCTTGGTGCTGGAGTTTGCCATTGCCTGCCTCTATATGATCCTTGTGATTGCCCTCTGCCCCTTGTGTGCCTGTATCTTCCTCTTTGGGGCTTGTCCGTGGCTGGAAAGGACCAGTTTTTAGAAGGCCAATTTCTGCTAAAACGTGGTGGTTGAACCTGTAGAAAAGCTTTGACAGTTTGCATAGATTTGGCTTTTTCTTCCATTTTCCATAGTATCTCCTCAGCATTAGTACCAAATAACACATCCTTTTGTAAAGGGGCATCTAATAGTTTAGCTTTCACATGATCAGGCAAGATTTGATCCCTAAGCCAGGCATGTCTACGAATGACTGATCCTGTAACAGCAGCTCTACCTGAGGCCTCTAGGGCATCATAGCCACATTGTAAGGTGTGTTTACCCACTTGTTCTGCACTATGCATCATATCCTGCAACTCCTTCAAGTCTGGTTGTTCAGGTTGAGACATTTTATTTCTTAATTGTGATAACAGAAACTGCTGATATTTAAGCAAATGAAACTGACAATTTAAGGCCCTCATGGCTAGGGTGGCCGAGGTATATAGCTTTTTTCCCCACCTTTCTAAGGATCTTGACTCTCTTTCGGAAGGTAGTGGATTCTTAGCAGTAGAGGCCTTCATTCCCTTGGGGCCTTGAGAAATGGTGTCAGGGTCAGCATTATGGCTTTTGTAAAGAAATTGGTGAGAGTTAGGAACTCTGTAGTACCTATCAGGTTTGACTGGGGCAGGAGGCAGGGAATCCGGATTAAGGCAAGCCTCCGAATAAACATCATCAAGTATGTCCAAGACAGGAGGAATCGCCAGAGGTCTGTGTTGAGGTAACAAAAGAAATTCCCTAAGTCTTTTCTTGGAATCAGAAAAGTCTTGGCCTTCCCAATGGAAGTGTTCCCTCAAGGTGTGCAAGGTTTCCCCAAAAGAAAAATCCTCAGGAGGAGATACAGAAGGAATGGACTGCTCTGCATCAGAATCTTCAAAAGGGGAGTAAGGGTGTTCCTCTACATCAGAATGTTCTGAAAAAATGGAGCCCTGATCAGAAGAGGGAGAATCTTCCTCCACTCTGGGTCTCTTGTCTGGAGGGGGTTGGGAACCCCTGATAAGAGTAATTAAATCCTCAGCCATTTTAAGCATCTGCTTTTTAGGCATGGGACCTGGAGATGGGCCCTGTGCAACAGGCCTCTTGGGATGCCTGGCTGATTTGGACTTAGTAAAGGCCTTAATGGAAAAGGAAGATGAGGGTCTAAAGACACCATGGGTGGAAGTGGACCTGTGCACGTTAGGAGGCTCAACGCTCACAGTGGCTTCGGTGGTTGTAGTCTGGGTCTGGGCCGAGGTACCTGCGGTCTCGGTTACAGAAGACACCACCAAAGAAGAGTCGTCGGTAGTCAGGGACTGCGTAGGCGTCTCGCTGAGAACCGGACCACGTGTAGCCGGTTTTGGCGTGGTGTCGGTCCTTGTCCTTGCGTTTTTTGGACAAAATGGTAGTCGGAGTCTCCGACAACATTTTATAATCAAAGGCTGTACCAAAAAAGTGTTGGGCGAACTCCACCCGACGCTTAATAGTGCGTTTATTGAAAGTAGCGCAAAAGCGACAGCCCGAGACGTCGTGGTCTGGGCCTAAACAAGGTATCCAAAGGGAATGGAAATCCTTATGCGGTATTTGCTTCCCACAAGAAATACAATTGTTAACTTTTTCTGACATCGGTCTGAGGCAAGAAAAGTTTCCAACGGGTACTTAGCTTTAATGAAGACTTCGGTTTCCAATTTTTCGTAAATTCAGGAGCTGGCCGACCGGCACTTGCAAAAGTACAGTTTTGTACCTACCATAAATGTAGATGTTCGAAGATCCACATTGCTGCAGTCCTAACACTTCATTTGACTGACAAAAGAACGCAAGGGAACAAATGCGCATGACCGACGCCATATCCTCAGTCTTTTCTTGCCCCAGATGTCAGAAGACCCTAAAAAGAAAGGTCCAAACCCAAAGACCACAACTAAACAAACAGCTAGTCTAACACCAAAAATATATATAATATATATAATATATACAAAATGCAATATACAAAATGCAGATTACCTCATATGGATAACCCAACCCACACAACCACCTCAAACAACAGAGGGGAAGGAGGGAGGGTTGGTTGCAGCAATGTGGATCTTCGAACATCTACATTTATGGTAGGTACAAAACTGTACTATGTTCTTCATCTCACATTGCTGCAGTCCTAACACTTGGGTAGAATCCCAAAGCAGAGGTAAGGGAGGATGGCTAAACTATAATGAAGCAGGAGCTGCCAAAATGCCCTGCAACACAGCAGTGGCAAAACCAGCCCTGGATTTAGAGTACAAGGGAAGGTGGTAATGCCTAGAGAAGGTATGCACTGAACTCCAAGTGGCTGCCTCCAAAATATCCTTAGTAGCCACCCCTCAAAAAGCTGTTGAAGTGGCAGTAGCCCTAGTGGAATGAGGTCTAATCCCAGCTGGAATCTCTTTGCCATGATGGGAATAACAGAAAGCAATGCAAAATCCAATCCACTTAGAAATAGTTTGTTTTGACACAGGCTTGCCCTGAAAGCACAAAGCAAAAGAAACTAATAACTGCTGAGATTGTCTGAACCCTTTAGTTCTGTCCAAATAATATGTAACTGCGCAACTATCAGAACATCTAAGATGTGCAAAATCTTTTCCCCTTTAGTTTGGGGATTTGCATAAAAAGTAGGCAAATGAATAGTTTGGTTTAAAGCCACACTAGAAACCACTTTAGGCATAAAGGAGGGATTAAGATAACCTATCCTTGTGAAAAATTAAGAAAGGCTCAACTGCCATAAGGGCCTGTAATTCAGAAACCCTTCTTGCAGAGGTAATGGCCAACAAAAAAGCAGTCTTCCATGACAAATATTTCAACTCAGCAGTAGCTGCAGGCTCAAAAGGTTGTAGAGTGAGTTTCTCCAACACAAAATTGAGATCCCAAGCAGGAGTAGGAGCTCTTCGTGGGGGTCTTATATTCTTTGCCCCTCTGAGAAATTGCTTGAATAAAGGATGAGAAAACAATGGTGGGTCACAATCGTAATGAGCTGAAATTGCTGCAGCATGAATCTTAATAGAAGAGAAGGACAAACCTTTGTCCAGTAACTCAGTAAGATATTGAAGAGCCACACTTAAGTCAGGCTCAGAAACATCCAAATCCTTAGCTGCACTCCAAAATAAAAATCTCTTCCATTTACCTGCGTACACTTTCCTTGTACTAGGCCTTCTGGCTTCCAAAATCACATTCAAAACTTGTTGTGGAAGTTGAGACCCTCTATGGTTTAAAACAGAATATGCCATGCTGTTAGGTGAAGATAGTGAAGTTTGACATTGAGCAAATGACTGTCCTCCTGGGACAACAGATGTGGAATCAAAGGCAAAGGCCATGGAGGCTTCCGTACTAGACTTCTCAGTAGTGGATACCAGTGCTGTCGAGGCCAATCTGGAGCTATCAAAATCATCCTTGGCTTGTCCTGTCTGACCTTCAGAAGTACCTTTGGGAGGAGAGGCAGAGGTGGAAAGGCATACACATGAAGATTTTTCCAACTGAAAGAAAGAGCATCCACTTTCCAAGCTGTGTGATGAAACCCCTTTGTGCAAAACTTTGGCAGCTGGTTGTTTAGTGGAGAAGCGAACAGATCTATGTCTGGAGTTCCCCAGGACACTGTCAATTTCTGAAATACATGAAGATCCAGTTTCCACTGTGGGGATCCATGATTTGTCTGCTTAACACATCTGCTAAGGAGTTCTGTGCTCCGGCAGAAACCTTGCCTGAAGACTTAATTGTAAACTGAGAGCAGTCTCCCACAAAATCATTGCTTGCCTGCATAGAGGATAAGAATGTGTTCCCCCTTGCTTGTTGATGTACCACATGACAGTTGTGTTGTCTGTTAGAATCAACACCTGCCCTGGAAGAAGTAAATCCTTGAAAGCTATTAATGCAAACTGGACTGCTAACATCTCCTTCATGTTGATATGTAGATGTTGTAGTCTGGCAGGCCACTTGTCTTGTATCCACTTTCCATTTAGATGAGCTCCCCAAGCTATGTCTGAGGCAT
Organism: Protopterus annectens; assembly: GCF_019279795.1. Classification (NCBI taxonomy): domain Eukaryota; kingdom Metazoa; phylum Chordata; order Ceratodontiformes; family Protopteridae; genus Protopterus; species Protopterus annectens. Next base: position 736,087,078 of record NC_056734.1, on the reverse strand, counting down.
CTGTCGTTAAAATCTGACTCGCCTCTGGCCGGGTCACAGAGAGTCCCTTGTTTAGGTGACATTCCCGAGCCCACCACAAAAATTCCTTTTGAATGCAAGGTATTATTTGAATGACAGTGTCCAGATCCTGGCAGTGCTGTGTCCATACATTTTTGAGATACCATTGTAGCTTCCTCATATGCAGTTTGGCATTGGGAAGCACCAGAATACAAGATGCCATGAACCCTAAGGCTTGAAGGACTGTCCTTGCAGTCAGCCCGGACTGATGAGATAGCTGATGGAAGTAAAGGGATAGACTCTTTTGTTTGTCCGGGGTTAAAAAGGCCATCTGGGATGCTGTATTCAGTCTCACACCCAGAAAGCACATGTCTTGAGAGGGTACTAGACTGGACTTTATTTCGTTCACAGAATACCCCAGGCATCTTAGCACTGCTATCACATATTCCAAATGATGAAGAAGCTCTTCCTTCCTTGAGCCAGAATCAGGCAGTCGTCCAAATAAGGATAGATCTGTATTCCTTTTAGCCTGAAGAAAGCAATCACTGGAGCCAGAACTTTCGTGAACACTCTGGGCGCAGTAGATAAGCCAAAGGGCAATGCAGAGAACTGATAGTGAGAAGTCCCAGCTCGAAAACGCAGATACTTCCTGCAACTTAGTCTGATAGGAACATGAAGGTAAGCCTCCTTGAGATCCAAAGTTACCATCCAATGATCTTTGCCCAGCAGAGGTAAAAGCTGCTGCAACGTCAACATTTTGAACTTGGGAATGTCCAGATAAGTGTTGAGGATAGACAAATCCAAAATTGGTCTCCACGTGTTCCCCTTCTTTGGGACTAGGAACAGGCGAGAATAAAATCCTAGGCCCCTTTCTGGCAAAGGAACCGGCTGTATGGCCCCTATTTGGAGTAGCAGAGAAATTTGCTTGTGAGCCTCTATTCGTTGTTGAGGAGGAATGTCTGGCATGCCTTTGAAAGGAGGCAAGGTATGGAAATAAAACCTGTAACCGTGATGTATGATATCCAGTACCCATTTGTCTTGGGTAATCAAACTCCAATTTTCTTTGAAAAGTGCCAACCTTCCTCCCAAAGGTGCTGCCAGGCGAGAAGATTCTGGCAGCTGAAAAGGTAGGTCATTGGGTCTGTTTACAAAAGGACTGACCCCTGCCCTCACTTGAAGACTGCGCAGGAGAACTCCCTGTTCTGGGCCTGAAAGAGCCCTGACCTCTGCCCCTGCCACGCCTAGATCTACCCCTAGACTGGGAATCATAAGAAGCATACGTCCACCCTTTAGTAGGCCAATTTCTACTAAACTTTGGAGGCTGAACCTGCAAAAAATCTTTAACAGTCTGCATAGACTTAGCCTTATCTTCCATTTTCTTTAAAACTGCCTCAACAGGAGAACCAAACAAGACATCAGATTGCAAAGGGGCATCCAAAATCCTAGTTTTAACATGGTCAGATAAATTTTGATCCCTCAGCCAGGCATGCCTGCGAAGAACTGACCCAGTGGCAGCCACCCTAGACGAGGCCTGTACAGCATCAAAACCACATTGCAAAGAATGCTTACCCACCTGCTCAGAAACATGCACTAAATCTTGTAACTCTTTACAGTCAATACCTTCCGCCAGGGCATCAACCTTAGATTTCAACTGAGAAAGGAGATAATTTTGATATTTCAACATGTGAAACTGGCAATTCAAAGCTCTCATGGCTAGAGTGGAAGAAGTATAAACTTTCTTTCCCCACCTATCCAAGGCCCTGGCCTCTTTATCTGCAGGAACCGGATTTTTGACAACAGAAGCCTTAACACCCTTAGGCCCCTGGCTAACAGTTTCTGGGTCCGCCCTAGGACTCTTAAAAAGATACTTATGAGCTTCAGGCACCCTGTAATACCTATCCGGTTTAACAGGAGCAGGAGGCAAAGAATCAGGATTAAGAGAAGCCTCTGCAAACACATCTTCCACCACATTCAGAACAGGAGGAATAGCTAAAGGCCTATGCTGGGGTAAAAACAAAAATTCCCTAAGCCTTTTCCTGGAATCAGAGAAATCCTGACCTTCCCATTTAAAATGCTCTCTCATGGAGTGAAGGGTCTCTGAAAAAGAAAAATCCTCAGGAGGAGAAGCAGAAGGAGTAGAATCATCCATATCAGAGTCAGAATAATGAGAATACTCCTGCAAGTCTTCAGTCGAAGACTCAGACACATCCGAAGCCTGCTCATAATCCCCCAACACAGGTTCCATCCTAGGCCTCTTATCAGGAGGGGGCATAGAGCCCCTAATTAAAGTAATTAAATCCTCTGCCATTTTGAGCATGTGCTTCCTGGGCACAGCACCTGAAGAACTAGGAGTGACACCCACCGAAGCTAAACTAGGCCTGCCTCTAGGAGAAGCCTTGGATGCAGAAAGAGAGGGCCTAGACCCCTTAGCAAGGGAGGGGAGTACAGTTACTTGAGAAGCCCCTACAGCCTGCCCTGCCTCCTGGGAGGCCACATCCTGTAGAATCAAAGTTTCTCCCTGGGTCTCCAGAGAGGCCTCCGTCGGAACCACCGGTTCCACTGACACCTCTAAAGAACTGGCGTCCGGTTCGGACGACTCCTCTAACCTAGGTTTAACTGCCTTGTCCTTGCGCTTCTTTGCGGAAGCCGGCGTCGGAGCATCCGACGGCATTTTGTAATTGCACCGCTTCCCAAAGACCAACCTTGCACAATCCGACCTCCGCTTTATAGTGCGTTTATTAAACCTAGCACAAAAGCGGCAACCAACAACGTCGTGCTCAGGTCCTAAACAAGGTATACACAAATTATGATAATCTCTATGCGGTATCTGTTTCCCACAAGAAATACAGTTATTCACTTTTTCTGACATCCGGTAAACCACTGAGGCAAGAAAAAACCAAAATATTCCCAACGGGTACTTAACCAACTCTGACTTCGGTCTGAAACTCAATTGAAAATTTCAGAACGCCGAACGGCACTTGCAACACTGCTTCTGCATCGGACCATGCGGCAAAAAAGACTGAGGATATGACGTCGGTCATGTGCATTTGTACCCTGACGTTCTGATGTCAGTCAAATGCGCCCTGACCGACGTCAGCCTTATACTCTGATATTCGGGCCGAATGAGGGACGGCGGACTACCCAAGTGTTAGGACTGCAGCAATGTGAGATGAAGAACATCTGTTTCTGCTTCGGGCACCGCGCGGCAAAAAAGACTGAAGAAAATGGCGTCGGCTGTGTCTTATATACCCCTGCCTCACTGACGTCAGGAAAGAAAGCGACAACAACCGACGCCGGACCTAGACTTTGGAATTCGGCCGACCTAGGACCCGCCTGACAGCAGAAAACCCCATCTGTGATTACTGCAGCTGTATGCACGATGAACTTCAGGGATCTCACCTTTTGAAGTCATGATAGGTAAAAAAAAATGCCTGTACAATTGCCAATTGATCCTACTGTTAGTACAAACAGACCATTATTAGAAATTGTACAGCATCAACAATGATTAAAAAATATTTCTGAATTGTGTCAAAGCCTTTAAGAAATGCAAGCATTCAAATTACAGTCAAAGGATCCTGTTATGCCAGAAAAAAAACCTTCCCTCTGGGACACATGTATTGATCAAGATGCTCCAGATGGACGGTCCGTGGGATAGTAATTGGCAAGGACCTTTTGAAATAATTGCTCAGTTAGGACCTCTAGTGTACAAAGTTAAAGGACAGAAAAAACAGCAAAATAATTCTTGTTCATAGAGATCAGTTAAAAGTCCTTAAGTGATTTCATGTTTTGTTTTTTTTTTGTTTTTTTTGTAGACTCAAGGCAAATGCAAGTCTGAAACAGTTGAAAAAGCATCTATCAAAAGAACTTTTTAGATTAATACCACTTACATGGAAATGTTATATTATTGTACATAATGAAGATTCTGTTTGCTATTGTACTGACTGTACTCACTGGAGTCCTTGGGGTAGGGTGTCAAACACGAGAAATGCAAGTTTAAAAAATAAACAATGACAATAATACTGTAGAGCTAGGCTGAAATGTAAATCGTTTTCATGAACAAAGACAGCAGGACAATTTTATTTGTCCATATAGTACTACTTGTATCTTCGGATACATAAGGATTTCCAGCAATGTTACCTTTTGGTCCACGGTTGAGGGTCATCATTATATTTGACCAAATAGTCCTACAGTAACCCTTGAATTTAACTATAAAGTTTCTATTAAATGTTGTCAATTTCCTGTATTTTATTTGGGAAAAGGAAAAAAATTCAAAGAAATATCCACCATCAATACAAAGTACAGTTGTGTACACTTACCATAAATGTAGATGTTCGAGTGTATTCACTGTTGCAGTCATTACATTTGGGTAATCTGCTGGCAGGTTGGCCTGATTAACAAAGTCTTGAGTCCTGCGTCGGTTGCTGTCCCTTCTTCCATGACGTCAGGTCGTCAGGGGTATAAAACATGCAGCCGACACCATTACATCAGCTTTTCTTGCCTCAGATGACAGGTGCCCCTCAAATGAGGAGCAAATAAAATTAAAAACACAAAAAATATACCTCCAATCCCAAAAGCAAATACACCAAAAGGGCTTTTAAGCATAGTGAAAGGAAGTAGAGATATAGCCAGAGAAAAATAGGGGGCTGGAGGGAGGGTAACCAGTACTGCAACAGTGAATACACTCGAGCATCTACATTTATGGCAAGTGTACACAACTGTACTATGTTCTTCTATTTCACTGTTGAAGTCATTACATTTAGGTAGATTCCCAAAGCTATGGTTGGGTGGAGGGAATTATACAGCATTAGGACCAGCTATAAGGCCCTGCAGGACAGCAGTGGCAAAGCCAGCTCTGGATTTAGAGAAAAGTGGTAAATGGTAATTTTGGTGAACGTATGAACTGAGCTCCAGGTAGCAGCTTCTAGAATGTCCCTGGTAGAACACCTCTGAGAAAGGCTGTGGAAGTAAATGCAGCCCTGGTGGAATGGGATCTAATCCCCTGGGGATAGTTTTTCCATGGTGCATGTAGCAAAAACGAATACAATGGCTTATCCATTTGGAAATGGTTTGCTTTGAAATAGCCTTTCCCTCTGCCCCTGCAGCAAATGCCACCAGCAATTGTTCAGATTTTCTTTGAGATTTTGTCCTGTTTAAGTAAAATCTAAGTTGTCTGTGTACATCCAATGAATGCAGAATCCGCCCCCCTTTTTTCTGTGGATTGGGAAAGAAAGTTGGCAAATGAATGGTCTGATTAACAGCAACACTGGATACCACCTTAGGCATGAAGAATGGATTGGTCCTGAGAGATACCCTGTCCGCATGAAAAGTGATGAAAGGCTCCACTGCCATAAGAGCCTGTAATTCGGAAATCCTTCTAGCTGAAATGACTGCTAAAAGGAAAGCGGTTTTCCAGGAGAGAAAATTTAAGTCTGCAGTAGCAGCTGGCTCGAAAGGAGGGAGAGTGAGCTTTTCCAATACAAAATTGAGGTCCCAGGCAACGGTTGGAACTCTCCAGGGTGGTCTTAAGTTTTTGGCCCCTCTGAGATACTGCTTTAGCAGAGGATGAGAGAAGAGGGGAGGTTCTGTGTTGTAATGAGCTGAAATGGCTGAGGCATGGATTTTTATGGAAGAAAACGACAGGCCCTTGTGTAGCATCTCAGTTAAGTATTGTAAAGTTTCCCCAAAAGAAACATCCTCAGGGGGAGAAGCAGAAGGAATGGAATCTTCTGCATCAGAGTCCTCATAAGTAGGTATAGACAATTCCTGTTCACTGAAAGAGTCCGAAGAAATAGAATCCTGTAGTGAAGATTCATAATCAATGTCTTGCCTAGGCCTCTTAGAAGGGGGGGATTGGCTACCCCCTGATCAGAGTAATTAAATCTTAAGTCATTTTGATTTGTTTTTTAGGCATAGGGGCCTGCACATGTGGCCCAGGCATTAGTTTTTTAGGCATAGGTCGAGATTTTGGCCTTAGTTTTGAAGATGGCATTGGTCTAATATACAAATCTGTAGGCCTGAAAACACCCTCAGAAGCCAGTGCCTGCACAGCGGCTCCGGACCCATCCAAGGTAGAAACATCCGCGGGTTCCATAATTGAAGCATCTCGCGGCATACCGGACTCCGAATGGGTCTCAGTAGAGGTTTGTGAATCAGAAGTAGCGGGTATCAGGGGCTGCGAAAGCGCCTCACTGAGTACCGGCGAACTGGCGATTGGCTTAGGAGAAGCATCTTCGGCAGTTTTGGACCTCAATGGCCTGTCTCTGTCTTTTTCTTTGCATTTTTTAGGTATTCCGGTAGTCTGATTGCTAACCAACGACATTTCTGGATAATTAAAGTGTGAGCCAAAATATTTAGAAACAAAAATGTTCCGACGTTTGATAGTGCGCTGATTAAATAAAGCACAAAACCAACAGCAAGGTACGTTGTGGTCAGGGCCTAGGCAAGGAATACAGTACAAATGAAAATCCTTATGAGGTATTTGCTTCCCACAAGTAATGCAATTATTAACTTTTACTGGCATCGGTAAGGACCAAGAAAAAAAGTTTCCCCAATGGGGTACTTAGCTTTTTAGTTGAATACTTTGGATCGGAAACTCGAAAATTTCAGGAGTCAGCCGACCGGCACTTGCGAACTGCTTTGGCTTCGGGCAACGCACAGCAAGAAAGACTGATGTAATGGAGTCGGCTGCATGTTTTATACCTCTGACGACCAGACGTCATGGAAGAAGGGACAGCAACCAATGCAGGACCCAAGACTTTGTTAATCAGGCCGACTGACGGCAACCTGCCAGCAGATTACCCAAATGTAATGACTGCAACAGTGAAACACGAAGAACACTGGCTAATCTTCACCTATGTGAAGAAGCGTGGTAATCATAGTATACAGGGAATTAGTATTTCTCCCAATAATACAAAAATACAACTAAATTTTACTACTGGAGTTTTTGTAATATGTACTAATGTCACAGATATTACAGGCCACATACGTTCTATCAATATTAACAGGTAAACCTACCTCTGTTCATACAGACCATTTAGTTAAAATCCTTTCTACCTGTACAATGATCAGTAAACAGTATCAAAAGGTTGTGGTACATTTTAACATCACATTCCCAGATACAGGCAGGTGCCGATATAAAAGGGCATAGTATGATACTCTGCTTGGAGGCCTAGGCACCAGAATGGGGGCTCTTAATGCAGCCGACATTAAAATTCTAACTAATCATTTAAAAGTAGTGGGGGAAGATACCTCTCAAATTGTGCATTTACAAGTATCTTGGAATTCAGAAATACGGAAGACACACCTGCACAATATAAATTATCAGCAGCAATTTTTAGTCAATTATGATGCTAAGCAGCTACACCAGTTGAAATTTGATGGTAACATGACAATTTTTGTAAACTGGACAAAATGCACTATGCAATCTTTGTATGTGGAAATTCAGAGAAACAGAGTACAAACTACACTTATGTTACAAAATGAAAATGTTTGGCGACTATTGTTTAACAAATGGATACCCGATACAAATTGGATTAAGCTATTTACTGAAGTAAAATACTGTACTCCACAATATTGTACAGAAAAGTTTATGCATTATAATGTTACTGATACCACTATTATGTGTCAATTTACTGCGTTACCTATGATATTTTTCATACCAGAAGGGTACGAGTATTGGTTGCCACAATTTGAAGGTAATTAGATATGAGAAGAAAAACACATAAAATTGAGTATTGTACACAGACAAAAATGGACTAATTTGTGGACAGCATTCACCTGTCTATGAACCATGCTTACTGCAGCATTCTGTTAGGGACTCTGGCTGACAAAGTTCGCAGACGATTGCAAGTTGGGAGCCATTATTAACTCCCCAAGTGATGCTGACATCCTACAGAAAGGCCTCACTGAAACCAATGACTGGTGTTAGAACCATGGCCTTAAGCTCAATGCCAAAATATGTGCCATCCCCTTTGGGAAAAACCCAGTTCCCATGAATTACCACATCAATGGTAGTCCACTGAACACAGAAGGCATTATAAGAGATCTAGGAACACAGGTTGACAGCAAACTCTCTTTTGACCACCACATTGCCACTGTGGTCAGAAAGTCTTTCTATGTGGCACATCTCATTACCAAGGGTTTTGCATCCAGGAAGAAAGAGGTCACCATCTCCCTCTTCTTTTCCCTCATTACGCCAATCATTGAGTACAATGCCCCATTTGGCATGCACCTCACCAGACACCTGCAACAACTGAAGAGGCCGCAGAAGTACCTCACAAAGAGGATCCTAGAGCTTAAACACTTGTCCTGTATGGACAGACTCAAAAAACTATTCTCTGTCTGATATCACCTACTTAGAGGCAATCTCTGCTTGACTTCCAAAGCCATGTCTAACCCAGCTACGTTAGAAATGCTGCATCTAAAGAAATCCCAATCCCTCCGCACCACACGCTTCAGAGACCTCAATCTCATTACCACAATCAACAGAACGTGCTGGAGGGACAGGTTCATAACCCAGAGACTGCCCATGCTATGGAATAGACTTCCCATACATGTCAAACAGGGCACCTCATTGGCCCTCTTCCAGGCAAATCTTGATGAGTGGATGGGAAAGAGAAAATTCACCCCGGGGATCACTCCAGTGGCTCTACTCGAGAGAGGCACTGGGTATTAAGGTCGGGTGGCACGATGTCAGGGTAATCCTATGGGCTAGGCTTGTAAAGGCTCCAGGGCCATTAGCCTAGTACACACCTATGAACTTATGACACTGAAACAGCCGCCACTAATGATTTAAGCAACTTTTTATCTTAACATCCATATAAAAATACTAAATGTCATTTGGGCTGCTGATAGTATTTTGTTCAAAAGCACTGGTAAAGAAAAACAAGTAAAAAAGTAGTAAATACTGTCAAGTAAATGGTGAAGGAGAAGAATGCAATATTAAAATAAAAAAATCACATAGTCCCACATTTCTAATAGTACATTTGCAGCAATAAGGTATGCCACACAGTAATAACATTACTATGTCACATCTTCCATCACACTCAGCTGGTACGTGTCATGTGACATTTTAAACTTCAGTTTGTTTACTTATTTATCTCCGTCTACCAGGGTAATGCACTGATCAATATTCTCCAGTTGTGAACCAATGTGATGACATTACTTGACAACATACCTCCCAACACAACTGTCCTTGCTTTTGCAGAACATCCCAGATTATGCCTCAAGATTTAGCTCTGTCCCTCTTAATATTTTTGATTTCCTGGCAAACCACAAAGGATTATGATCAGTCCATAAAGCTAAACACTAGTTGTATACTTCTTACCATTCAGAAAAATGCATGCTGCTACAAAACACATTGGATTAGGGTAATATTTTAAAGCTGTTCTGGATTTTGGACATTTGTTGTCATCTCCCAACTTTAGCTCCATCTACCATTTTTTAGGAAAGTTGAAAACTATGCTTGACCCATCCATCCACAACCCCTTTTTGCCCCTATTTTTGCACATGACCGCTGCAGTGGTTATATGGTTCAGGTAGACTACAACCTAAATCCCAAACTGCATTTCTGCAGGGAGCTATAAGAAATTCCGAGAATAGTGCTGACTGTGCCACTACCAAGATATAATAAGCAGAATGCATTACCACTGCCAACCATACCTCTCAACCTCTTAAAATCCAGATAAAGTCTAAAATGATGGGGGGACAAATAGGGATAGGTTTTAAATATTGCTCTTACAAACTTAGAAAAATTGATAGAATAATATGTTTTGCATTAGCATGAATTTTCTGAAGGATGTGGAGTCTTAAACTCAAATATTTGTCATTATTTAACGAGTTCAATCCTCGGCTATTTGCCAGAAAGGAACAGATTATAGGAGGAACACACCAAAAATATGAGGCAAAAATCTAGACATTCTGTGCAAACCTGTACAGTTGAGAGGTATGCTGCCAAATAAAACAGATCACAAAATTCTGCAGCACTTCCAACCAACAGTACTGCTCTGAAAAAGGTGATTTAATTCTGTACATTTCAAAAGCCTGTGGGAGACAATATTAGATGTGAAGCGAGGCAGATGTTGCTCAGATGGAAAGGGACAAAAGTATCTACTCTATTTTCAAGGTGCTCACTGTAAGCTTTGCATGGTTAATTCTCTGCTGCACCCCTTCTCTGCTGCACGTTATTATACTCTCATAGTGTGTGTCCTGGCTATGCTGGATAGGTAACTTTTCGGACATTAAATATTTACAGTCACAACATCCTGTTACTTTCACTGAACATCTGCAACTGTGGAAATCTAGTTAACTAGAAAACAAAATTAATTAGGACTTGGTGTTATCTGAAGGTCGTTCACACCATGATAAATGATTAAACCCTTCAAAGAAACATTTAGTCATATGACAGCCTTTAACAAAGAGTGATTGTAGTTTCACATGCAAACTGTGAATTTCTAAAATGTAATTTCGATCCAGCTCTTTGTCACATGGTCATGTGCTCTGTTTGGGTAAGAACCATGACTGCTTTTTGTGTGGTTAACATTCTGCACTGAAACATGGTGTGCTTCATGCATTTGAAGGATGGATAAGAAACAATGGAAGAGTTCTGTAACATTTATAATTCAAATATTACTATGCATTGGCAAACATTTCCATTTTGTGTATGTGTTTTACTTTATACTGCATGCTTCTATTGGCAAACATTTCCATTTTGTGTATGTGTTTTACTTTATACTGCATGCTTCTATCCATTATGCGATCAGATACACCTGTAATATTCTCTTTACAGTAAAAATGTGAACATTATCTGGGAGTAATAAATCTCAAGTGATACTACTTTAGCAGTGATATTTTATAACCACTGTTAGAAAATGTAGTACCTCAGGAACAGTGAAAGCCCAATGTGAACAGTGCCACTGTTGGTAGCTAGGCATACCAGAACATTTATCAAAAGTCTTACTGAGGCAGAAACTGTCGGCAGTGTACATGGTAATCTTTGTGCACATCCATATGTGCAAATAAGACACAACCATATGTGAAGCAATAAAAAGTATACTAAAATTTTCCATCAATCCACAGAGCAGATGCAGTCTCTACACACCGATACATTGGTCATAGGTTCATAGGCTAGGAACTAGGCTATCAGCGGCCCTAGGACCTATACAAGCCTAGCCATAAACAATTCCCTGGCTATTTCTTCCCACAGTATTTACTTCCCTGGACCCCTGTCTTGCAGGGCGACTGACGTGATCCCTGGGGTGAATTTCCTATCTCCCATCCAATCATCAAGGTTCCTTTTGAAGAGGACCAAAGAGGCGCGCTGCTCGACATATATGGGAAGTCTATTCCAGAGTCTGGGGAGTCTCTGGGTCAGTAACCTATCCCTCCAGTATGTTTTGTTCACTGTGATGACAAGGTTTAGATCACTGGAGCGTGTGTCTGAGTCTCTGTGTCAGTACCTACTGAAAAGTTACTTCAAAGCATTTTAGTGCATTTTTCTTGTATGTTAAAAAAAACAAATCACAAGATTTTTAGGTTCTACTCTATTCAGATCTCTTGCCAGTTTGGCAGCACAGTTAATTAAGGCCATGCACTACGAACAAGCTGCTTCCTGTAGTGTAGGCTTTAATTCATTCTGCTTCCATTTGTCTGCTGTGTAACTCAGAGCAAATTTGGAGGAACTAGGTTAGGCTTCTCATTGCTCTCCTGAAGCAAACACCTACCACCTATCTACCCAAGAACTTAAAAAAACATTCATTTAAATAAATAACCTCAGTTCCATAGCCACTGGAAAATAATGTGAAAAATGTACACTTTTATTTTTAGAAACATATTTTATATAACTGCAACAACACTCAAAACACTTTCTGACACAGGCTCAAAAAAGTGAAGGTTAAATGTGAAAATAAATAAAAGTGCTGACATACCTTGGAGTGTGCTACTTTTAAAACAGTGAAAAGGTTATGAAAGGAACTGGCAAAGTACAGCTAAATGTAAGTCAGAAATAAAACAAGCACACACGTAAGCAATGCTTTAACCCCAAATTAAACTTTTGAGGGATAACCAATGTCATTCAGCAGCAGCTCACGTCTGTAACACTACCAAAGACTAATCCTGTAGTAAAATACTATTTGGACTATGCAAATGAACATTTATTTGTTTTTAGAGTCATAGAGGTAACCAGTAGCAATATCAGATGGGGTAATTTAGATAATAAACTTAAGCTATGTGAATAAAAATGGATCATCACTTTTCGTGCTGATAGAACTCCTGGTATCAATGCCAATGTAAGTTTGAAATAGGTCTTGAAACAAACAGATGCGTCTTAAATTAAATAATTATTTTTATAACACAAATGAAGGCAAAAGGCAAACTGATCCACTCCCAAGTATTTATTTAGCGCTTTCGTTTATAAAATACAAACTTCCTCAAAACAAAGGCTTAAAAAACTTGATCCATAGTGGCCAACTCATTTATATATGCACTAAAAATCATGTGATAAAACCTGCCTCAGTTTGAAACCCGCACTTAAAGATACATTACATATGCAGTTTGTAACACATGCATTTTCCTATACATTCATTGCATACTTTCACACTGCTAAACTACACAAACATATATTCGCATGTAATATTGTTAAAAAAACTAAGATACCTCCACTAGATAAATTCTTGCATATGTAAATAAATGCATATGTGAATCTGGCTGTCATGCTACCTATAACATATACTTTACAAAAAATGCTGACTAACACAGTGTATGCCCCATAAACAAAGTTGTAACTAGACACCAACTTGGCTTGGTCAAGGGACAATATGTTCATCTTGCTAGAATGATATCAGATAATGACGAATATGTTATTCAGACCAATATTCTCAAATATATGCTGATAAGCAGAGGCTATTATAGACAGCATAGGTAATGGGGTAACACAGAAAAGAGCTAGTTCATAGGTGTGTACTAGGCTAATGGCCCTGGAGCCTTTACAAGCCTAGCCCATAGGATTACCCTGGCATCGTGTCACCCGACCTTAGTTCCCTGTGCCTCTATCAAGCCGAGCCACTGGAGTGATCCCCGGGGTGAATTTTCTATTTTCCATCCACTCATCAAGATTTCTCAGACTCGTCAGGCTAATGGGGCGATAGTTCCCGGGGTCTGTAGTCGCTCCTCCTTTGTGGAGAGGGATGACTGTAGCAGTGCACCATTCAGTAGGGACAAAGCCTGAGGTGAGGCTGTGATTGGACAGGGCACACAGGTGAGGTGAAAGTTCACTCTGTAGTTCATGTAAAGCACAGCCAGGGATATTGTCAGCTCCCACAGAAGCTGTATTCTTAGCCTTGGACAGTGCTGTTTTAAGCTGTGGACACTTCCTACCATTGTTGGGCTCAGACAGACACACTAGCATGAATACTATACACCCAGTACTGCTATAGTGGATCACACAAAGGCAGTAATCTTAACATTTAACATGTAACAAGCAATATGATAATGTTAGAGAAATTATTACAAAAAACTGGTGTGTCTTTGACACCGACCCAGAGTATAAGAAGATGGTGGGGGGTGGGCCCACGTATATCCCATAAAAAGGATGCAAGTATTAAAACCATGTTAGAAAAAACTAAGTATGATGAATTGTGTAGAAAAATGAGTAAATGTGGGTACTTCCCACAATGTAAATATATATTAGAGCAGAATGAAATTTGTTTAGCTCATTTTGGTACAATAATTTTGAAAAAGATATAATTGTAACAGCAAACTGGTTATCCACATGGGTATTTGTCAACAATGCCCATGTTTTTATATAGGTAAGACAAAAAGTAGCTTTAAAACCAGAATATATTAACTTCAATATGATATTAGTAAAAAAGATTCTAGAAATGACTTAGCTGAACATATGGACCATCATTTTAAATATATTACTATAGATCATGTTGATTTCGATGAAAGAGGGGGTCCTATAGATGACTTTTTGGAATTTAAGGAAAATGGCAACTGTGAACCAATGCAACAAGTTATCCAGGACTATATGGTGTGGTTTCTATCAGTCCTATTTTGAGACTGAAAGCCATGTTTGCTGTCTAGTTACAACTTTGTTTATGGGGCATACAATGTGTTAAAATCAGCATTTGTTTGTATACAATACATGCTATAGGTAGCATGACAGCCAGATTCACATATGCATTTATTTACATATGCAAGAATTTATCTACTGGAGGTATTTGTTTTCTTTTAGCAATATTACATGTGAATATATGTTTGTGTAGTTTAGTAGTGTGAAAGTACGCAATTTAAATTGGAACCTGTGTGCTGAGAGACAGCCTTACAAGACTATCTGCAAATATATAGAGCTGAGTATATTTTTCTGTATTACTCTGCATTATAGAGCTAAATTGTTGCTTAGATATCTGTTGTCTTACTGTTCTGCAAATATACAGAGATCAGTATATATTTTTTTGGTTTTATAATTTGCACTGTGATTCCTCACATCTCTGTTGAAACTGTGTTCCCCACCCCCCCCTCCCTGTTCTTGGTTGTAGACTAGTTTAAATTTGGTGACTTTTGCAGTGCCCGCCCCACTGCAGCTTTGATCTAGGACACTCCCCCAGTCCCATCTCTTTACCGCATTATACCTAATAAACCCTTTCTGCACTTGCTTTTAGTCGTTTTTAATTTAATTACATTTTTTCAAACTGCGTGTGGACTAATATTGCTACATACTCGAGCGTGCCAGCTTGCACTGCATGTGAATTGTTTTTACTACTGTTTTTGCTACTTTTCTGAAAAAAAAAAATTGTAAGCCTGTTTCCAACCTTTCCTGTAATTAGTGTTCCAGATACAGGTTTGCTGTATCCAGGACTGTTTGTAAGCTTCTGAGCCCCCCAAGCCTTTCTGTGTTGGGAGGGAAGCCTTCTAGCTCATCAGTGGGAGTAGTAAGCATTAGGTAACATGTCTACCACATAAGGAGTGGTTCTGGCCCAGAATTTGTAGTTATTGGCCGTTTGGGCGGTCTTCCATCTCTCTCAACTTTCTGATTTGAAGGCCTGCATTTGCACTTGTTTCTGTCCTGTAACTCCTGGGCCCATCTCATTTGCTCACTCAAAAAAAAAAAAAAAAAATGTATCTGCTTTTACTGTATTTGTGTTTCTTCCTACTTTATTTTGCTTTTGCGTCATCTTAAAAGTACTCAATTGTATTTATTACTGCTTGGTGTAACTCATTCTAAGCCTTGTAGTTTAAGCACTTGGGCTTCAGACCAGCTGTTTTACATTAGGAAGGTTTGTGGTCTGCACTGTAGTGGAATAGGTAGCTTACATCCTTCTAAGTTGGAAACTGCTGATTGAGGGCTCAGTGTCTGTTATTCTAAAAGTGTATTAATTCTGGTTTAAGCACTTGGGCTTCAGGCCAGTTATTTTACATTAAGAGGGTTCGTGGTCTGCACTATTGTTGGAGGAGAGGCTGGACTCTGCCCTTCTGAGCTGGGAATTTCTGGTTAAAGGCTTATAGTGCCTGCATATTTGAACCTCTTCTTACTGAAATTGGTACACCTTGTTTGCTGTAGCATAGACTAGATCCAGGCCTGCTGAATCTAGCTTTGTTTGTATGTTTGCTTGCTTCTTATTTCCCTGAAACGCTAATTCCACCTAAAACGCGGCTTTTCAGCACTTCTGTGGATCCCTAGTGATAGATATCTGCATTGCTTACTTTACTTATTTCCTTGTTTCACTTGAAAGAAAGTTACTGTTTGTCGTTTTTGCATTTAAGTTGCCTGTAACACATTGCATTTAAGTTACCTGGCACTTGCTCACTAAAGCAATTACAGAAGTCAGCACTAAAAAATTAAAAGTACTACACCCTCACAAACTCCCCTTGAGTACCTTGTTCCCCAATGGCCCTTTTTTCAATTATAAAGGAATTCCCAATACTATTCTAGCATGTCCAAAGGTCAGTTGTCAATCTCCTCTCTGGTCCAGCTGGTGAATCTGGGAATCTTGAGGCAATGTTACAACTGCCTCATATACACAGACAACCCTGTCCTCCTCCCAACAAATTCCAACACATGTGAGAGATGCAACCATATAGCCAAACTGGAGGCTAAGCTCTTTCAACTCAGTACTGGCGTAACCAGTCAGGAGGAGAAGGAAACCACACTCACTACAATTCCAGTCTCACATAGACCTACCACAACAGCAAACCAAACACAAACACACAAAAACATACTTGGAGGCTCTAAATAAAAATCTGTCTAAGCAGCAGAGACCTCCAAAGCAGACACCCAAGCAACCGCTACCCCAAAACAAAACACGTGCAACACATAGCTCAAAAAGCCAGTGTGCCGAACAGTCACAGCCCTTAAGGCTAAACAACACACCTGATACACTTGTAATAGGTGACTCTATCATCAGGCACACTGGCGTCCCGCTCACTAGGCTGAACAAGGAGAAGGTCACAGTAAACTGCCTGTCGGGCGCTAGGATCCACCACATAACACAAGCACTCAGGTCACTCCAAGTCATATATGACTCAGTCATTGTCCATGCCGGTGTGAATGACCCGAGACGTACTTCCCTGGACTACATGAAGAGAGACAGAGGAGCTCTCTGAGCATGTAGCCCAGGCCGGTATGACCCTGACCCTGAGTAGCATCTTACCCTCACCAAGAATGATGCCACAATATGAAGACAAGATTATCAATTTCAACAATTGGCTTAAGTATTGGTGTCATTCAAAGGGGATCCAATGCCTGTCAGCCTGGGATGACATGCTCGACAAGCCACGATGCTTCGCTTGGGACGGCTTGCACCTGTCACCCCTGGGCTTTCGGATATTGGCAAAGGCTCTTGCTAGCCCCATAGTGCCTTTTTTAAGCAAGGCTCAAAAGACAAACCCACCTCCATAGGTATCACAAGGGATAAGAAACTAAGAGTAATGCTACTCAACGCCAGAAGTCTAGACCTCAAGATGCACGCACTCGAAACTCTCCTTAGCATGGAGAACATCGATATCTGTGCAGTAACAGAAACCTGGTTCAAGGCTCCCGAGAGCACCCCAGCACTACCAGGTTATACCTCATACCATGCTTTTCGGCCCCAAAACTTGGACTGTACCACAAAAGGAGGGGTAGTATCAATATTTGTCAAAGATACCCACACCTCCAGGTTGGTGGCATAGCACGAAGCATCAGAGACTATCCATGTGCAACTAATAGTGAGTAAAACTGCCTTCCAGTTTATAGCCTGCTACAGACCACCTTCCCAAATCCAGGAACCCCACTCGGCCTTCGTGAGAACACTGGAAAATATGAAGGTCTCTCCAAACACCATTATATTGGGAGACTTCAACTACCCTAACATAGACTGGGAGCATTACTCTAGCTCCAACACCCTAGCCCAAAGGTTCCTAGAATTTATACACACAAATGCTATGGAACAACTTGTTACCACTCCCACAAGAGGGGAAAACATACTGGACCTGATCATCACCAACATGGGGACTCTATGCTCCAGACCAGAAGTGTATCCCTCACTGGTAAGATCAGACCATAAACTAATCTCACTGGACAGTCACATCCCGATCCCACCCCCTGCCCAGAAAACCACAGTGAAAAACTTCTCTAAAGCAAATTTCACACTCCTCAAAACCGAGGTGGAATCCTTCAAAGCCCCTGGGCCTGTGGAAAATACGGCCCAGACCGCAGAATCCTTTATAAACGCATTCTATGAACACCTGCAGGAATGCATGGATCATGCAATCCCAAATAAAACCAAGACCCAATCCTCCAAAGGCAGACGTCCTGTCTGGTGGACCCCAGCCATAAACAAACTATACAACAGACGGAGGAAGCTACTACATGATAGAGCAAAATCCCAAAAAGAGAAGGCATCTCCTATCAGTATTAGCAAAAAACTACGGGCACTCATAAAATCGTCTAAGGCCAGCTTCGAGAGAAAAATTGCACAGGACACTAAGGATAATCACAAGGCTTTCTTTAGTTATGTTAGGAACCTGGGTGGGAATTCCAAGATATGCTCAGAATTAGTCCAAAATGACAAAAAATACACCGAACCCACAGACATTGCCAACATCCTAGCTGACAGGTTCAGCGCAAACTCTCCCCCCACCAAAAGGGCAAATATCTATCCCAGCAGAGTGCTGCCCCCCTGACATCTCAGATGCTCAGGTAAGAGCCGCCCTCTCCAAAGCAAAAACAGCATCAATGGGACCAGACGGTGTCCCGGGCTGCGTCCTACATGAACTCCAAGAAGAGCTAAACCCAAACATAAAACTACTGTTCAATCTCAGCCTTACTACAGGATATGTACCCAAAGAGTGGCGTACAGCAACAGTGGTTCCTCTCCACAAAGGTGGTGCCTCAACGGATCCTGGAAACTATCGCCCCATAAGCCTGACTAGCTTGGTCTGCAAAGCTATGGAAAGGATCATCATGGACCTCATAAATAAAGATATTTGGGACCTACAGACACTGGATCCTACCCTGTTTGGCTTTGTTAAGGGCAGATCCTGCCTCTTAAACCTGATCGAATCCTTTGAAACAGTCACCAAGGCCAATGACGAGGGGAAGGTGGTCCACACAGCCTACCTGGACCTCGCAAAAGCCTTCGATACAATACTCCACTCGGGCATTATAGATAAGCTCACCAGCTTAAATATAAACCCCTATGTCACTAGATGGGTTGCAAACTGGCTCAAGGACAGAACCCACATGGTTAGAATTGCTGGAGCCATGTCAGACTCCAAACCAGTTACAAGTGGCATCCCACAAGGCTCAGTTCTGGGACCTCTCTTGTTCGGTATATATTTCTCGGAGGTACAGGCAAACACCAAATGACTGTGGCTGACCAAGTTCGCAGATGACTGCAAACTGGGCGCCATAATCGACTCTCCAGCCGACACAAGCATCCTCCAAAAGGGCCTCATAGAAACAGACAACTGGTGCCAGAGCCATAACTGGTGCCAGAGCCATGGCCTCAAGCTAAACGCCAAAAAGTGTATAGTCATCCCCTTTGGCAAAAACAAAGTGCCCACAAATTACCACATGGGTGGTAATCCATTAAGTACAGAAGTAATTAGGAACCTGGGGACCCAAGTTGATAGCAATCTCTCATTTGACAACCACGTGGCCAAAGTGGTTAGAAAAACATTTTATATAGCCCACCTAATCATGAAGGGATTCACATCTAGATCAGGGGAGGTCATCGTGCCTCTTTACTCATCCCTCATCAGACCCATAATTGAGTACAATGCCCCTTTTGGGATGTACCTTACCAGACACCTGCAGCAACTGGAAAGACCCCAAAAGTACCTCACCAAGAGCATCAAAGGGCTCAAACAGATGCCATATGCTGCCCGGTTAAAGAAACTCCAGCTCTACTCAGTGGCATACTGCCTGCTCAGAGGCGATTTGTGCCTGACGTATAAAGCCATGTCCAAGCCGGAATTAATGGACATGCTGCACCTCAGAAAATCCAAATCCCATCGAGCTACGCGCTCGAGAGACTTGAACCTCAGCATTGAAATAAATAAGACATGCTGGAGGGACAGATTCATAACCCAGAGGCTCCCTTCACTCTGGAATAAAATCCCAGTCCAGGTTAGGCAGAGTGCCTCATTGACTCTCTTCAAGAGGAATCTTGATGAGTGGATGGGAGATCATAGGTTTACCCCGGGTATCACTTCTGTGTTACTGTTAGACAGAGGCACAGTATACTAACCTCGAAAAAGGGCATAGCAAAATTCATTTAAAATGGGTGGCGAAAGCCAAACACACTCTGGCTAGGCTTATAAATGCCCTAGGGCAGATAGCCTAGTATGAACCTATGAACCTATGAATGTATAGGAAAATGCATGTGTTACAAACTGCAGATGTACTGTATCTTTAAATGCTGTTTTCAAACTGAGGCAAGTTTTATCACATGATTTTTAGTGCATATATAAATGAGTTGGCCGCTATGGTTCAAGTTTTTTAAGCTTTTATTCTGAGGAAGTTTGTATTTTATAAACGAAAGCGCTAAATAAATACTTGGGAGTGATTAGTTTGCCTTTTGCCTTCATTTGTGTTATTTCTACAGTTTGCAGGTCTCGTGGAAGTCTTAAAATTATTTTTATATATTGGTTTTATCTGACTGATGGGCTCTTTAATTTGTTTAATTGATTAATTTATGAGAATATTATTTAAATGACACGGATACTGTGTATTGTTTTTAGCAAAGAGGAAGGATCTTTTGATCTGAAAGCTTTGCAGCTAAAGTTTTATGCGATTAAAGTTTTACGGCGTTTGCAGAGTCCATGTTTTTTGCTGTTAGCACTACCCAAGACAACACAGAGATTGTTCTAAGTGGCAGGCCACTAACATGAAAGCTAGCTGTATGGCTAGCCTCCTACTGCACACACTCTTTAGTTCTTTCCTACAGCTGTTCATCCCAGAAAACAGACATCAACTTTAAATGCATCTGTTTGCTATCTTTTTTCTAACTTTTAAGTTTAGCTATTATTTTCTTTCCTATTAGTTTCATGAAGTTGTTTTTCTTCTATGCTTGTACTCCTAAGGGAAAAGACCTTGGAGAAGGCTCTGTGTGGCGCGGCATACATAAAATTTTAAGGCTACTACTATTTCTGCACAGTTCCACGAGGCAGAGTTATAACTACTGCAATGTAAAGGGGGGTGGGACTGGTAGGGGGCACTTTGGGCATGTGTTGATGTGACAGTGCAGTGCAGAAATTTACAAAGCCCTCTCAGTGTGGGATAACTGGAGCAAGCTGCTTCTAATATTTCAAGCAAGCAGTTTGCAAACTTTTTTTTTTTGCTCCTCATCTTTGAGTTAAGGGGTACTAACTGACAGAACTGCACAGGATGCCAGATAAACTAGCTCTAGCTCTGACAGCAAGTGCTGTAAGAAGCCCATAAAGACAGGGATGGGGTTACCAGAAATTCTGACCTACAGTGGATATAAAAAGTGTACACACCCCTGCTAAAATGCCAGGTTTTTGTAATATAAAAAAATGAGACTGCAATGAATCATTTCAAAACTTTTCCTACCTTTAATAGTGACCCATAACCTGTACAATTCAATTGAAAAACAAACCTGTTAGGGGAAAAAAATATAAACAATAAAAAAACGTACAATAAGCTGGTTGCATAATTGTGCACACCCTTAAACTAATTTGCATCCCCCCTTGTTTTGAAAATTTGGAAAAAAAAAACTGGAAGATCGATTGTCTGACTGACATTTGCTTCCGAAGCTACTTTATGAAGAAAGGATGGGTTGGTATGCAAGGACACTAAAATTTGTTAAAGATCATATAAGGAACCTTCATGGATAAGGCTTGAAGTTCCAACACCCTCTTGGCAGAAGTAATGGCGAGCAAAAACACAGTCTTCCAAGATAAAAATTGTAAATCTACAGAAGCTATGGGTTCAAAAGGGGGGAAAACTAAAGCCTGAAGTACCAAAGTAAGGTCCCACGGGGGCATAGCATCCTTCACTGGGGGGTCTATGAAGAAACGTACCTTTAAGGAAGGTCTTACAAACTTTAGAAGAAGCCATGGATGACATGTTTTCTCCCACATGAAAGTTGGAAATAGCAGCCAATTGGACTTTGACTGTGAAGGAACTGGCATCCTGCTGAAAAATTCCTGCCAAAAACTTTAAAACTGCAGACACAGGGGCAGTAAAAGGGTCAAATGCACGCTGTGAAGCCCATATGGAAAAATGTTTCCACTTGCTACGATAAACCTTTCTAGTGGAAGACTTGTAAGCCGCCACCAGAATAGTCTTAACTGGGGATGATAAACCTGGAGTCCTAATAAAAATGGGAACTGGAGCAGCCAAGCAGTGAGCTTTACGCTGTCCAGGTCTGGGTGAAGAATCCCTGAGGGATGAGGAATAAGATCCAGAACTGGATCCAACGTCCATGGTGGAAGTACTATGTGAGACCATAGGGAGGGAAATCAAACTTGGTGAGGCCAGAATGGGGTGATGAGGATCACAGTGCTCCCCAGCCTGCGAGCTTTCTGAAGAAACTTCAAAATGAGGGGTAGTGTTAGATAAGCATACAGAAAGCCAGGAGGCCAAGCATGGACCAGTGCATCTCTGGGGGCTTCCCCCTGAGGGGGTTCAGAGCGAAGAACTCGCTGCATTTTGCGAAGGAAGGAGATGCAAAAAGATCGCAGCAAGGACAACCCCACTTTAGAAAGATCTATTCCACCACTGAAGTATTCAGAGACCACTCGTAAGGCATCAGAATAGACTTGCTAAGCCTGTCTGTGAGAATGTTGGACTGCCCCGGGATGCGAGATGCCATCAAAAAACATATCGCCCATTCCCACACTCTCACGGCTTTGCGACATAAGGGATAAGATCTGGTTCCCCCTGTTTGTTGGTGTACCAGACTACTGACACACTGTCTGAATCGAAATTGTCCCTAGAGGGAAATGGGCATGAAGGGTCTGCAACTTAAGACGAACCGCCCTCATCTCTAGGACACTAATATGCAAGCTTGTCTCAGTTGGGGACCACATGCCTTGGACCGTCCTTCCCGAGCAATGCACACACCCCCAACCTAGCTGGGAGGCATCAGTGGTCACTGTGGTCTTGGGAAAGGACGGAATAAAAGGGCATCCCCTGATTAGATCGGGGGACTGAATCCAGCACCGAAGAGAGTCCCTGCATACTCAGGAGATTCGAACGGGACATGACAATGGCAGATCCAACAGGGACCACTGAACAGCAAGCATCCACTGGAGAATCCGCATGTGAAGGTGCACTGAGGGTAATAGATTAATGATGGCCGCCATAGGGGGTAATGCCCTTAGCACTGTTTCTGCTGTCGAAACTTGGGCTTGAAGAACGTATAGAACATGCAATTTGAGACTGTATATTTTGTCTGGGGTGAGGAAAACTTTCATTTGGATTGTGTCCAACCGAGCCCCAATGAAGTCTATGATCTGAAACACGGCCAATGATGACTTGTTGAGATTGATGGTGATGCCCAGTCTTTTTTCTGGCAACAGGAAACGGTCCCTGGCTTGGCAAAGTAGATGCTTGGAGGGGGCAGCAAAGAGCCAATCATCCAAGTTAAGGGAAGACCTGAATACCCTGAAGCCTCAGGTGAGCCGCTACTACTGTCATTACCTTGATGAATACCCTGGGGACTGTGGTGAGACCAATAGGAAGGACTGATAATGATTGGCTGCTAGCTGGAAGCAGAGAAACCTCCGGGAGCGCCTGTCCATCTTGATATGATTTGAGGTCAATCGAGTACATCCAATCAGTCGCCTGCAGAAAGGGCAGGACAGATTGAAGGGTGACCATCTGGAATTTCACCTTGGCTACTGGCAGGTTCAAGGAGGAAAGATCCAGAATGGGTCTAAGTCCCACGTTTTCTTTGGCACTAAAAAGAACCTGGAATAAATGCCTGATCCGGATTGGTCTCGGAGGACATGCTGGATGACTCATTTTCCTACCAGCTTTTCTATTTCTATAGCTGCTTCCACCCTTTGCATGGCTGGAATGTCCGGGAGGTGCTTTGGTGGTCGTGGTAGTTCGTTGAATGGGATGGAATATCCTCTGGATATAATCTGCAACACCCAATGATCCGATGTTACGGACTCCCATGCCGCTGGGTAAAGCGATACTCGACCCCTGACTGCCTCCAGAGATGAGCAATCTGGCAGCCCTTCAGGGCTGCTGCTCAAGTTGTCCGAGAAAGGTTCTTGGGACCCAAAATTTCTTGGACCCCATCTGCCCCTAGGGCGGCATCATCGTAACCCCCTCTGCCTCTGGGGGAAGTTGAGTCCTGAGAGTCCCAAGAAAATGCCTGTGACTTCTAGAACCACATCTTCTTCGTCCCTTGCTGATTCCTTGAGAAGGATATTTGAGGGGAGAAGAAGTGGATCCCGATGGCAAACAGCATCTTCCCATGCTTCTCACTCTGGACCAAAGTCTCTTTGACTGACTTCCCAAAAATGAAAGAACCGTCATAAGGGGTGTTTGTAAAAGACGCCTTGAAGGGTTCTGAGAACTGACAAAGCCGGAGCCAGGCGTGACGCCTAATGGTAATGCCAGTACCAGCCACTGAGTGGCTCCCTCCGTGGCATGGGAGAGATGACACATGGATGTATTTCCCACAAACTTGAGAGTGGCCATCCGAGTGGAGAATGTCTTTTTATCCCCGCCAACATGGACTCCGGGTTCGACTCAGTGATCTCCTTGACCAAGTCTCGCTGCAGTCGAATGACGTGCACCATGTAGTTCAGCACACTTGCAGAGAATGTTGTTTAAGCATACACCCCCGCTTCCCAAAACAGTCCATCGCCCTTGACTCTCGGTCAGGGGGATGAACCATAGAGCTCTCCTGCGCAAGCTCTTTCTTGGTGGTGGCTGCCACAACCATAGCATCCAAGGTGGAGCCCTTGTTCCAGTAAGCCCTGTCTGAAGGGGGACTAAGCACTTTATCCAGGCGCTTAGGGATAGGCTCCACGATGTCTGGTTCCTTCCATGCCCGAGATGTTATGAGATCCACCAAAGGATCCGTGGGAGGGGACACCCAAGAAGTAGATGGGCCTGTGCCGAATGCCTCCAGGAACACTGATTCGTCTGAAGTCGGTTTTTGGGCAGAACCCCCCCCCCCCCATCTGGTGGAGGAGTTCCATGATGTCTCCAAAGGAGACATCCTTGGGGGGGGGACCGTGGGGAACCTTCCCCTTCCTCCAAATCAGTGTCTTCGGTAAGGGACTCCTGTGGGGAGTCTAGGTGCCTCCTCTTACATGTTTACTTGCGAGGAACCTCCTCAATGGGAATTTCTGAAGAGGACTCGCAAAACTCCTGCTACTCCCTTGGGGGAGCTTCCTGAGGAAAAATGGGCACAGGCTGTCCCCTGAGATGACAAGATGTTCGGGACCACACCCAAAGCAGAGGGAGATGGGATGGAGTCCAAGGACGAGATGGTCAAGGGTTTCGATGACACAGAAAGAACCCTCTCCACCACATCAAAGGCTGAAGGGGAACGGACCTCCTGGGAAATACTGGCTGGAACCATTCCCCTCTGCCCCAAAAGGGGAGTCAAAGCCGAGACTCCAGGCGCCGAGATACCAAGGGAAGTACTGCGCTCCAAAAGGCTCGGAGCGGACAGCAATCCCTCGGATCTGACCCCAAGACTACTGCTCCGAGAGCTCGGATCTGAGAAGGTGGGATCCAACATGCTCAAGACAATGGCTGGCATCAAGGTAGAAGGTACTGTCGGTGCTGAACCCCCCAACCCCGAGGGTCCCCAGATTCAGGGTCTCCAAAACCAGAGGTCAGATCAGAAAAGATGTTAATCGGCAAAAAAGGACTGCGAGCTGCCCCCTCCAGAGGGAGAGGGTGCCGGCAAGACCCCCAACTGGATTTGGGTGGTGATAAAATCTCTGCATCATCTTGTCCATTTCTGCTTCACTGAAACTCTGGGTGGAGCGGGAGGACAATGCCACAGAAACTGGTCGAGAATGCTGGTGAGGGGGAGACCTAACTGGCGACCTGGCCCGAGATGCCTCTGGCTCAGGGGAGAATCTTGGGAATTAAAATCGGGGTGATCCAGGCCTACTTGGGAGTCCTAACTTTGGCTGGTGGGCCAGCCGGGGCCGAGTGGTCTGGAAACTGTTTCTGCGGCTTGTCTCTCTTGATCTTCTCCCCATCCCCGGACCTCTTGGCAGGAGTTTGAATCCCAGAGGCCAGGGAAGAGGAAGAAGATGCAACTGCTGTCCCTGAAGAGGGGGAAGCAGGAGCTACCGTCCCCAAGGACAGAAGTAATCATTTTAGGATTAATTTGTCCCTCCTGTCCTTCAGTCCCCTGGGATTGAACTCAGCACTGAAGGTGCACCACGCCCAGGCACACTACACACACAGGATAAAAACTTAGAGAGAAAAACTTTAAGAAAGGTAGAAAAAAGGTCAAAAGGATAAAAAAACAGCACTTACACTACCTACTATACACCTAGAGCTCAGACCACACTGCTTGCTTTTCCAGCGGCAAACGAGATCTGAAGGGAAGAAGGAGACAGGGGGCATTATGGGTAAGGGGAGGATCTTGGAGCTCAGATCAGATGCTGGAAATGCGGTCGTGATGAATCCGACATGGATCCATAAGCCATATGGATTATATCTTGCCAAGGCTATAACAGCAGAGGAACTTCCCAAAGCTTCAGGGCATGTTCCAAGTGCCCAAACTGTCAAGCAGCTTAAGCTGAGCTGGCTAAAAGACAAGTTTGGGCGCAAAGCCCTTCAGAGTTTTCCTGCCAGCAGAGAAAGGGAGCAAAGCACTGAAAGGTCAAGGCTAGGGATAAGAAAAAATAATGTCCACACCCTGGCACAAAAAACACACAAAGAAACAAGGGGGATGGAGGGAGGGAGGGCAGGAGCAGCTACTGCAGCAGTGATCAACTGAACATCTACTGTTAAGTTCAACTTACACAACTGCACTATGTTCTTCATATTGATCACTATTTCAGTAGCCTTAGCTACAAGGGTAAATTACCATGCTGACTATACTTGGGAGGTGGAAGGAGAAAGGTGTGGAAGTCCCTAGAGAATGGTACTAGCAGATCATGATCTAGACCAAGAGAAGGAATCCAGTTTATAGTGTTTTCTAAAACTATGTACAGAATACTTCTAGAATCCAACCCTTTCCAAAAAGCCATAGAAGAAGCCAAGGTCCTTGTAGGAGTAGGCCTGGACCTTGCCTGGAACACATTTGTCAGGGTGTGTGTGTAAAACAAAATGTAATAGCTGTAGACAACCATTTGGAAATAGTCTATTTTGATACAGGTTGCCCTTTCTTCTTAACTTCACAAGAAATGAACAATTGATCCAATGACTGAAAAATTTAGTTCTATCAAGACATTACCTAAGCTGTCTGTGGACATCACAGTATGGAGTATTCTTTCCCCCTCCCTTTAAGGTTCAGGAGAAAAAAAAAACAATGAAGAGATGGATAGTTGGACAAAGTAAGCTTTGCCACCACTTAAGGCATATAAAGAAGGATAAGTTCCCAAAGAAACCTTGTCCTTGTGGAAAATGAGATATGGTTGACTCACCGTAAGAGCTTGCAACTCAGATACCATTCTTGGACATGTTAGAGCAATCAATAAAACTGCTTTCCACGTTAAGAACCTGAAATCAGCCAGATTAGCTGGTTCGAATGGAGCAAGTATTAGTTTTTCTAAAACAAAATTAAGATCCCAAGGAGGGGCCCACCTGTTTACTTGGAGGCCTCTTATGTAAAACCCCTTTCAAGAACATTTTGACATGTGGCTACCTTGAAACAGTAGGATCCACGAGCAAACGTGATGAAATGGCCAATAAATGAACCTTGACAAAGGAATAAGAAAGGCCACAGCACAGCAACATACACAAATATTGTAAAGCCAGAGAGCTAGCCCCGAGTGGGTGCTGGTTATTTTGTTGGCACTAACTAGAAAACCTTTTCCATTTGCTAATATATGATTTCCTAATAGCAGACTTTCTTGCCTCCATTAGTACTTGCTGCACTTCCTCAGTAAACAGGTGCCTAAAATGAATTACGACCTTATTATCCAGGCAGTCAATTGAAAATGGTTCATGTCGGGATACAATAAAGACCCTTGTTCTTCTGTAAGAATATCCATATTGTGAGGAAGCTTATGGTAACTGCCCCTGGCTATTTCCAAAATAAGGCAGTACCACAGCTGCCTGAGCTAGAAGGGGGTCACCACAATGATCATGGGGGATTCCGTCTGATTCTTCAGAAGTACCCTGGATATTAGTGGAAAGCATGGAAAGGCATACAGGAACATTTTTGTCCAAAGAAAAGTAAAGGCAACAGTCTTCCAGACCTTCTTGCATGGAGAGTCCTGACCAGAATTTTGCCATTTTATTTTTTCAGACAGGAGACAAAGAGGTCTACTTGAGGAACTTCCCATGAATGGAAAACATTTTGGAAGACCCCCAGATCTAGTTTCCATTTGTGAGGGCCTGCCCTGGTTCTGCTCAGTTTGCTGGCCACATAAATTTGCTGACATAATGTAGGATGCCTGTAGAGCGAGACTGTAGTGTGAAGCTATATCCCAAGCTAACAAAGTCAGTCTGCAGAGGGGGGGGTACGACCTGGTTTCCCCTTGCTTGTTGATGCACCAAGTCACTGTGGTATCATTTGTAACCACATGAATCGGTACAGAGACTAAAGATGGCTCAGAGAATTGGGTGCCTTGATCAGGGCAAGCATCTCCTCGATATTTATGTGCTTGCGTCTGTTCTTGGTGTCCCAAACCCACTACACTTTTCTCTCTCCTGAAACTGCTCCCCAAGCAATGTCTGAAGCATCTGTGGTGAGTGACTGCTTTGCAGCAGGGGAGACCTTGATTTAAGAATATCTGTTATCTACACCAAGTGATTTCTCTTTTGTCAAACCCCAGTAATGGGATCTGAATAAAGAGTGTTGATGTGGGGACCAAAGAGATTTCAAATGCCAATGTATCTCTCTCATGTGGAGTATTGCTAGGGGTATCATGTGAATCACAGATGCCATGATACCCAAGATCCAGAGGTATTCCCTCGCAGTGACTAAAGTCAGAGTGGAAAAACTTAGAAATTGATCTAAATAAAGATCTTTTTTTTCCTACGGAAGAAAAGTTCTTTGAACTGAGGTGTCTAGTTGACATCCCAAGAACACAATCCTGTGTGAGGGAGTCAAGACTTTTGAATGTTCTCATGGAATCCCAGGTTATACAAGAAATCTTTCACCTTAAGAGAGATTCCTGACAGTTTTAAAAGGTCTCTGCAAAGATAAGAAAGTCATCTAAATACGTACAAATGTGGATGCCCTGTAGACTGCAATGAGCTGTAACTAGAAATAGGCACTTTGTGAACACTCTTGGTGCAGTGGACAATCCAAAGGGTAAGGCAGATAATCGACAATGTGATCCAGACACACAAAACCTTAAGAAATGCCTTATGTCTGGATGGACATGAATGTGATAATAAGCAATTTTTAAGTGTAGTGTTACCACGAAACTTGAAAGAGGAAGAAGAGGTAACAGGTTGTGAAGGGACATAATTTTGAATTTGGGTACTATCACAAACAAGTTTAGGAAAGAAACATCCAGGACTAGTCTCCAAGTGTTTTCTTTCATTGGGACTAGGAACATCCTTGAATTAACCACTGCTGACCTGGGAAGAAGGAACTGGTTCTATCACTCCTTGGAACAGAAAGTGATGAAGAATAGGTAGAAACAAAACAGTTTGATTTATAGAATGAGGAATGACCCCCTGGAAATGAGCACTTTCCTCCCACTGCCATCTGTAACCCTAACGAATGAATGATGAATTGCCAAAATTGGATGAGGAGAAAGAAAATCCCTTGGACAATTTGGAAAAGGAAGTCTGTAAAATCTTACAGATTCCCTGGATCAGCCCACCCCTTTCATCACCTCTGCAGCAGAGGGGCCAAACACTAAATCGCTATCCAAACTTCACTTTTAGGAAAGTTCTGAGAATACAGCCAAGCAAACCTCCTTAAAACTGTACTAAATGGCCACATCCTCGGAAGAGGTATCAACAGAGTCATACACACACTGAAAGCAATGAGTATTGGACTGTACAGTAGAGGAAACTACGATATTTAAAGCAGATTTTTTTTCACAAGAAGAAAACATTCCTCATCCTGTCACAATAAGTCAGAAACAATTTAACATATAAGCCTGATAATTCAAAATTCTGAAACTCAGAGTTGCAAAAGTATACACTTTTTCCCAAACTTATCAATAACTTTCTCATCCTCATCAGAAAAAGGTAGGACTGAATTAACTAAGTGCTTAGCAACAGAGGAGTCAACGAAAGCTATATCTGCTGCGTCAGGTTTGAGAATAGTCTATAAAAATATAAAAGACTGAGAAACTTAATACATTCTATGCACCCTTCCAGGGTCAGCTGTCTGACTATCAGGAAATTTGCAGGCAGTTAGACAAGCATCCTGTAAAGCAAACAAGACAGAAGGAATGTGTGCAGGTTCTGGAAAATCTTTTTGCAACAACTCAGTGTTTTTTGAGGTACTGAGAAACATCCCCCACTAAAAAACAATAGGACAGTCTAGAAACAGTCTCAAAGAAAGGGACCCCCCCCCCCCACAGGAAGAAAGAGAAAGAGAGGTCTTCCAAGTCTGAATCAGAAATCTGGGGGCAAAACCCTGAGTATGCCCCTGCATCTTCCTGTTCAAATTCAGAATCTTGAGTCTCTTCAGGAAGGAGTCATCCCCCTTTCTTTTATCAGAAACTACTCTGCAAGAAGGATCAATAGCCTGAATAAAATTCTGAGCCAGTCCCAGTAAATTACTCCTAGCCAAAGAAATTTGAGGACAGTGCATACATGGTTGGTTTCCTGTTTCTTTTTGACAGGAAACTGATGCCAACCTTGTTACTAATGGCAGTCACTGCTTTCACAGACATGGACACAGCATTCTGGCACAACAGGGAAATCTTCCCTGTTCCCTCTCCCAGGACTGACAAAAATGGCTCTCCCTTGCCCACTGAGGGGGACCCCAACAGCTGCAGAGGACATGGCTAACCCCTGGTCCATAGTCGATGTAGGTGCTACACAAGAGGAATCCGGGATAAAAGATAAGAGGTCTGAGGTATAACAAATGGCCACAGGAGAGTCACCCACCTGCGGCTGAGGCAAACTGCTAGCTGGCTGTGGTGGCAAAAGCTGTCTGTTTTACCTTCTTTTTGTGGATGGAAGGAGAACTGACCATGGGAGTGATAACTGTTCACGATTCAAGCTGAAAATGGAGCCTCTATTCTTGGGAAAACAAACAATGCCAGTAAAACTACTAGTCTGCAAAGGATATCCATTTTTTTTTTTTTTTTGAGAAAAATAAAACAGTAAAAAGTACTTTCAAATACTATGGCAGCTCCACAACCTTATATTCAGCAATAATTCTCCACAGAAAACAGTTTATCAGTTAGACAGCATTACTTTTAAACTGACAGAAACAAGTGCTCCATTTAAAAGTACATTACAGTCTTGAGACAATCTGTTAAACATAACACTCTTAGCTTTAAAATAACTTTCTTGAAGAGAAAAGTAATAAAACATCAGTAAAAAAAACAAGAAAATGGAAGGCTTTATGGAAGGCTTTTCTCAAAAGGAAACTTATTTGCCCAGCTAGGGAAATCACAAGCTGACCAATGATCCTCAGAAGCCTCAAAGGAGCGTAGTCTTCAGCAGCAGTAAAGCTCTTAAGGGCTTCGCTCTCAAGCTTGTCTTTTAGTCAGGCCATCTCAAGCTGCTTGACAGTTTGGGTGCATGCAAGGTGCCCTGAATCTTTGGAAATTGGCCAACTGTTACATCCTTGGCAGGATATAACCCATACAGCAAAGGCTACTGCAACAGTGACCAACATGAAGAACACCTTAATACTAACTACGCATTCTTATAGAACACAGGGAAGGTTAGGAAGGTATGAATGGAATACATTTGTCTGTTGACTTTTGAGCGGAACAGATGCCTTCTGTCTATCATCCACATTGTAGTTTCAAATATATCAACCGAATTCTTTTTAACAGTGGAAAATACTGCAACAGTAACCCCCCCCCTGTGGTATCGTCACTATACACTTCTGAAGTACAAATTCATCCCTGCACAGCTTTCT